>NC_047630.2:632500-948750 GCF_009650485.2 Drosophila albomicans | reverse complement strand
GCTAATAATAAGGTTTTAAGCATGGGAATAGATTTACTAGAGCAAACTATTATTATGGCAAGCAACGTTAGTATATTTACGTGAAATGAGAAGAGGAAGCAAATTCCTAGTGATCCGGAACTGCAAAACTAATTTGACTTAACAGCTCCAAAGAGTCTATTTCACCATTAATTAGTCTCTGTATAAAAACAGCGCCTTGCATAGTTCTACGGTCAGAAAGAGAAGGAAGGTTTAGTAATAAAAGTCTACTGCGATACGGCGGTACATAAGTACACGGGAATACTCAATAACAGAAGGAAGATCATTTATGAACAAAGTGAACAATAGAGGACCCAAATGACTGCCCTGGGGCACACCAAAAGTGACTTGGACACATTTAGATACAAAACCATTAACCATTAACCATAATAAACATTCTGAATTCTGTTGGAAAGGTATGAGGATATGCACTCAATTAGGCTATGAGGAAACCCTAAGACATTAAGCTTATACTGTAAGAGGTGATGATTAACAAAGTCAAAAGCATTACTAAAATCGGTGTAAATGACATTTTATTCTCGAATCCTTCAATTACAATAAGTAAGTAGAAGTGGATCTAGACTTCACACACCCATGTTGGTAAGGTGAAATTATAGATTTACAGATGTTGCAGCTGAGAAGTTATAATTTTTTTTAAATGCTTTCGGGATCGCAGACAATTTAGATATACCGCGATAATTTTGAACTTTAGATTTACTCCCTTTTTTTAGGATAGGTATAATGTATGATTTTTTCCAGATTTTAGGAAAAGAACATGAGTTAACGGATAATTCAAACAATTTAAAAAGCGGTTTACAGAACCTACCAGCATAATACCTTAGCACACAACTAGGTACTCCATCCGGACCTGCCGAAAAAATAGGTTTTATAGCCAATAGTTCCGTTAAAATAGAGCTTTCAGTAATTAAAGGACCAAAAATACAATTAGATGAATTTAACTGATAAGGATAAGAAAAGGAATTTTGAGAACTTGGGACAGAATATGTCGTTTGGAAAAAGTCCGCAAATAAATCGGCAACATCATGACCATTAGATACTGTCATATTCTCCAAAGACATAAATGCTGGTGATGACGCGGATCTACGCTTCGAGTTAACGAAGTCGTAAAATCGCTTTGGATCACGTTGAAATCTTATTCTGCACCTACTCAAATAATTATTATCACACTCATTATTATGAGTGCGAAAAGCAGCTTGAGCAACAGAATAGCGGAGAAAATCAAAAGAAGAGCCAGTTCCTTTTGAATTTTTTGTAAAGTCTCGACATACGATTTTTTAAATTCGATAATTTCTTAGTAAACCATAAGGGTTTATCAGACAAATGTGGAATACTTGATGGAACACAAGCATCAAATAGCAAGTTCAAAGTAGAGTAAAAAAATTCAACCGCTATATGCAAGTTCGTAGACAAAGAAAGTTGGGACCAGTCAGTTTGAGATATAAGCAGAGCAAGTTTCTCAAAATCGGTTTTCCGAAAGCAACGAGAAAGCTCACCACAGCGTACACTCGACTCTGATGCAATAAATGGGAGCTCCAACATAATTTCCAATGTGGGATGGTAAGGGTCTTCAGGGGAAGATATAGGAGATATTCTCGATAGAGAACATGAATCTGGGTCTAAAACAAAAATAAGGTCTAGAGACCTGTTTAAGCAATTTGGAATACCATTAATCTGAGACAATGATATCCCGAAGAGACTATCAATAAAAACATGGGATACAGAGGGGGAAAGTCCATTTAGATTCTCGGCGGAATGCCATGACACCCCAGCTAAATTAAAATCACCAAGGACTATAAAGTGATCACGATCAGAAAGCATATTAGAAATGTCATTAATAATAGAAAAATGAGCTAAATATAAAGCATCATCTGAAGCAGGACGGATATATGAGCAAGAAATAAAAATGTTTAAACTACCAAAGGATAATCTAACAGCCACTAGCTCAATGTCAGAAGTGTGATCAATCAATTCTGAATTTAATTGAGCATCTACTGCAATTAAAACCCCACCACCGCGACGTACCTTGCGGTCACGTCTGTATACGGAAAATCTACTAGAAAAGATTTCTGTATCAAGGATGTCATTTTTTAACCAAGTTTCAGTAAAGGCAATGACATTGAAAGGGAAAGATACACTATTTAAATATAAGTCAGTAAGTTTACTACAAATACCTCTTACATTCTGATAGCCAAGAAGTAAAAAGGATGTTAGTTTTTTGAACTGACAGACATAGAAGAAGGCTTTGAAATCGAATTCTTGCCACTACTAGGAAGAGAAACCGGAGACCGATTTTTCTTTTTCGCAACAAATTCTTTAACTAATAGGTGTTCCGGCCAAAACTCTTTACTGCACATCATGCTAAATTGTTCAGCGGGAACACTTATTTTAAAAGATGAAATCTCCCGTTCGTACAAGAAATTAAATTTATCCACTTTAACCCTGGCTTGAGATTTGCACTTAATATAAGCCCGAACATCATCAGATGTCGTATCAGGGGAAAGCCTTGAAACGAAAATCTGCTTAAGAGGTGGCACTGCAACTAAAGTGTTGCGGACAACTGAGGTAGGAGCTGGAGGCGATTCTTCTATCGTTACAGCACTAACGATCTCAACAGAGGATGGTGATGGTTGAATTTCTTCAACCGTCTCCATCTCAGTCGACAACAAAATCGAAGCCGGAGCAGGAGATTCCAATTTTAATGACGTAATGTCATGATGTGGAACATTCAGAGCTACCGAAGGTTGAGGGGATGGAGAACTAAACGACATTAATTCCCCAGCAGGTGGTACAGATAAGCTTGGAACATCAACTGGGACAGAAAGCTCGATTGGGGTAATCGACAGACGCGTATTGGCCTTTTTACGCTTCGGAGACTCGGTCAAGAGCTTCATACTCTTAAACCCAGAATCCAAAGCAGAAAAGCTATCGGAGAGTTTTTTAAAGCCCGCCAATATATCTTTAAAACCAGTTCGCCTCTGCCGTATAAACCCAGCAATATCGCGTTCAGAGTCCCTACAGTGTTCTCAAGTCCATCTCAATCCAGACTTGGCCGAAATCAAATCCACAATACGGCCGTTAAAGCCAGCACATTTTTCATGTGCAACGTTGTCGCATAACCAGCAACAAACAAAACCCATTTGGCACCAACTGGCACCCGGCATTTCTTGTTATAGCAGACCAACATGTTGCTAAAACAAAGATTATTAAACCAATTAAAAAAAAAAACAAAAAAAAGAAATAAATCAAAATACATAGGTAAATTATTTGCAAACTAATATGATCTGTACTTACGAAGAGCACAAAACACAGAGAGTATGCACAGGACGAGCGAGACGCAAGATAGAACGATAGGCAACTACAACACCAAGAGAGGGAGAGTTACTATTCTAAAGAGCGTTGAGAGCACAAAGCACAAGCACTGAGAGTAAAGCGCAGGTCGAGCGAGACGCAAGATAGACGATAGCCAACAACAACACCAAGAGAGGGAGAGTTAACTATTGTAACAGCGTTGAGCGCAAAGAATAGCAAGTGAAAAAGGAAAAGCGCGAAAATAAACAAAAATACAAAAACAAAGTGCAGTGGCAACGAAAACAGAATTGTTTTGCTAACAAAGCAAAGCAAAGTTTGACCACACAATTTGTTGTTATATTTCCAGAAAAATGATAATAATATAATAAATACAAGAAAGCACACAGCGATTTAACGATCTGTAGTTAAACACAAGTGAGAGAGTAAAATTAATGTTATATTAATGGTAAATAAATATGAAATTCAATGAAAAATCACAAAGTTTAAGAGGGATGAAAAAAAACAAGTCCGACTGCGACTGCGAGAGCGAGCGAATTGTGTTGTTCTAGCTTATTCTAACAAAAGTACATGTGTTCTGTGAAGCTTTAATTTTAAGTGCCTCAAAGTGCCTTAAAGGTGAAAATGTAATATTTTTAACAAATCTCTATAGAATCCATTTTAGTAATGGTTTTTGCCCGTTTTTGCCTCTTTTTGAAATAACAATACATGTTGCAGGTGTTTATGAGTTCTCTCACGCAGCGCTGCTCAAAGTATTTCTTTAATAACTTCGAAAATTTTTATCTGATCACAACCAGGATCAGGTATCATAATTACTATAGTAATTATTGTATATACCAAAATTCGCAACTCTATTTGATTTTGTTGATTTGCGGGGGCGGAAGTGGGCGTGGCAAAAATTTTAAACAAACTTGGTCTGCGTGTAAACGTAACAAATGCTGCCGAAATAAATTATAGCTCTATCTCTTATAGTCTCTATACGGACGGACGGACAGACACACAGACGGACAAGGCTAGATCATCTCGGCTGTTGACGCTGATCAAGAATATATATTCATTATAGGGTCGGAGATGTCTCCTTCTACCTGTTACATACATTTCCTGCCGGCACGAAGTTATAATAGCCTTCTACCCTATGGGTAGAGGGTGTAAATATAGAAGTTATTTAAGACATTTTTTGTATGGGCAAAAACTCTTACTTATTACGGATCTTTGGCTGACAATCTGAAATATTCCGTAGTAGTATACAAATATTCAAAATATAGGCTTTGGTATATTTTCAGTATTTTTGTGTTATTTATTTTAGAGGCAGTAGCAGGTACCTCACAGTTGAGCACACTTGACTGTAACTTTGATGACCGACCTGGCTGTCCATCCAACCGTCTATCTTTCCTTGTTATTGTTGTATGGAGATGAAGTTTGATTTAGATTTTTGCATAAGTTATTTAAGAAATTATTATATATTACAAAAGACGGTTGTATTTACTGGATTATCTTTTACTTTGAATTAGACTTTTAAGATTTTCCTTTTCCTCTGCACTTACAAACGATACCTTTATATACATAAATATATATTTCATTTGTCAACGTGTTTAACAGATCGTCTGATGTAAGGTCTTTTGATGAAACAATGGTTCAAGTTGTAAGAAAGACTATGTATCAATCTTTTGATATGCAAACCCAAAGCCATACAAATGAGGTATTTATTTTATGAATTCATGAATAATAAAATTAAAATAATATAACACGTATTTAAAGGAACTGAACATAATGACTGAGCGTGATCTGGGATCAACATTTTTATTGCCACATACACACCTTTACATGCCTGAAAAGGTTTGCTTTTTCCAAAACATATGTTTTTGATATTCTAACATTTTGCAATTACATTTCAGATTGAAAGCGACATGTCTGGCTTTGAATCAATATAAAATGCATCTACTTAAGAAATATCCGCCAAAAAGTGAGAAATAGGAATACGTACCCTTGTTTTGTACCTCAGAGATGCTTTCCACATATGATAAATCTGTTGTTATAAGTTTTTGTAATGCATTTTTTTTACTTCGTGTATGTCATAGTTATTTTTATAATAGTCACTCCAAATCTGATAGTCTGATCGTCCATCCGGCACAAGTTTAAACTGTAATTTAGTCTAGTCTCACTATATTTACAATAAAAATGAATCTATGTTTAATAACTTAGTTTAGGCCGGATACAAAATTTGTAAGTTATTTAACAGTAAATTAAATTAATAAATTACTTGTCACAAAGGTATTCAGTCGCGATTATTTTATTGTTGTTCTTTTCTGGGACTAGTACTCGTATTGCCATCAAAATAATACTTTTTTTTTGCTAATATTACACAAATTTATCATACAAAAAGACAGTATAAAAAAAAAAAAAAACATGCTAAAGTAAAAAATAAAATGTATCACGATTATGTAATGCCAAATTGAAAGTATAAAGTAAAGAAGAATGAAAGTATAGAAAAGAAAAATTACCATTCTACATCATTTTTGAACATATTATTATTTTAAAAAGGCTAAAAAATCCAAACAGAATCCAGAGAGCATAATCTTAAACCAAGATCAAATTTGATATAGTATATATACAATTTTCTAGTGTTTCATGTAGGCAGATGGCCAGACAGTTAAACTTACGGACAGACGATACATACATACATGATCAGCGTCAACACCGTTTGTCCGTAAGTTTGACTGTCTGGCCATCTGCCTATATGAAACACTAGACATGGTACCAGGGTTGCCAATGCAAATTTATACATTTCCCCAAAAATCGGAATAAAATTCCCCAAATTTGGGGACAAAAATCCGCTGATTCCCCACAAATTCCCCACATAGGTTTTTTTAAATGAAACAATAAAAAGCTAAGTATAACTCATATTAGTATTCTTAATTAATTAAAATAAAAACTCAAACAGTTAACATTCATATTCTTTTCCATATTTTTGTGGATAGCATTTTGTTTGACGGGTTGAACTTGACGCTGCCGCCTAGTTTTTTAATTCCTTCTCTTGCAGCCATAAATGATACAACAGTATCTGTATTCAGTCGATTACGGTTTTCAGTTTTCAAATTCTTAAGAACACTAAATTTGCGCTAGACCGATGCATTTGAAAAAGGCAGTATCAGCAACAACGAAATAACAATTTTTATATTTGGAAACAGGTATTCTCCCGCAGCGTTTTTCAGACGAAACACTTTACCCCAGTAACATTCAGCATCAATGTTATTTTGAACTTCAAGCCCATGTTGACAAAAATCCAGCATTGCGTGAGCTCGAAATTCATCGTCTAATTTTTGTGCTGTTACAAATTTATAAAGGACAGGAAATCAAAAAATGTATAAATCCCCGCATTTTCCCCACATAATGCCAATCCCCAATAAATCCCCAATCAACTTAAAATTTTCCCGCACTTTGGGGAATTCCCCACAAATTGGCAACGCTGCATGGTACACATAATAATATCCACAGTCTTTATTATTTCTGATCATTTGACAGAAGTTATTTAATAACTTTACATGGTGAAAAAAGCTGGTATAATTCGACATTCGAATTTTATCACATGTTCAATCTAAATTCTAATTTCAAGAATTTTTATAAAATCGAAAAGTAATTAAATTCGACATTTGCCATCCTCTTTTTAATTTAGAACTTTACTCTCTGTACGGATCTTAAGAACATCATTGCTAATGATAATTTATAAACTTATTTATATAATGAATTTAGACGACAAACGTAGCAAATGGAGACACACGTAAGAATGGCATCTACAAATTTTTCATTGTTTCTTTATGATGCATCTGAGGAATTTTGTCGTGAAGAGAAATAGCAATAATTAACGTTCTGGAGTCGCAAGACTATATATATATACGCGCTATACTCCAATTATTGTACTGTTACTATCTATGTATAGAAACAAAAAAATACTTCGCAGTAGGATTTTTTTTTTTTTTTTTTTGGGGTTAATGATAATGGTAAGGTCTGTTGTTCAATTGTGTCAGAATATAGGAATAAGGGTTGATATTGCGATATCAAACTTTTTCGTGAGTACGGTCAATGTCCACTTGTGGTTAGTCCGTGAGAAGTACAGAGGCGCCTCAACTAGGGGTTTCATTTGAATTAGTATTCAATATTGGTGACCTTAAAAATTGATCGGTCACTGAACTTTTTAAGCGAAATCAAAATTAGACCCGTTCTTTACGAGTCATACGAGTACTACCCTTAACAGAATTACACTGCAATATATTTATCCTATCTGACCACTTCTATTTCACTTCAATATATACATATGTACATATAGTATATTCTGTGGTAATAGGGGTTGAATTGACAAACTGACCAAAGGTACAGGTGTATTGGGCAATAGAGCTGCAGTGTAAGTCTTGCTGCTTTCCCGAAACGGAAGGTTAAGCGACAATAAGTTTTATTTGTTAAATTCTACAATTCATACAAACAAAATTACCGACAAATCAAAAAATAAAGCAAGCAAAAAAAAAAAACTAAAGACAAAGAGTAAATACAATACAAAAACAAGCAAAGTGTTTAATATAATTATAAATAAACTTTAATCGGAAATCAAAAGTGACATAAGGTTGCATTTGCAATGCTTGGTGTGGATTGACTATTGATGGTGAAAAGTTAGTAAGTATTAAATATTAAGCTCTTAACAGAACACTTCCAACGTTGTCGAAAACAAAAATGTATTTTCGATAATGTACAAAATTCAAGGCTAATAAAATTGTTATATAAGTTATATTAACGTGTATGAGTAATTTAAAGCTGGCATAAAAAATCACAAAATTGCCATTGGACCGAGCAATTTCTGACTCCAAAAAAATATATATTTTCTCGATCTCAGATCTCCAGAGACGTCAAACTTGGTACTAGTCACACACGAAATGGCCACCCAAGTCGCAAAATTATAATCTTAAAATACATAATATCAGATCTCATAACGATTTATACAAATTTGGAATAGTTTAAGGTATATTTATGTGTATTATGTGTTTGTATGCGTATTGATTGCATTGACATTTGTATGTATTACGTATATGGATACTATTCATTGAGTAACATATTAATCTTAATGATTTTAACAAGTTTTAGACAAATTTATTATTTGTCCGCACTTTTCCACTTTGATTGAAACAACAATAAGCATTTGTGGTGGGTATGTTCTGCTTAAATGAAAAAACCTTACCTCCCTTTAAGAATATAAACATTTTATTGGCGCACCTTCCTACCACTAGGAACTCTGTGATTGGTTAAAACACCACTAAATGACATAGGGATGAGACATGTCTGGTTGGGATTGGTACATCAAACGCCATTTTGAAAGCTATGAAGATGCAAAACATAATAGAAAAAATCGTATGACAATAAACATATTGATTATCTGAGAGCAATTTCCTGATCAATTTGTTTAATAAATGCACAGTGGGCAAAAAGTCCGAAATTATGACATTTTTAAAATTTTTTAAGATAGAAACATGAAACTTTGTACATATAGTATACCTACAAAATAAAAATTGAATTTCGGGTTTTTGTTAATTGGACCACGCCTTCCTCCCCCCTATTTACTAGGGGTCTTAGTTGCTTTGCCTCACAATCTGGTATATTGTGCCGTCTATGGTATATTTTGAATGTGGTACTATATCGATATACCAAATATACTATGAATGGAAATGAATGTAACAGGTAGAAGGAGGCATCTCCGACAACATAAAGTATATATATTCTTGATCAGCGTCAACAGCCGAGATGATCTAGCCATGTCCGTCTGTGTGTCTGTCCATCTGTCCATCTGTTCGTCTGAACACCTAGATCTCAGAGACTATAAGAGATAGAGCTATAATTTTTTTTCGACAGCATTTTTTATGTTTGCACGCAAATCAAGTTTGCTTCAAATTTTTGCCACGCCCACTTCCGACCCCGCAAATCAAAACAATCGAATAACAAGCGTAATTTTAAAGCTAGAGTTGCGAAAATTATACAATAATAACTATAGTAGTTATGATTCCTGAAAATTTGGTTGCGATCAGATACAAATTTTGGAAGTTATTAAAGAAATACTTTTGTATGGGCAAAAATGCCTACTTACTAGGGGTCTTAGTTGCTGACAATCTGGTATATTGTGCCGTCTAAGGTATATTTTGAATGCGGTACCACACAGATATACCACATATACCATTTGGTATAGTTTTAGTATTTTTTCAGTATATTCGATATATTTTAAGAATAATACCGCAATACTTTTATTTAAAATGGATAGCGTGTATCTCACAGTCGAGTACACTCGACTGTTGCTTTCTTACTTGTTTGAAAATAATACCGGAATATTTTGCTTTTATTTAAAATGGATAGCGGGTATCTCACAGTCCAGCACACCCGACTGTACCTTGATTTTAGGAACTTGTTCTGTATTACGATAAAATATATAAATTCGTTAATTTTTTGGTTTTGCGTAGAAATTGTTAATTTTTGCCATTATCAGAACAGAAAACACAACAGAAAAAAATTGCCAAAACCATTCTTAGCCATTAGCTCTAATTAAATTACTAATCTAGAGTTATAAAAATAACCTTTTCTTATTTTTAAAATGGTTTCAGTTCAAGCTTTTTTTTGTCACTGTAAAGATGGTCGCACGCGACATCCCTCAGAGAATTAACCATATCGCGTTTGTAAATTTTTTTTTGCGCTTCTGACGCATTTTAGCCGAGAGCTCCTAGACGAAGTTCGAAGGTTTCCAAAATTTGGTGCCAATGTACTAGTACTTTATGCAAAGTTTGAGACATTGGATACCACTCATAAGTAAAACAAACACTCTTCAAAACGGCATGCAACAACAGTGGCATTGAATTTTTTGTTTCATTCAGTAGTTCAAATGCTAATTTTGACTTTAACTTTGGTCGTGCCAGGCTTTTCCTGTGAAACATGATCTTAAGAAGCTCAATTTTTAACGTGGATGCAAGCCATTGCGACTGCTTTTCTATTGCATTTTGTAGCATCACCTAGTTCATTTTCATCGATATTTTGCGAAGCAAACTACGGTTGTTGTTGCTCCAAAAATCAATAAGAAACCATAAATACAACTGCAACATTGAGTTTTTCCGTAAGTCGGTAAAAAATGTTAACCCCTATTTGATTGTTAACAGTTTAGTTAATAACATTCAGCTTTAAAATTGCCTCGACTGACCTAGACTCACAAGTTACACTCCACAGATACATTTATTAGCAGGGATCTAAAAACATATCAACAACACATTGTACGATTGGATGCTAATAATATTAGTGCTAATAAATATGGACAAATAACAAAATACCAACAAAGTCTAAACTTTTTTAAAAATATGTTTCAGTATTCTTGAAGTATTCTAATTCAGAAAATAAAGTCAATTTAATAATATGGAACACAAAAAAAAAAATGACACAATTTTAGACTTTTTGCGCATAGTGCAGTGGCGGGAGTTTGCTGAAGTACTGTCTTATTATTCGATGTAGAGGATGTACATACAAGTTTCATTTAATAAATTATTGTAATTTATTATTATTGACACATACAAAACTCAATTCGAGTTGCGAAGATTTGAAGCAGTCTAATAAGTCTATTACACTCAAGTGTCGACTGAAGCCTTGTTACTTTTTTTTGTGTAAATTGTCAAAACACGTAAGTCAAGCTCTTTTTTTTTTATCTGTTACATTCATTTTCTACTGGCACAAAGTTATAATTCTGTCCTTAAACTATAGGATTGTGGGTATAAAATTCGTCAATACGGCTATTTTAGCAATAGAAATTTCTTTAACAACATTCATAATTGCATTTTATAACTGCTGTAATAACTTCCTTCATGGAAAATTTTAAGTCTTAATGACCTTCAGTGGATTGTACTCTCTTTATCGGACCCTCACTTTTAAAGCATGTATTCCGACTGTGAGAGTCCCAGAGTTATTCTTGTACGTCAAACATTTCTTCCTAATGAAAACCAATATATTATATATCATAGAATAAAATGATCTCGTCCACAAAGAATGTACAAGGCGGAGGAGAAATGGGATATAAGTACTTAATTGGATCGCCGCCTGACGTTGATGAATCTGATGAAGAACGCGAATTGACTAATCTAAATTGGCTTTTGAGAAATCAGAATGTAACGTGGCCAGAAATCATCGACGGAAATTCAAACGACAACATAAATGCAAACGGTTTATCACCTTCAAGCAAGCGGAGGATGGTAGGAGAAAGTAAAATTGCAAATATCAACCTTTGTGCAAATCAAAACCTAAATATTCATAAAGAAAATCAAGTTTTTACTTCAAATTCAAATGTTATTAGATGCTCTCATACAAGAAAACAAAATTCACCAACAGTAGCATCTTTAAAACGTCTCAGTCCCGCAGAGCGTTTTGAAATTTTTATAAATAAAATCAAACGGTAAGCATCGATAAACGTCAAGAACTGAAAATGCCTTTAAACAATTTTGAATAAAAATAAAATGCAACTTAAAATACTGTTTTCAAAGACATATGTATATAACGACACTCAAATGAATAAAATCGCTTATAATAAATAAAATCATTTATTTTTAATTTTGATTTTCATATTTTACATTCGTTGTTAAGAGTTAGTAATAAGCTTAAATAAAATATTTAGTCGTTTTTTTACACAGAATTCTTTTACCTAAATTCAAGATAAATGAAGTATGATATACGTTTTTTTTATTAATTTAATGATTTAATTTGAATTTTACGCAAGATAATTTCAATATCTCTATCCTGAACAACGTTTTTTCTGCCCAAAGTGCTTCCCCAAACTATCAATAGTAACAAATTAAAAATATTATATTGGGAATTTTATTTGTTGAAAATTTTTCAAATATTCGCAATAATTTATTTAGTTTTATATTGAAATATTCATAATAATAAAGTAATAAAAATACTATTTTTAATTAATAATAATAATATTAGTAGAAATATGAATAATAATAATACAAAATGTGGTTGCAGTGATTTGGCGGAATATGAAAAATCAGCAATTAAGTATACGACGGATGTAACAGAGAAGCCGCCATTCAATTACTCACATATTATTGGGATGGCTATGCTTGACTATGGACGAGCCACTCTGCAGCAAATATGCGCATGGATTGAATCAAAGTTTGCCTTCTTCCGCGTGCGTAAAAAGTGGAATGTGAGTCAGTTAACAAGTTACAAACATAACTCCCAGCCAAAATTCATAGCCTTTTTAATGCTTTACATAATAAGCTAGTAAGAAAACTATAAAATATATTGAATGTTACTTTTGGTATATCGATATAGCACTACATTGTTTTCATACTACGTTACCTTTTTAATTTACTACTCAGTATTAATAATTAATGCTAAGCTTAAAGATATTCATAATTTTGAAACAAAGGCATACAACTGAATAAAATATATATTTTTACAAAATAAGAATGCATATACTCTATAGGGTCGGCGATGCCTTCCTCCTACCTGTTACATACATTTTCTGCCAACACAAAGTTATAATACCCTTCTACCCTATGGGTAGCGGGTATCAAAATTAACAATTTCAAAACGTAATGAGCATGATAAACCTTAAGTGATCACGTCACAACGCAGTGTGTGCGGGATTTTTAGGATCTTATCTTGGTTATCCTGTGTTAAATAACACCTTATGATGATTTATTTAATCTTAGTCTTTACATTCCTTAATCGGATGTCCTTACCCGGATGTTTGTTTATACAGTCTCATCTAGTGAAATTATTTTGTAAAAATATATATTTTATTCAGTTGTATGCCTTTGTTTCAAAATTATGAATATCTTTAAGCTTAGCATTAATTAGTAATACTGAGTAGTAAATTAAAAAGGCCTTGCAAATATTTGAAAACCTGAATACACATTTACATAGAAATATTATAAGATTATAAGAAAACAGAAAATATTATAGTGTTGCATTCTAATTTTAATTGAAATATTCTGAATTAATTTGTATACATACTTACAGAATTCCATAAGGCATAACTTATCATTACATCACTGTTTTCGAAATCGAAAGCGCGAGGAGAAAGGCAAAGGCGGATACTGGGAGTTAGGCGTAGATCCAAAAAAATGTGATAGGAAACGCATTCGAAATCGTAAAACAGGACAATCCAAACCGATGTCATCTTTACAATTAGCTAAAAATAATAGTCCTCAGAAAACTCAGACTAACGTCAAGTGTACTAAAAAAGGAGGGGAATCTATTCAAATGTGCCTTCCAAATGAAACGCAGCATGCGCAATCATATAGTTATATCGCTGCTGATAACATTAAAGAATTAAATTTAGTGGACAAACAAGCAACTGTTTCAGACGGCTCAAATGCTCTTGAACTATCATTTCCATTTACTGCCCGTCAGAATATTTATAGACCTCTATGCTCTAACGAATCTCCCATGTCGATTAATGCCGATGAGCTACAAGATCAATATGAGCGCGGAACCATTATAATTCGAACATCTGGCGACACTTTATGTCTAAATGACATTTTTATCAACAAATTCAATAACATAAATATGGTTTGATGTTCATTTATAAAAAAATCGATTTTTATTCATGTTGACATTGATTTCAGATTTATTCTCAAGATGAGATTCCAACGCTCAGTGAAAATGTTATTATATCATCACAAATGTCAGCTGTACTGGATGTAAACAAAGATTCGACGATAACTCCTGCGATTTCTCTCCCCGAGATTTCTAATGCACTGCCCACTAATTGTGATTATTCAAGCTTTCGGTCTTATATAAATGGCGAGGATGACTCTTTTAATTATATTCATTCCACTGAGCTGAATCGCAACGAGGATATCTTAAGTAATTTGCTTGACTTGTGTGTTCGCGACTTTTGAAGTGGTAGTCATAAATGTAAACTTTACTATTATATACTTAAATTAAAGTCTGGATGATTTTTTAGACCGCTTTACATGTAAACTGTATATGTTAATCAAAATACGAGAATAAATCATTTCTAACTTCGACAGATGAGACACCATTTAATTCATGTTCAACTTTTATATTTATATTTATATTTTACCTACCCAATTGCCAAAAATAAATGTTAAATTGTATACCAGGTACCGATAGTGTAAAATACTATAGGTACTACAACTAACATATGCTTCAACAAGAAATGTGTATAACTAATTAAAAATTGTTATAGCTTTATGCCTACCATACCGTAAATACACTTAGAATAGTGCTGAAACTCTTCTATATAATCTATCCATATGATTCTACTCTGAAGATAGGCTGCACTATGTTAGAGATTCTGGACAGTAAATTGATTATACATCCCTGTTGTCCGTCCAATCCTCGCCTATGGTATTCTTATGTGGTGGTAGGCCACGGAAAAAAGGCAAATATCCATCATGGAAAGGATACAGCGTCAAGTGTTACTGTGTATTACAGTCGCTATCAGGTCGACGCCAACTAAACCTCTCGAAGTGATAGTTGGCATGGAACCTTTGAACATATATGACCATACTATTGCTCATATATTGTGCTAGTAGAGAGCACCATTATCACTGTAGCTTAAAGGTTCGATATACCAAATTAATATGGTCAGTACATGCGAGGGGTATATTATAAATTGTGACTATTCTAGAGCTATGAACTATTAAGCTCAAAGCGACATATACATATATATAATTATGTTTTTCGCGTTACACGAAGGGTAAATAAAAAATAAAACAAACGATTTTATTTTAATTTACTTTTAGACGAACTTTATTGGGATTGCAAGAAAGCGGGCTACGCGTCTTGTCTGAGAAAAGTGTCTTTAAGAACTAACTTTACAATATGTTGAGTTTGAACAAGAAACATCTTATTGCGACTTAGAACTAACATATGTGTAATGTTTTGTATATGTGTTAGTGTTTTAATGCTGAGTCCTCAAAGTGCAATGCAAAATTTTAATTGATCTTTGGACTTTGAAAGTGGCGTGAAGTGGATCTTTTTATTTGTGACGATTGGTCACCGTAGCTACGAGTTTAAGTTTAGAATATGATCTTTATGTGAATGCAATAGGACCTTTTTGTTTGTTACGATTAGTCGCTGTCACGACTAGTTTATGTTTGATCTTTATGTGAATGCAATAGGATCTTTTCGAAGATAGGGGAATAATTATGAGAACGTGTCACGTACGAGAAATGAGTGTGGTAGTGGATATGTCACTCCACCAACCTATAGAAATTAGCAGGTAATTTTTTCGTTATAACATTTTTAACTGTTGTTTTTAAAGCAACTGAATACAATATTGTGTTATTAGGGTCGTTATCTAATGCTAATTTGTTAGTGACAATATAGGACTTGCGCTCAAGTTGTTCTGTGAACTAACGTAGATTTCCATTGCAATTGTTATATAATCGACTCAGCAGTTCTTCATATGGTGTTTGGGTTTTGAATTCCTCAATTAGTGCTATTCTTAACTTGGCTTGACTTGGGCTGTCCTCAGAGTCTCTCCTTCAAGCTGTCTCTCGATGGCTACAAATATTGCACTGCTTTGTCTAACGCATCTCGTTTAGTATAATGATAGGATAAAATCTATCCTTTTGATAGGTCTTCAGCTCCGTTATCAAAAGCATATTTGAGTTGATTAAGGCACTGATTTAAGTGCGCTTCAGAGAGTTCAACTGCCACGATTATTGTTATGTGTTTTTATTATCACACGTGGGTTTTTAGTACGGGTTATTGCGGTTTGTTATTCGGATATACAAATGTCTTGGTTTTTCCGATTTCTCACTGCACTTCACGCACGTAGATGTTTTTAGCGGATATGACCTTGGAATTAAATTAAATTAAATGAATTCTTTTAGAACATATCCTACCGGCTGAGTTAATTAGGTTTTTCGCGTTACACGAAGGGTAAATAAAAAATAAAACAAACGATTTTATTTTAATTTACGTTTAGACTTTATTGGGATTGCAAGAAAGCGGGCTACGCGTCTTGTCTGAGAAAAGTGTCTTTAAAAACTAACTTTACAATATGTTGAGTTTGAACAAGAAACTTCTTATTATACCCGCTACCCATAGGGTAGAAGAGTATTATAACTTTGTGAAGCAGGTAATTTATGTAACAGGTTTAAGGAGGCCGACCCTATAAAGTATATATATTCTTGATCAGCGCCAACAGCCGAGACGATCTAGCCATGTTCGGCTGTCTACGCGGCTGCCTACGCGGCTTTGGTCCAGGAACCGTGGATACCGTCGGGCAACACGATCACAGGGCTGAAGTTGCCAAACTTTAATCTCTACGTTCCGACATTGGTAAGTAAATCGAGAACTGTCATCCTGGTAAGGAAAGGGTTACAGCTCGATATTAATGAAAAAGGTGAGTCATTATTTTATTTTATCCTTAACTATAAGGCTAAGACTAGCCAACAGAGATGAGGAATCTACCTATATAGATCCCACCTCTCGTAACGTGACCCTACCATAGCGACTGAATGCACCCATGTAGGAGAGTTGAGAGTCCTGAACAGACCCTCCTCCTCCATTAAACAGGGTATCTACGTCTTAGCCGTTCAGAAATCCCCATAACACGAACTAGGTGAAATTCTCCAGTCGCGTTTCTAATTCTCTTGGTCCGCCGAGTACAATCAACTTGGTACAGGACTTAGAAACATCTCTTAATGTCCTCTCAGAAGGGCTACTTTCCGCGTTTCGCCAATCCTGTAAGCTCTCAAGACCGACGAGAAGATCAAAGCCACCCTGGTGGGATCCAGATCTCTCATCGCTTTGTGGAGAGTTTACTAGCATGTTTCAACTTGCTAAGAAGTCGGACAGCGGCATTGTCTGGGTCTCGATGGACTTTCGCCAGCAATGCTGCAAGATCTACTCGGCGGGCCTCGCATGGTGTTATATCCCCACTCTTCGAAGGACCTCCAAAGTAATTTTCCTGCCGAAGGCGGCAAGGGCATCCATGTGGTCCCAAATGACTTCCGGCCAATCAGCCTAACCTCTTTTCTTCTAAAAACTTTGGAGAAGCTACTTGATATGCATCTTCAGAAGCAATTCATTGCTTCTATTGGCCCCCAATCAGCATGCATACACAAAGGGCAAGTCCATTGAGAATGCTCTCCATGCTCTAGTATCCTCCATTGAAAAAGCAGACCACTTTAAAGAATATGCCTTGGGGGCTTCTCTGGACATTTCAGGCGCCTTCAATATCATCACTACTGACGCTATTATGAAGGGCCTTACCTCAGTGAACACAGCTCCAGCGAGCGACAGGCGGGTGGGGCGATTCGACCACAAAGGAAGGAAATGTACTAGACGAGACCCGAAGTTAATTGCCCACGCCGACGACATAAGCATTTTGATAACTATGAAATGCCCAACTACCCTCAGCTCCGTACTTATTTTACGGAAAGTTAAGGCATGGGCCGAAGCAGCCGGGCTTAGCATTAACGCGGACAAAACATCCTCTTCACGAAGAGGGATAAGGTACCCATGTGGTCCTCCCCAAAATACTACGGTTAAGCCGAGCCAAGCAGTAAAATACCTATGTGTGGTTCTGGACAGCAAACTGACATGGAAGCTCAACGTGTTAGAAAGGGTGAAGAAGGCCACCGGAAAAGATGCTTAGTTGCACTTGGGTCTCTCTCCTCAACTGATGCGGTGGATATATATGTACATATCTCTGTTGTTCGCCCTATCCTCACCTATGCTATTTTAGTGTGGTGGCAGGCCACGGAAACGGACGTACCTATCCATCATGGAAAGAATACAGCGTCAAGCGCTAAAGTGCATCACAGGCGCCATCAGATCGACGCCTACTAATATAATAATAATAATAATAATAATACCTCGAGGTAATAGCTGGCGTCGAACCCCTTAACTTATACGCGCAATCCATAGCATCAAGATCTGCCCTTAAGATTGCTGCAACAAACAATGTGGGTCTCTTGGGCTACGGCCACAGCGCTATTGGTAGGGAGACTAGCATTGACTTATACTATACTATCCCTCTTACCTGTACTGATCATATTAACACGGAACCGGGCTGCTGGCGGGAAGGGTTATGCATTCCCAAAGCCCTAAAGCTCGGGTCGAAGATGGACGACGGAGTCGGCGCAGCGGTATACTGCCCAACCCGGTTTCCAAATACTCCCATTGCAGCATCTTCCAGGCGAATGTCTTCGTCATTGGCAAGGCTGCAGAAGTGGCACAATTACAAATCAATCAACATCTTTGTTGACAGTCAAGCTGCAATAACATCAATGTACTCAGATGTGGTCAAGTCCAAAGAAGTCCTGGAAAGCAGAAGACCAGAAGAGTCGCTAAACGCATCTGCGGTCGTGCATATCTACTGGATCCCAAGCCACCAGGTCATCGATGGCAACGAGATCTCTTGCCAAAGAGAGGGTAGGGCTTAATGTCGGCGATATCGCTGAGATATCCTGGCAGGGAAATTTGAGTTCGCTCTAGTCTTCAGTGGGATGCGAGCTGGCGTTGGTATAACTCGTACAAAACTGCAAGACTGATGTGCGCTTCATATATACTAATTTAATATGTCATGCAGCTTTCAAGAAAAGCCTGCAGGCTAATGATGGGCATTTTCACTCATCACTGCCTGTCGGCTGCACATGAGGTAAAGATGGGCATCACGAACAGCGATCAGTGCAGAAAATGCAATGAGTACGGAGTTAAGGAAACACTTGAACTTCTTCTCTGTAAATGTCCAGCGTTATCCCGACTCCGGATGAAATACCTCGATTCGCCGTGCCATAGCGAACTTTGTGATGTTTCACGGCTACCACCACAGGATGTTGCTGGCTTTTGCCAAAAAGTCATCCATACGGTGCGATTTCTGAGACGAAGGTACCCTCCACCGGTATAGTTACAAACCTCCACTTGTCTACCATATAAAGCCTTTATATATTTATATATATGTAAGATGGAATGGGCGATTAGTCGGTGTGAACGGACATCGATTAGTCGGTATGTGGGCGGATATCGATTGGTCGGCGTGAGCAAGTATTGAGTAACCAGCGTAAGCAGGAATCGGAGTCGGCAGGCACAACAAGAACTCGGTAGCAGTAGAGTCGTGATCATCATTCGAAGCAGAACAGCCGTGCGTGTACTTAGAAGGTCATCGTTTTCAGCCGTATCAAATTATTAATATCTCATCAGTTGTGCACCGTTGTATCAATATTATGTTAAACTTACTTTTTATATTATATTCTAATAAACTAAGGCAGCTAGCCTGATATATATACAGTAGAATCCGGTTATAACGACTCCGCTTATAGTGTCCGTCCGGTTATTACGACGAAAACTCGATGGCTTGGTTGGTCCTCATATAAACTTATATGAAAGGGCTTCCGATTTGAACGTCTCCGCTTTTAGCGACAAACCGCTTATACCGACGAAATTTTTCACAATTCAACCGGATATTGCCTTAGCTTATGCTAAGGAACATGCAGGTATACGATTTATTATGGAAAAACCATGATATTAAATAAAATTGATAAATTCTTTTTGTTTTGTTTAAAAATTAATTTGTTTTATCTTAAAAACCTATTACAAACATGGCAACCATAAAAAAAAAAACAAAACAAAAATTTGTTTTGCTCCTTTCGGTTAGTGCGTCTTCCGTAACCGGACGTAAAACCGTCGGTCCCTTGAAAGTCGCTTTAACCGGAATCTACTGTATATATATATACGTTTGTCGGTATTAATTTTGTATATTTTGGTTATTTTATTCCAAATCTATTCCGTCGTTATACACTGGCTTGAATCTACCTTTAACGATGAAGATCAATTGTTACTTTAATTTATCATGCAACTTTTTTATTTGGAAGCTATATTATTAAGGTTAGATTTTGCTTATAGCGATCGATTACCAATTGTTGATGCCAGATGACTGCAGGTGTGACCACTCAGGCCAGCTGACAGTGTGGTCGCGATCGCAAGTTATCGATAGCGACAAAGCTGGTATACTGTGCGTGTGACCGTGTCATACGCGCAGCCACACTATTCTTGGTTGCCTCTAGAGATGGTCACCCTGCCCCTTTTTAGTGCTTTTTTCTATTCCGCCTTTTTTCTCTATGTTCAATTTTTCTCAAGTACATGTGAAGTATATTTTCAAGTGTTCCAATAAGAAGTTCTAAAAGTACTACAAGTTCTAAAGAAAAAATTGAAAGTGTTTTTTATTTCGACGAACAAGCATCCCCCCTACAAAACACCGATGAATATAATAGAGCAAGTATTAAGCGTTTTGCTTCAGGATGCTCTGACCCTAACAGATGATTTCAATTAACAAAAAGTTAACGCTGCTAATTAACGAGTATACGTATACGTCATATGGATTTGAACCCCGATCACAACAGAAATGAAAACTAGAATATGAAAAATGCATTGAGAGTTTTCATTACCGGAAAAATTATGTTTTCCCTGTTTCTAACACCTGAAAATTTCCTAAACGTCTTAGGGAATGGACAGGAATGTCAAGGAATGTCCAGAATGCGGTCTTTGCCCATAACTTCAGCGTGGCGATTTCTAAAAACCAAGAAAAACATTAAAAAATGAAAATGTAGCTAATAAATCCAATAAAATAGTTTGTCGGGAGCAACAGACAGTGAATGTGTTTTATTTAAAAACAAATTTGAAGTGCAAAGTGCGCCGAATTTTTAATAAATATACATATATGTATACATGTACATATATATACATATCCATATATCCCGATTTTGACGCGTTCTTCTTGCTGCACTGCATACAAAGTGAACAATTGCCAGTTAGCACAAGTCAGGTTTACTGCTAATAATGGAACATTCTATAAACAAGCAAGCGAATTCTGTCGCTTTCTGAAGCTAAGCTAGTTTCGTTTAATTCATCTGAATTAGCAGTATGTTTAGAGCTATTAGAACGTGCTCAAGCTTCATTTGACTTAGCTAAGAATGGGCTAGAGGAAATCGATTATAATGAAATTGGGAGTGAAACGAGGGAAAATTTCGAAGAGCGTTTCCTTGAAGTGAAATCGCGTGTTCGAGCGCATTGACAGTCGTGAGCGTCAATTGATTCGGTCATCCACATTGCGGCGTGATGAGACCAACGATCCTTCGTCTCAATAGCCTCGAAGCCCGTTGTAATAGACGCCATCTTCCCGAGCTGAAACTTCCCATGTTCGGTGAAGGTTACACGGAATACGCGAGTTCTTGGTCAATGTCTATCATTGACAAGTATAATGACTTAGATGCTGTTGAAAAGTTCCAGCATTTACTATCGTGTTTAACTGTTCCGGCGTTGGAAGCAGTTAGGTCGTTGGAGATATCGAGGCTCAATTATCGTGTGGCTCTGAGTATATTAGATAATCGGTTAAACAACAACCGACTTGCGTTCCTAAAAAAAATTCGTGAGTTTAGTGATAAAGTTAATGTTCACATGGGGGCATTAAAGATTCTGGGCCGTCCAGAGAAAATTGTAAACAGCATTCTCATTTACGTGCTGCTGCAAAAGCTGGATGTGGAAACTCAGGCGGCGTGGGAGGATAGCAGGGCATTGGACAACCCTGCCGCCGATAAACTACCGACTGCTACTGAGTTTTTCACATTTCTGGACGAAAGATGTCGGAAGCTGGAAGGACTGCAATACGCTATGGTTATTCACACAGGAGGCTCACAGGTGGGAAGGAACTTCAGCCATAATGGCAGCAGGAAGGCGTTTGTGGCCCAAACTAGCCCCAGCAGGGCAAATGTTTGTGTTTTGTGACGCGCCTGGCCACGGCATATATTCCTGCCCCGTTTTTGCAAATTTGTGAAGAAGCTTGCTCCAGCTTTAATTGTTTAAAGAAAGGACACCAAACTCGATCCTGGACATTTGGCGCTTGTCGTAACTATGGTGGACGGCATCATTCGTTGTTGCATTTCGAGACATCGCAACGTCGCTCTGTAGCCTTAAGGTTCTACGTCTCTTGCTTCCCAATGTCTTCGTTCTGATGCTGTGCTCTTGGGTACTGTTGTTGTTTTGCTTAGGAGTTGTGCTGGGTCGTTCGTGCTCTGCTTGATTCTCGTTCCCAAATCCATATGATGAGGTCCCGCTTAGACCAACAGCTCCAGTTGAAGCGGACACGATCCGATGCTATGGTTTCTGGCCTCGGGGATGCAGACGTTTCTGTTAAAGGATGCACAGTAAATGTTTGTATGCGTTCTTGCATCACTGACTGCTCTTTCAATCTTCAAGCTGTTGTGGCGTCAACAATCATCAATAGCCAGCCGAATTTTGCCATTGATATCGACGGTTATACGATTACAATAAGCTGATCCTACCTTCAATCATCCGCAGCGCGTGGAGCGCTGAATGGTGCAAGCCTATTCTAGGGCTTGTTATGTGAAGGACAAATCGTTGCTGGTGGTACAATGCATACGGCATTGATGACAGCACAAAAGCTTTCTGATGATAGCAACGATCAAGCAGTTGCCGTTTTTGGGAAGTCGAGAACTGACTGGATATTCATTAAATAAGGTTATGATGGCTGGTCTCGTTATATAGGCCAAATTGATGCACATACTTCTTCGCTTTCGTACATATTTGGCGGCTCTAACAGGTGATATATGCAAGATACATTGATGTGTGCGCATGGCTTCATCAAATAGCTTTTATCAATGTATCCTATGGCGCGATTAGCCTGATAAAGAGCTGCAGATTTTCAAGCTGGACACTGTTAGTTATGGCACGAAGGCAGCGTCTTTTTTGTCTGTTCGTGCAATGCATCAGCTGGGTCATGATGAAGCAGACTCGTTCGCGGTTGGCTCTGCTGCTTTGAAGAACGAGTTCTACGTTGACGATTTTATATCTGGAGGCGAATCAGTTACTGAGGTCAAGGGCAAGCTGCAGGAAACCGCTACAATTCTAGATATCTAGATCTCGCAAACTTCAAAATCAGGAAATGGTGTTCTAGTCATGCAGAAGTATTGTCGTTCATGAGGTTCAACGATGGTAGTAAAATCACGAAAACGCAGGAAACCGCTGCAATTCTAGATCTTGAGATCTCGCAAACTTCAAACTCAGGAAATGGTGTTCTAGTCATGCAGAAGTATTGTCGTACATGAGGTTCAACGATGGTAGTAAAATCACGAAAACTCTTGGCTTAGCTTGGGATACCTCATCTGATCGGCTGCTGTTTTCGCTTTCATTCTTAGAAACTGGTACCAAGCCGTGCAGGCGGTCTGTCCTAGCCACTATTGCAACCTGGATAGAAATGTGCAGCAGCTTTATCTCCATTTCCAGTCTTTCATTCCCGAGAGCTGTCCTTGCTGCTGGGTGCCGGGTTGAAGTTCGTGGATTTTGTGATGCCAGCGAAGGAGGACGCCCTTCTCAGAGTCAGCTGTTGTGCTCTAAGTCCAGAGTCGCACCACTCAAAACTATACCGGTTCCCAAGCTGGAATTATGTGGTGCTTATCTTCTGGCCAAGCTGCTTCATGAAGTTAGAAAAATGGGTTTTCTTATGAAAATCCTGACGATTTGGATGTGCTGACTCCCGCTCATCTACTGTTTAATAGTCCACCAACCGTGATTCTCGAGCCCGACCTAACTATGCTGGACTACAATCGCTTGGATGGTTGGTAGCGTGTCACTCACCTAGGTCTTCTGGACTCGATGGCGGGAGTAGTATCTGACTCTTCTCCAGCAAAGATGCAAGTGGCGCACTTCTGATCGTAGACTTCAAGTAAACGACGTAGTCTTGGTCAAAGAAGAAAATTGCCTCCTCTTCGTTGGCGATTAGCCCGTGGCATGGCGCTTATCCCTGGCAAGGACGGCGAGTGACGAGTTGTTGAGCTGAATACGTCGTGTGGCAGCACCTGGAGAGCCATAAATAAACTAAGTCTTCTTTCCCTGAAGGATGATGTTCAAAGACAGGCTTTCAACGGCAGGAGTATGTCGGGAGCAGCAGACATCAATGCTGTGACAGCGTCTGCCAGCAGCGCTGCTTCTGCTGGTAGCACTGCATGCTCTCTGACACTGCACTATGGGCAAAAAGTCCCAAATTGCGGCGTTTTTACCATTTTTGAATATAGAAACATGTACAAATACCTCAAATATAAAGATCGAATTTCGGATTTTTTCTTTTTTCAATCGGACCACGCCTTCTTTCCCGCCCACCTAACCTTGAGGTTATAATTTTCGATTTTTTTTTCTAAAAATTTGTTTTAAAATATTTTAATGAAATATATTTAATAAAGTTAAACTAAATTTATTAAATTAATATATTTTTAGCAAATTCGCATTTTAAATTTGATTTGGATCCATGCATTATGTTTTGTGACTCCATACCTTGGTGCCCAGTTAATAATTTATTCTTCACAAAGCTCTTCCTCCAACTCCAGGGAACTTTGCCCGAAAATTTCGAGTTCATTATCTCCGCTTTCTTTTGCCTGATTATCATTATTGTCTACACATTCCCATGTTATTGGAGGCTCAATATTAGGAGATTCCAAAAGAGCTATAACATGGCGTTCCTTTAGATTTATATGTAGTGGACCAGAGGAATCCAATACTCTATTAAACACATCTGATATATATTATTCAGGCGACTGTTTTTTCTTGCATGAGAAAACATATCGAGTTTGTACAATTTTTTGCGCTCTTCTGACGCATTTTCACGGAGAACCCCTAGAAGAAGTACGGAGGTTTCCATAATTTGGTGCCAATGTACTGGTGTACTTTATGCAAAATTTGAGACATTGGATACCACTTATAAGTATTAACGTATAAGTACATCAAGTACCTGCTTTAACTTTTGATGGGCATACCTTAAACTCACATTATGTAGCAATTAAAATTATATAAACACTTTTCAAAACGGCATGCAACAATAGCATTGAATTTTCTGTTTCATAAACTAGTTCAAATGCTAATTTTCACTTTAACCTTAGTCCTGCCTCATACTGCTTCACAGCCCCAATTGTTGTTGCCCCAAAAATCAAACAACGTTGCAAAACAAGACGTAAATACAACTGCAAAATTGAGTTTTGCCGTAAAATGTTAACCACTATTTGATTGTTAACAGTTTGGTTAATAACAGCTTTAATATTGCCTCAACCGGCCTAGACGCACTAGTTACACTCCACAGAAACACAAATACATTTGTTACTAGGGACCTAAAAACATACCAACAACACATTGCACGATTAGACAATATATCACATGTACTAAAAATTTAGTGCCAATAATTAAAATTACAAAAATTTACAATTAAATTCCATATTCAAGCTTTTTTGTTTGATTTAATATTTGACTATAAAATTGACAGAAAAATCACAAATTTTCTCGCCATTTTTATTTTTGAAGGTTCAGACCATAGTCTTTAAATATGGGCGAATAACAAATTACCTACGAAGTCTAAAATTTTTTAAAAATATGTTTCAATATTCTTGAAGTATTCTAATGCAAAAAATAAAGTCAATTTAATGATACCGAACACAAAAAAAAAATGTAAAAATACCGCACTTTGCGAAAAAATTCCAAAACCATTCTTAGCTCTAATTAAAGTACTTATCTAGAGCTATAAAAAAAACCCTTTTCTTATTTTCAAAATTGTTCCAGGTGAGGTTTTTTTTCACTGAAAAGATGGTCGCACGCGACATGCGTCAGAGAATTACCCATATATACATTTCCTGCATCCACAAGGCTACAATACCCTTCTACCCTATAGGCAGCGGATATAGAAACCAAATAGTTAAGGAAACTATAAGCAATAAGTTTGTCGTAGCGATAATATTAATATTTAATATATGTTTTATGTGTTTTAGAATGAAATTCATTATCTGTCTGAGGATTTTGTTGAAAACAACGATAACCTGTTCTCCTATGATACGTTTAGAATGTTTTTCACGTTATCTCTTTATAAGTGAATCATCTTATTTAAGAAATAAAAATGTTACAATCGATTGTGCTCGACTGTAAGATACTTGCTGCCGATTTTTACTAAAAGAAAACAGTGCGATATTATTCGTAAAATATACCGAATTAATACACCGTAAAAATACAAAAATATACCGATGGTTATTTTTGGTATATTGACAAAGAACTACATTTAAAATATATACATATACATATACATACATATACCAAAATATACTACATTCTCAGCCAAGCCAACTAGGGCCCGTAGTAAGTTTTTTCCATACAAAAGTATTTCTTATATAACTTCTACAATTTGTATCTGTTTGCAACAAAATATCATAAATATTGTAGGTGTGGTGTTATAGCATGTAGCGCAAATCGCGACTCTAGCATCAAAAAATTTGAAAAAACTCGATCTACGGATCTACTCGGATGACGCTGATTAATATATCCTTTGTATAAAGATTCCTCTTTCTACCTATTACGTACATTTCCTGGGTCACAAAGCAATAATACTCTTCTACCCTATGGGTAGCGGTAATGCAATGGTTCCATATTCACAACATACATACATAAACATATAATGAAACTAATTCAACCTATAATTTAAAAGATTAAAACAGTTTTTTTAGTTCACAAATTATTATTTAATTACTACTTCTTGCGATGAAGAATTCAACTGAATTGCGTTGTATTATTTCTTTATTGAAATAAACATGTACATATGATTAATCTAATTATTTTAGCTAAAAGTTTACTTCAAAATACATAATTTTCCGCCAAATTAATGCACATATTCTAAATTAGTTGAAGTGTGCGTGTATGTGTTTCAATAAATGCACATACACACATGCATTGTTAGGTTTTATTTATTTTGGTATATTATTTTGCTAGGCATTTTTTTTTGTATCGTACTTATTAAGTTTTTATTCTACGTGATCACATTAAATGTTTTGTTTTATAAACTTTTTAATAATTAATTTAAGAAATTTGTATTTAACATATATATTCTAAGAGCTTTAACATTGTATAACATACATATTATTTTAAGATAGCCTTTTATAAGTTACATTAACCAGATACATATGACAAAATGTTCCTCAACAATCCAATTACCTTTTAGGTAGTTGCAGTGCTTTCATACATCTGAATTCAAATTTAAACAAACGTCGACAGCCTGTCTTATCCACACATTATTTTTAATTTATTTAGTTGTTACGTTTAACAAACTATATTACTGTCAGGTTTTCATTCCGATTCACAAACATTTAATAATAAAACATAAAGCTGAAAGGTTTAACTGAGTAACATCGTATTGGTTCACACTATATTCACAGAGTACATAAATATATACATATATGTATATGTATATACTTATGTATTTAGTTATACATTCTTTTCAAACTCAATTTATTTTATTAGTATTAGTACTTATGTAAGTTTACATTTCAAAAAATATTGAAACACATATTGTTAATTCTTATGTTAATTATTGAGAATTAACATAATTTTACACGACTGCACACATACGTTTACGTTTTTTAATGATTCTGAATCATTAAATTGTCTAACCACCTTCATATATATTTGTATTTTAATACCATTGACAACAATTTTTCAATTCAACATTAGGTCAGAATATGTTTAAATTTTATTAAAATAATTATTTTAAGACCCTTTGAAAACAATTATGCATTGCTTTCTTACGTCTTAATTATTTCAAATGTACTGAGTTTTAAAATTCTGTTTCTACATATGTAATTGTTATTGCAATTGCTCTTAAGTTAATTTAATTCGTTCTAAATAATACAATTGCAGAAGTTTTATGTATATTTTTAAGAAATTAAATCGGATAAGTAGTGATGTCTGTACGAATTTGATCTATAGTATATCAGCACATTTTGTTCTTATTTGAAAATGTTAACATCAAATCTAAATTAATGAACTGCAGGGTAGTCTGACCAAATCCAAATTTTTGAATGCACGGCGTTGCAATATTATTTACTCAAAATTTCGTGCCCACAGTTGGTCAATGTGAATAAATCAAAAGTGGGGAAGTACATTATTCTCATCAATCTTATAACATTATTCTATTAAATCTGTTGTATTCTGTTGCTCATAGGTCAAAGTAGGTTACGGTGTTTAGACGATAAAATAAATGTTTGGAATATCGTGGGTATATTCATAAGATTTATTTAATTATTCATAGACAACAGAACAAAACAATTTAAAATAAAATTATTTTGAATTTGAAAAAATTTGCGTTATGTATTCATTTTGAGTATCTAAATTAAAAGGATATTTTTTAGTAAACTTTATTTTATGGAATGCAAAAAATAAGTGATAATCAATATAAAGCCTTGTGCAAAATTAACCAGATACGGTAAGAGCTTTAAAATTTCGTCCATATTTTATTTTAGCTTCAGGAATGCGTGGCCAATTAAAAAACAAACTTCTAAGTTCAAAATATATGAGTATTGTCGTAAAAAAATATAATAGCCTTTGAAGTTTTTTTTTTCAAACAGACGAAAAATCTAATATAGATGATGAAACATCACATCTTCATCTTATAAACATCTATGCATCGACGAAGAGAATATACAATTAATTTAGTTAAAAAGCTAAAACAATTCTTAAACCTTACAAAATTAGCTGTTAATTGTAATTCTAAAGGCATGAGCACAAATAATTGAAATTTTTTTTTTTTAATTATTCATTGAAATGGTGCGATGACGTGTGTTTGAAAAAGATTTATGCCCATTATTTAACACTATTTGTAGTTGTCGGTAGATTGTTTTCGGCAGTGACCGAATCGGACGATTTTTTCATTTTTTCGCAATAATCATTAAAAATATCACGAAATCGTATCCAACATTTTTCCGGAATCGTTATAGAAGTGCGAAAATTATTTTTAACCTTAAATTTTGAAGTAAAATGTTTATAAATATAATAATACGAAATACCCGCAAATTTGCGATATACTACCTCACTTATTCGCATATAAACTCCACGATTATTCTGGCCAATGTCAAAATAAAAATTCTTATTATCCACCTTCATATGGCGTTCCTCAGGCAAATCTCCTTTAAATCTAAAAATAAAAATCTTGAGAAGAAATAACAAAATTTTGTTGTTTGCACATTACCCGCCATCACTAACTCCAAATTCTTCTAGTAAATCTGTAAGTGCGTCACGAAATTCGATCATTCCTTGAGCTGGTAATGCTATTTGAGATCTTGGTCCACCTCTTGTGATTGTTTGTGAAACCTAAAGAAAAATGGTATGATATTGAACTTATATTACATAGCAAAGTGCCTGATTGTGAGATACCCACTACCCATATTTAATAAAAGCAAAATATTCCGGTATTATTTTCAAAATTTACCGAAAATACTACAAAAATACTTTTTTAAAAAAAACCAAATGGCGTATTTGGAATATCGATATAGTACACCATTCAAAATATACCATAGACGGCACAATATACGAGATTGTCAGCTAAAGCAACTAAGACCCCTAGTAAGTAGGCGTTTTTGCCCATAGAAAATTATTTTTTTAATAACTTCTACAATTTTTATCTGATCGCAATCAAATTTTCAGGAATCATAAACACTATTCTTATTATTGTATACACCAATTCGAATAGTCTATATTTAAAATTACGCTAGTTATTCGATTTTTTGATTTGCGGGGCGAAAGTGGGCGTGGCAAAAATTTGAAACAAACTTGATCTGCGTTCAAACATAACAAATACTGCCGAACAATTAAAGCTCTATCTCTTATAGTCTCTCAGATCTAGGTGTTCATACGAACAGACGGACATGGCTAGATCGTCTCGGTTATTGATGCTGATCAAGAATATATATACTTTATAGGGTCGGAGATGCCTACTTCTACCTGTTACATGCATTTCCTGCCGGCACAAAGTTATAATACCCTTTTACCCTACCCTTGTAAAAAAGCATGCAGACTTTGTTTCTTTTTGTTTTGGTTTTCTGTTGAGCGCATTATGATGAGCTGATCGTAAAACGCTTGTTTACCTCGCGCAGAGAGACTTATTAAAATACCGATTGACTGAAAAAGTCAATATGTAATTTGTCTTCGTTTCGCTGCACAGTGGTACGTACTACGTACGTGTACTATTGTAGCATTAAATTTTCACAAAAAAAAATTTCCCATTTCTAATAAATTCGATCAATCAATATTCGCTAGATTCATAAACCCAAGTGACGCGTAGAATCCACGAAACTTTACATACACATACATGCGCAAGACTTTTTGAATCCGTCGGTCGTGGGCCAATCGGTATGAGAATGAACAGACCAAAAGAGAACAGAAAAAACTTTTCAATCAATCGGTCGCTCTCTGACTTTTTGCTCAAAGTCTGAATGAAGAACACTTATTTTGATATCGCACGAATCGGTTAACCGTTATTTGCGAGCTATTATTTCTTTCTATTGTACAAGTTTCGAGCGGAATAAATATAATTTGCAAGCGTAAAAAAATAATTTAAATAGTATAAAAATCATTATCATTGTTTATTAGTATTTTGAATTGCCACATTTGACTATAATCATTAAATACAGCAGTTGGCCATAGAATTCTACATTTCTACAAATAATTTTTTACGATATCGTCTAGGCCATATTTTATCTGTATTGCCTTTTAAATTCAATATAATGCTGACTTATTTTTATACAAAGAAGTACTTCTCAATAAATAAATAAATAAATAATAAATTGTTTTTATAATAGGTTATTACTCGCAGATCAGTTGCGATTGAAGAGTGCAGAAAAATACTGAAAAAATGGTTCTACTTGCTTTAAGTCAAATTGCATAACTTTTCAGAATTACAGAGAACCATAAAAAAAATATAATTAAAATGATGTCTCAAGCCGTGCACTAAATATTTGTATGCCCACTACACTTTAGCTTTATAGTCAAACCAAGAGGAAATGTTCTTAAGTGACAGATGGCAAAACATAAAGTAAATGAATATATATACAAGTCAATACGATAAAATATTGTCCACCTGACCTGTTCGTACAAATCTAACTTTGATTTGCAGAACTTTTTTATTCTTGTTCGTGTTGATTTAAATTTTATAAAGTTTATACGCAACTACTGCAGAGTACGAAGAAGATTAAAAAGAACGGATTGCGTTTCTTGAAATAGGAAGTTATCAAGAATTTCTTTAATTCTTAGGGTCATAGGTCAATACTTTTAGGTACTAAATAGTTTAATGAAAAAGGAATATAAATTTGAATACAATTCTAACAGTGCACAGTGGTTGCGCCCATAGGCCAAAGTTCAAAAAATCGCCATTACCAAAAATTTCCGAAAAGTAAACAAATTGTTAAAAAAAATGTCCAAGCATCTTAATGGCAAACGGGATTTTTCTTTAAATCTAACGGAACTTTCTAAAAATAGAACGCAAAGCGTGAAAACGTAGTCAATTTTGCAGCGCAACTGCGTTAAGTTAGCTTTTCGTCAAAACAAAATTGCATTTCAAAGTGGTCCAACATCATTTAAAAAGAACTTTAAAATTGTAGGTATTAACTTGAATCTTCTTCTTGTGAAATTAATCTGATAGATTTATTTTTTGTTGTGTAAGTTTAATTTATTATACTCTTCTTATGTATATGTTGCTCCCCCTTTATGAGAGTTATCAGTTTATTTGTCATGTTTAAAGGTAATAAAAACATTAAATGTAGCTGCTGCTTTCTTGGATGCTAATACTGTAACTCCACCGGAAGTATTTTGTGGCACCATCGGCATTTACGCCATACTAAGGTTGTATATATATACAAAATATTTTTTTAGATTTGTGGGGAAAATTTCATAACGATATGTCAACGGAAAATATTTATGGTCGCGAATCCATACAAGCCCAACCACTGTGCAGTGTTTTGTAACGATTTAAAAGTAAATGCAAAACTTGATATTAAATCCTACCCGAAGAAATCTGCCCCGAGCATTCTCCTTTAAGTCCAAATAATACCTCCGATTATCCTTGATCATCATCTCAGATTTTAGTTTACCATCTTCTGGTAAATTATCAGTATTTGGTGGCCCTGCATTTGAACAAGCTTGATTGATTATTAATTGACAAGACAAAAATATCCACTACAATAAGAAGTTTTTAATACCTAAAGACGCATAATAGTCACTAAATGACGATAAATGATCGCGAAACTCAACTGCTGTTGACAATGCCAAATAGATCTGACTCCGTCTGCCATCAGCTCCAATCTGAAATAAAGCAAATTATAGAGGTAGTTAAGGTAGAGATGTGGAAATACAGAATTTTCTTTTAAAACTCTAAAAAAAGTGAAATTTACTTACTTCAGCCACTTTAATGAACCTTCCACGACGATTTTGTTTTACATCCAAATAAAAACGTTTTGATTGAATTTGCAACATTTTTGAAGCTAGCTCCTGTTCAACTGCACTGCTTGCTAAAAATATATACATACATGTATATATGTAAATCTATAACATTATACGAAAAGTGGTTTATTTAGTTTTGTAATTAGCTTACCTTTACCGGACGACTCAAAATCGTTTCTGCTTAAAGAACCTTCCATATTATTTGCATTGTATTCTACGAAAAGCAAAGTATTTAATATCAAAAACCAAACAAGGGTCCCTAGTGTGTAAAAATTAATAGCGTGTGCGGAATGAAATCCGAAAAAATTTAAAATTATTTCGAATTAAAAGTGGAAAAAATAAATGGCGATGGAGATCATGGATCCCAAAAATACTGCCCAGTTCATCAAGTTAAATATCGAGTGCTTCACAACACTCCCTCCTAATACTAAGCAACCTGAAAAGTCCAACTTAATATTCCAATAAATAAAATAAATTTATTAGGCTCTGCACAAAGAAAATAATACAAAGGAAACTTATTTGTAAAAATCGCGTATTAAAAAATTTATATAAAATAGAAGTGGGATTTCAAATAACTGTACAAACTCTGTTAGTATGTTCGTTTTGAAGTATTTGTATACTATTCAATTTAAAAAATAAAGTTAACACAACCAAAAATTATTATTATTACCTTTATTTTTTATTCGTGCTTGCTAATATTATTACAATTGTTATTGCTAGAAACAATTTACTACTTAAGATGGCTTAAAATTATACATATTTGAATGGACACTAATAAGTAGTCACAATTGATAAATATAAACTTACTTGATCCTGAGATACCTTCGTCTCCACTTCCGAGGTCCGACATTACGAAATGCTGCTGTTAATGACTTGCTAGAACTGTGAGCTTCAAGTGTCCAAAACACGAATCTTTCTCCGTTCCAATCTCCTGCCTTGTTGTGCTTGGACAACCGCTGCCAAAGTACGTTAGCTAAATGTTGTAGCTGAAGCACACACACCAACACACACCTTGGCTTTCTTTTGCACCTATTGAATAAAATTTCTATAAACAAATAATATTTAGTTTTCTGGCGTTTTTACATAAAAATAAATGTAAATATATTTATTAAGAATTATCGCAACTTTTGTATGCCATACATGTGTATAAATATGTACATATATGAATATTCCTATGCACATGTAGATACATACATGCAACAACCTTGAAAATAGTGTTCATGTTCATATATGTAAGTAAATGCATACACATACAAATATAAATGGTTAGTATATAACATACCATCTGTTTATATAATTTTTTCCACTTCTACCAAATAAATCATTAATATTGCGTTCTTGCCATCAAACTGCACTCATAATTTTTACAATACATCAACTGACTACATATGTACATGCCCATGGCTAAATAAATGGCATATTTAATCATTGATTAATTCTCCAAATAATACTTGGTGTTTTTTTTGTTTCTAAAGCAATAACACAATGAAGCACACAATATACTAAATATCAAATATTTGACAATCAAATACAATTAGCAAATTATAAATAAAAAATATATACGCACACACACACAAACAGGTTTTACGACAACGCTCAGCTTGCGATGGCCCATTTCTCAAGCGTTATCGTTTTATCGTTATCGATGACGAGAACAACCAGACTCTAATAGCCTATTTCCACAGCCCCAAAAAACCTCATTTTTTTTCCGTTCGGGTCGAATGTTACGTTCGCCCAATGTAAAATCCCATAAAAAACAGTCGGTTCGAAACGTAAAAAAACTAAGTGCAGTGGAAATAGGCTATAACAATTATAATTTTTAACAATACCCAGACCATTTAGAATTAATCTCTTAGTTCACATTTAGCTTACATCTCAAAACAAAAGGGCGAGCAGAAAAACATTTTTTCAATGAGGAATTTTGGAAGAGTTGATCTCCGTTAAAAATATAATACTACTTACATAAAGCAAGCGCAAAGCGCAGGTATACATTTGAACAATAAAAAAAGTCGTGACCTGTCATGTCCCGTTTCCACTGCCACTCAGTTCTTTTACGTTTGTTCTAGTCCCATTTTGGCGTTTCCACCGCCGAACCAAAAAAAAATGGGCGAGGGTAAATTTTAATGTGGCCGCTCTGAAATGCAAGATGCTCAAATGTAAACAAAAGTAGGGGAACAATTTAAGAAACTGAACCTGTAATTTGTAAAATGGAAAACTTTTGAAATTTTAATATCTTGACAAATAATTACATAAATAAATATACTTTTTACTTTTCACACATTGATATAAGTGTGTGAGTTTTTTGCGCAGAACTCAATGGCGTCAAATTTTCCTCCCACAACCCAAACAATATTTGTTTGTGAATGCTACTTCTCGAGGTTGCTGGAGATTTGTTCTAAAAAGCAAAATAATTTTTGGTTTTCTATTTTCATACCTTGGCGTACTTAATTATCAGCTGTTTGTTGAGTGGTGAGCTCTTTTTCGTTGTCACATCGATATTCTACGTTCGTTATCGATATCGCGAACGCAGAAAACCCGAGTTTTTTTCTTTTGGGTTGTTACATAGGGTGAACTAAACGAAAAGAACCGAGTTTTTATGGTGCGGTGGAAACGGGGCATTAGAATGATGCGATTTTGATGAAAGCATTTCCATTATAGAATAGCATATATATGTATATAAATATATATATTTATATATATATATATATATATATTTATGTAAATATATATTTATGTATATACATATACATTACACATAGCCATTTTTGGAATGATGTAGCGGAAGGTTCTACTTAACGGAAATTTCTACAAGCCAAAGACTCTTTGGCAAAGAGTCGCTACCGTTCCAATCGCAGCGCTCGGCATGAAAGGGTTACGTTTCTTTTTTCGTAGTAATGAATAACTGAAAGAGAAACGCAAACCACTTTACAACGTAGGTAAGCTGACGAAAGAAAAAGAATAAGTTGTTGAAATTTGCAGGATACGCAGTTTTCAAGCAGCAGAGACGTGGACAAGTTATTCTCAATAGGAAAGCGAGCATACTATCCGTTTTGTGTATAGAAAAGATTTTCCTAGAACTAGCGCCCACGCATCGGATGAGTGCTATAAGAATCATCACCATTGTGGGACTATAGTTTATTGGGAGCTCCATGCTACTAATGCTAAGTGCTCCTACAAATATTGCAAGATTTAATTAGCGAGAGCGCGGCTTCTATATTGATTTATCAGACTTTCGCAAAGCGGGTTTTAAATTGAAGTTAGTTTATAACAATATAATATTTAAAACTCATAAAATTAAAGTAATGAAATTATTTAACGATAAATAAAGTGGAAAACAAATTTAAATTGAAGAAGTACATCCGAAGAAATATTACATCAATTATCATTTTTTGAAAATATAACTAAATTTGTTAATTGCTTACAGAGGCATGCGTTATTCAATTAGTATTCAATTACTTGGTGGGTACCAGCATAGTTTTGCTCTAACAAATATTGGTGCTTTTAAATTATTTTAAATTGCTTTGCAATTCTAACGATAAAAGCAAAAAAGTCAATTTATAAAAAAAAAGAGGTCCCAGTCTTAAGAAAATGGCCGAGGCGATCAGTTTGTTTTCTAAGTGAATCTGGTTGTATCAGAATGGGTTGCTTAAGCGATGTTCTCTGATGAGCGAAATGGCGTTTTTTCCCCACAACTCCATATAAAAAAAAACTGTCAAAAACTTTCGCAGGGACATTTTATTCCCAATTGAAAATAAAAAAAGTCGATCCATACTCCGATACTGGAATAAATGTGGATATCAAATACAAAAAAAAATTTAAATTAGGCGTGTGAGGGATTTTTCTGTGAAGAAAAATATTATTTTAAATTTGCAAAATGTGAGTTCATTTATTTCTTTTAATAACTGAATTTATTTAATAAACTATAAATATTCATTAAAATGAACCTTACGCCCCGTCATTCGATAAACATTACCTTCAAAAAGCCGAAAAGCGAATTTAGGTATTTTACTATTGAAGTTAACTACCAACTTCATTATATTAAAGTTGAATCGATAAAAATATTATTATCTATCACCATATCTAATATGTTTGAATTAATTTCCATCTCTTTAAGTATTATAAAATTGCATACATTTCAAGGAAAAAATGAGCATTTACCATCAGAATTTAAAGCTACTTGGTAATCGTTGCGTTCATAGAATAATAGCCTATTTCCACTGCCACTCAGTTTTTTTACGTTTCGAACCGTCATTTTTTTCTTATGGGTTTTTACATGGGGCGAACGTAACGTTCGACCTGAACGGAAAAAAACTCAGGTTTTTTGGTGCTGTGGAAATAGGCTATAAGTAAATGGTCATACTATTCTGAAAAAGCTCGTTTTGACACAACATCGATATGAAATTTATGTGTTTTCATACAAATATACAAAAAGCTTTATGGGCAACACTAAAATCAACATTTTTAATTTTCTAAAATCTATATTTGGTTTTAAATGTTAATACTATAACTTTTTTATTCGTGAAATAAAAAACGCTAAATAAATTAGTACGTAAATTTATATTAATAAATAAATTGTTAATATTATTTCTGTCCTTTTTTACAATTATAGTACATTCACAAAATGTGCAGAAGCGTATGAGTATTTGTAGTGATATGTAATTTATGTATATTGTTTTAAAATAGATTAAATACATTGGAATGTACATAACATCTAAACATACATGCGTACATTTCAATATGTGTTACTACGTGAATATAACATTCTGTAAAGTGTCCTATTCAAACCAAAATTAATTGCACAGTTCCGATTGAAATGTTAATATACTGTTAAATGAGAATGCATAGTCGAATCGTACGGTCGATACCGCGGACGCTTGTCGTAATATACGTACATATTTAATATACACCGTAGACATAGTTTTGCATATGTGCGTGTCCTAATATATACAACATCAATAGATACATGTACATTGCTTGTATTATTACCATTTGTGGCATTTTTGATTAGTCAGTCGGCGAGCTCTTTAATGCAAATATTTGTAAATATTTTATTTCATCCGCATTCGCGTTCTTGAAAGTGCCATACATACAACCTTTATACAAAAATACGTAAATGTGCATGTACTTTATGTAAAATTATAAATATTTCATAATTAATTTGTGCTCGATTAATAAAAGGAATTACGGTATACATAAAATACACACCTTCACATATGTCATATGGACTATTTTAAAATGTTCATACACGGTGAAAACAATAATAGTGTACTAGTAATTGAAAAAAACAGTATACATATGTATGTATATCTATGTGTATTGCACTCTTCACCCGTTCAATTGTGTGAGTGTCCCATACATACGAGATCTGAAAATGTAATGTACGGATTGTAAGTATATACATGCATATTAGTGTATCTATAGGCAATGCTGGTGATTTGGTTTAAAAAAAAATAAACAGACCTAAAAATGTAAACGTGCATACAAATGCAAGTCCCCATACATATACATATGTATATTTGTTATGCATGAATGTGTAGTCTATGTTTTTGGTGTGTATGCGAAAAGTTTCGGATTCGTTTGAGATAATGCATATGTACATATCTCTCAGTGGAATCACAGAACTGAAATATGCATATGTACATAATGTGTATGTTTATGTGTTCAGCCGAAACAATCAATTCTTCATGATCGTTCTATTCTCTGCTGACTTCTTTTAAGTCTATGTACTTTAGTAGATGTAGATGCTGTTGTGTGTCTGTAGATTCATAATATTTATACACACTAAATACAAGTAATTTTTAATTCTAGGGATGGATGAATTATCCTAGTACCAGTTTGGGTACGATTATCTAGTTTGAATGTTTAATGATCATTCAAGTTTTTAAATAAACAAATAACAATTTTCTTACAAATCAATCAATACTTTATAGAGTATACACTGCTGGTCACGTTTACTTGCATAACAATTTGTTTCATAGTTTTTATTTTAATTCAAATAAGATGTTAGTGTTCATGTAACAAGCAAAAGGAGGCATTTTCAACTCCGTAAAGTATATATATTCTTGACCAATGTCAAAAGCTTAGATGACAGCCATATCCGTCTGCCCGTAAGAAACATTGGAGCTCAAAGAATTTAAGAGATAAACTTTTATTTGTGACAGCACTTGTCAAAAGAGATATTAAAATACGAGAGATTAAAATATATGCATGAGATACCCACTAACCATTTGGATAGCTTCACCGTTAAAATTTACGTCTCAGAAATAAACTATAGTCCAAAGCTACATAATATCTCTACAAAATGTATTATTTATTATATATTATTATACATTATTCAAGAATCCTTAAAATTATTGTTTTCTTTAGAGTTTGACTCTTTTGTAGCATTTTCATATTAGCCGATTGATTTGGTTGGTATATACATACATACATTTTCGCCTTTTCACGATAACAGAAAGACTAGGAGGGAAATGCAGCATCTACCGCAAAGCCCGTATGCAACTAAAAATAAGATTTTGATTCCTGTCTGATTTATTGAGATCGCTTTTTTTCTTAATATTCATTAAAGAATAAGTTAGAATGTGAGATTCTTACCCGCGACGCACTTTCAATAAAATAAAACAAAAACAAGTTAGAAAGCTACAGTCGAGTGTGCTCGACTGTGAGATACCCCGCTACCCATTTTGAATAAAAGCAAAATATTGCGGTTTTATTTTCAAAATATACCGAAAATACTACTAAAAATATACAAAACGGTATTTGGTATATCTATATAGTACCACATTCAAAATATACCATCGACGACACAATATACCAGATTGTTGGCCAAAGCAACCAAGACCCCTAGTAAGTAGGCGTTCTTGCACATACAAAAGTATTTCTTTAATACCTTCCACAATTTTTATCTGATCGCAATCAAATTTTCAGGACTCATAAATACTATAATTATTATTGTATACACCAAAATTCGCTCTTGCTCCAGCTTTAAAATTACGCTTGTTATTCGATTTTTTTTATTTTCGGGGGCGGAAGGGGCGTGGCAAAAATTTGAAAATCTCTTATAGTCTCTGAGATCTAGGTGTTCATACGGACAGACGGACAGACAGACGGACATGATCGTCTCGGTTGTTGACGCTCCTTCTACCTGTTACATACATTTCCTGTCGGCACAAAGTTATAATACCCTTCTACCCTATGGGTAGCAGGTATAAATATTCCGTTCGATTACTTAAATTGTTAAAATCATAATTCCGATAAAAATCACTAAAATATACCAAACTATACCATAAAAATTGAGCTATTCATGTAGAAGTTAATTCTTCAATGAATTCTAAATTCTCAAGAATTATAAAGTCAATAATAATTATTAAGGTGTGTTTCGGAACTGTGCGTGGCAAAAACAAAAGATATTTGATCTGCATGTGACAATAACATGTGTTGTCGGAAAATAGTTGTATCTCTACCTTTTAATGTCTCTTAGATCTATGATCTGAGATCGTCTTGTGGGTAACTAAATATTCACAAAGTTATAATGTCTTTCTATGTTAACTATTTTATGAACAACCAAGCATATCAAGAATGTTTTCCTTTTTACAGAATTTAATTCATTTTATGTCATTGCTTTTATAAAAAGAACAAGTTTGCTTATAACAAAAATCATTTTTGATAAGGTCCTAAAATTCTTTTATTAGTCAAATGCTGAGCCAAGGTGTCAGTTTTTTTTACTTGTTTTTATTTTCTTAGTTGTTTTGGTATATTTTGAGAATAATACCGCAATATATTGCTTTTATTCGAAATGGGTAGCGGGTATCTCTCAGTCGAGCACACTCGAGATTTTTGTTTGGAATCATAAAGATTATAGTTGTTATTATGTACATATGTGTCAAAAATTGCCCGCCTTCTTAACAAGTCGAAACATGCTAGTAATTTCACCACGGAACAAAGAGAGATCTGGATTTCACCAAGGTGGCTTCGATTATCTCAACGGCCTGAAGAGCCTGCAGGATTGATGGAACGCAGAGAGTAATCCAGCTGAGAGGACATTTACTGATGTTTCTATATCCTGTACGGAGTTGATTGTACTCGGCGGACCTAGAGTATTTGTAACAATAGTCAAAAATTTCATCTAGTTCGTATTACAAGCGTTTCTGAATATACTTATAGTCAGTTTCGATTGTCAAATCAGACACATTGCGAGTTGTAGGATCTATGTAAGTGGGCACGTCCTCTCTATTGGCTATCTTCAACTTAGGATAAAATTCGTGACAGGCTCACCTCTGATGTCTGATTGATGACTGAACTTCCACACTATGGTAGGCGTTGGCGTTCGTACCTATAATTAGCTGCTCTTTGGGGAATAGACCATGTTCACCAAACTCGTCTACTCCTCCGGCAGAGCGGGTTTGTCGTGGGTCATATGGCAGGACCATATACCAGCATATAGCTTGAAACTCCTTTCTTACCAGGGAGGAAATTCTCGATCTATTTACCGTAGCAGAGGTTAAGGAGTTGAACTTTGGCAACTTTAGCAAGGTGACTGCTTTCTTTATCCGATGCTTTAGTGGACCAAAGCCGCGTCGATTACGGTGATCCTCCGTCTTGTCTTTTAGGTATATTAAGACAGTACTACATTCAAAATATACCACAGAGTGCAAAATATAGTAAATATAGCATTCGGCATATTTTAATATATTTGCATTATACTAAATTGGTATATTTAAAGATCCCCGTAATACTTCACTGATTTGCAGGTATCTCTTTCTTACTTTTATTTTATTTGATTTGAATTCTACACAAATGTGAACAAATATTTACAGGCAATCGGCCAACATTATTCCCACAAAAAACACTGTATATCTCTCTTAAAGTTCTGTGGCACCTACAGTTTGCTTTGGAAGATTTGTTCTTCTCTAGAGTTTTATCGCACGCTGTATATCATTGAAAGAAATTTCTGATAAGTAGAATCTTCCGCCGCATCATTCCATAAGCGGCATCATTGATCATGCGGTAATGATTCTTAAAATGTGGCCTATTTTGTATAACATTTTGGTATATTTATCGAATAATTTCGATATCGATGGAAATCAACTGATTATTTCATATACCATATTTAAAATTTCTTAGCAATTCATCAAATCTAAATATGTCGAAAAAATAAAAACACAGAGGAATGAGAAAATGCTTAAAATAGTAAAGTAGCATAAAGTAGTAAAGAAAATCGATAAGACTATCAATTTGAGCACTTTGTACTGGATTATAATCGTTGCAGAGCGAGATTTGCTTATTATGATGTAAAACGGAAATAAGTAGAGTTAATGAATAAAATATAAAATTTATATATACTTACACTTTTTGAGTGACCTCAGTGTCAAAAATTTATTGAATTGATCTAAATAGAGTAGTAATTTCGATTTGTGCCTTTTCTGACATTTGTTTTGTATTTTTACTTTGAATGGAAAACGCATGTATGTCGATATATATTTATATACATATGCATCCATACATACATATCTATATTTAAATAGATCTATTTTTATTTGTACTCATACATATCTACATACATATATATACGATAGATACGGAGTGGTGAAATGGTTTAAATCTGAGTGAAACCGGTGCTCACTAAGACATAAATATATTAATTCAAGTATTCATCTAGTTGTCTATCAGAGTGTTCTTTCGGCTAAGGAAGTTATACTGTTCTTGCTCGTACATACGTACTTATTATGTATAAATGATGGTATTTACTTCCATATATATATATTTGGGCTTGCTGGACTATTTTGATGAAAGGGGAAGTCAATATCTTTATACATATACATATGTACATATGTGTATATGAGTCCAAGCGTAGGGTTAGAGAAGTTTAGTGTTGGTGTGAATGTTCATGTGGTTGTGTGGTGGAGTATCAAATTTAACTTTTCAGACGTTGTGGATGCAATTAATAACCATATTTTGGTGTTGAGAGAATTTGCACTTCGACCTCGTGAATATAGTGAAAAGTCCTTGAAAACAGGTCATCCAAAGATAAAAATAAACTTGATCTGCACCATGAATAGGGTAGCATATAAGCCCTCGAATATCTTACGATTCATACAAACCCAATTGTCAGTCATCATCAGTGCGACTGGCATCTCGTTATATTATTTTTTATACTATATATCCATTTTAAATAGTGTGTTTTCATCCAGTAAATTTTCAACACTACCCTTTGTTCCTTTTGCTATGTGGGGCACTTGTATGTGCATGAAGCTCAAAAACATACATAATTGATGATGTGTTTTGGTTCATACTACATTATTTAATATAATATTTGTAAATATGTATATTTACATACATACAAACATACAGTGAAAGCAAGATAATTTTTTGGAATTATTATTTTATGAGTTACACTAACAATAGTAGCTGGTAAGATATTTCAGTCTAATGCATTGTGCAGGATTGAACAATATAAAATACATATTCATATATAATAGTATTGTCGACTGTAAGATTTAGTTAATACAAAAAGTAAACGGTCTTTTTTCGGAAGTTTTTCTATCAGTTCGTCAGTTGAACACCTAGATTTCAATAAATATATATAAAAGATAGAGTTACAATTTGTTTTTACTCTTTGGTATGTATAATAATAACTACTGTCTGAAAAAAATGTTTAAGTGATTTAAGAATAATTGTATGTGGCAAGGACCGTACGGTGCTGTAAGGGCTTAATTGTTTTGATTGAAAAATTAGAAAATGTATATTGTAATGTAGTTTCCTTTTCATTAAAATTGGGTATTATATACTGCAATTTTTTTTTTAAGTAAATATTTTTAGCCATATTTATCCATTTATGTATCTATTAGGGTTTTTGAATATTACATACTCAAGTAGTATTAGTGAAAAGTGAAAGAAATTCTTTTGATTTGGAATTGATAGAGACTCACTCAATTATTCATCTATATTCGTAAACTATATTCTTAGGTTGTCGTAGCTATTGCTGTTTGCATTTTTCATACACCCTAAATAATACGATTTCTAGGCGGAATTTTGGAAATGCCCAACAATATCATATCAAATTTGAAAAATCCTGTTATATACGAGATTCAGCATACTGGGGGTAGTGCGTTGATAGTTCAGTCAACCAGTCATGTAAGGCAAATAACTAAATATATACGATGAAAACTAAGTTAGCCGACACATTTCTTAAGCATTACATTCTTCTACTCTTTTTCTTGGATGATCTCTGCCGTTGCACTGACAATAAATAATGCACGACCTTCCAAACGAGATTAAATTGGAATAATATGAGCTACTAGGGACTTTAACCTGTTATTAGACTAGTTATATTTTAGTGTTGTTTTTATAATAAAATATCTTAATTAAATTACAGATCTCGCGGTTAAACTAAAACATTGGGACATTAGTAAATATTCAAGTGAGGAATTGCATTAAAGTGAAACAAGAAAGTGAAAAGAATGCCTTAATTGCAGTCACAGCTTAATTAAAGGAGGAAATGCAATTAGCACGAATTTTGGAAGAGAACACCCCGTTATTAAGTAGTTCCTTCACGTTATTAACATTAGAAATAACAGCGGCAATAATAATTATACAAAAAATAGTAATTTATCCATATCGAATAAAATCGACACAACTGAAAAATAGTATTTTGCTTGTGCTAAAGGTCATTGCGGAGCTCAGCCGTCAGCTGGGTAGGGCAATCGGAGTTTCTGCTTTTGTTATGGCATCAAATGCGGAGGATCATCTAGCAGCGCTGAAAATACCAATAATTGAATCAGCATTGCCCGACAAAACGAATGAAGATACATATTTGAATTCTAAGAGTGATCATAATAAACCACCGGCTAATAAGAACATTAAATCTCGAAGTAGCCCCGAAGGAAGCGGAAGAACGGATCCTAAACGCAAGAAATTTGCTATAGGAAAAAGTAACATTAGTATCAAGAATAGTAGCAGTGATGATGAGGTGGAATCTAACAAATATATTAAGGTTGATGATGAGGTTAGCAATGAAAACAAACAAAAGCATACCCTTTCTGCTTCCGCAAATAGCCTAGACACTTACCGAAGCACATATGATGATAGTTCGCTGATGCAAATTAATGGTAAGAAAATAAATAACTTTGCAAAGAAAGTTAGCAGAATCAGCGGCAGTGATGCAGGGTCAACAAGTCATCACATTTTACCCGCAACTAGTACGGATTCCGTTGAGGGTGCTGTCAAAGCTTCGGATCGCATAGATGCACTTACAACTGTAGAAAAAAATGAATACATTGCCCCTGAACAGGCGCTGGTGACAAGTGTTGAATTAGTTGTGCCTGCGTTAGTAATTCCTGCATCAAATGCATTATCTTCAATGGATGCTGAAAGCTGTTTAATGTCCACATCACAGAATAAGAAGAGTAAATTACCCTATAACACTGATGCCATTTTTATTGATAAAACCAATGGTTGTGCCACAGACTCCTCCTCCGTCACCGATTTAAATGTGAGAAGACTTCCTGATAATTTAGCAATAACTACAACAACAACAACGGGTGATATTTTGACACTAGATTTGGGTTCAGCAACAACAACAACGACTACAGCAGCAGCAGTAGCAGGAACAACAACAACAATATGGGCTCCACATGGTGAGTGTAAATTTATCCAAAATACGCATTATAAACAAATCAGAGAGAGGAATTTGAATCATAATAACTATAATTTTTCAGGGGCATATGAAAATAATAATGATAATGTGTATGAGAAACAAGACCGATTACATCTCAGCGCTGAATCCGGTGGCCAATATTTTCCGCATGCCGATATTTATCGCACTCATCAACAACAACAATTGCATCATCACCAACCACAAAGAGAGACACATCCCGCCGAACTTCTATTGCATATTGGTGCAAAGGAAGCACTTGGAGTTGGCGTTGGTTTTGGACAAATGATTCCAACACTGCAACATCATCATCATCATCATTCAAATCAGCATCACACATCATCAGCACATCATCATTATGAGCAGCAACAGCATCTAAACCATCAACTTCCAAATAATATGTATGCCGAAATGATGCAACAACAACATAATCAACAACAGCACCACCAGCAACAACACTCTCTACAACTGTCACATCAACAACAACCACAACAACATCATCTCCATAGTTTTAATGAACAACCCATGCACTATGCCAATTACAGTCAGCATTATTCCCATGAACCACAAGTATTTGCCATGCAACATGCTCATCCAAATCAGTCGCATCAAGAGCAGCAACCGCAACTCCATCCGCAGGAGGACCTCCAGCAGCATACGGTACAGCAATTACAGGAAACATATCAAGATATGATTATGGACGAGTTCCATGAGGATCGTAGCTCAGCTTACAAATTGTGAGTACAGTTTGACTACTTTATTATAACCATTCCGTCCTCCGTTCTCATTACAAGTGGATGCAACACCTATCAGTTTCTCAATTTTATTTCTTTGCTCATCAGTATGATCATCTAAATTCCAACGATGTTGCATGTACTAGTTTGTTGTTGGTGACAACTAGTAGCGTTTTTATTTGAATTTTGAATAAAATTTTTTTTGAACAGAACGCTCTCGCCAAATATTGCCAAGCCAGAGAACCAAGATGATGGCTATGAAACAAGTGCTGGAGATGTTCTGACGCCAAATTCACACAGTTCATCAATTCATTCGATAACGCCGCAGCTTCAAATGCAACATACCAAAAACCATAAACACGTAGGACACGGCAAACAGGATGAATTGATTGGAAAACAGTCGCAAACGCAGAACCAGAATCAATCAGCTCAGTCAACGTCGAATAGCCCTCATGTGGCAACGACAAGTGGACCAGATGAAGGTGCTTCTATTGGACATTCCTCGCATCACTTGCACACGGGGAATGCTAATAATGAGGCTGTTATATTGTCAAACGAAGCTTATAGTTTTATAGGCGAAGAAATGACACCAATACCACACCCAGTCCCAGACACATCCAATGATCCGAGCTATCCTCTCAATATTGTATCAGTCGAGTCAGGCTCAAATCTATCCGCATTGGGATGTGAAGCCGCTTCTGCTGCTGCTCTATCGGCAGAGTCTATGGAATCAGAACTAATTAAAACCACCAGTAGCAATATTAAGCAGCTTCCACACCAGCATATAGTAAGCCGTGAACCGTTTGCTGAAGAATCATATGAAATAGATACAAGTCGACAATCGCTTGATGCTGACAACAGTTCAAACAGCGCCTTGAAGTTGAAATCGGTAACTACTGAGTTAACTGCACCAAAACGAAGGGGACGCAAAAAAAAATTACTGACAAGTACTTCAGTCGATACAAATTTGGATGTGAAAGCAGCTGCGGCACCCTGGTAAGTTTTTTTTCAGTTCTGTATTATTTAAATATTTGAATGTAATCATATTTGTTATTCTGTATTATATAGACATTCTTCGATATTAATGTGCACTTTGAAAGTTTTTAGAAACACCGAAACTGTTTGATAGTAATTGAAAACTTTCAAAAGCAGCTTTCAATTTAAAGTCAAATTTCGGGTATCATATTTTGTACATTTTTATTGGGTGCTTCATATATCATATTAATAATATTGAATTTATATTTATATCAAATGCTATCTGTTTGAACTTCAAGTTGTTGTTCTTTATAACAGCGCAGGCATTGCTATGATGACTGGCAATATTTTGGCCAACATGAAACCGAAGGAAAGAAAGAAACACGATCGTTTCAATGGCATGTCCGAAGCCGAGGTCATTAAGCGAACCATACCTGACCATCTTTGTGATAATCTCGATATCGTTATAGTGAGTTGTAAATTTCGTATACACTCATATTGTATATACACTCGGAGATCAAGTTATGAATGTCATTGAACTAATAAATTTGTTATATCATGTAGGTGGGCATCAATCCTGGTCTGTTTGCTGCTTATAAAGGCCATCATTACGCCGGGCCTGGAAACCACTTTTGGAAGTGTCTCTATCTGTCGGGCCTCACACAAGAGCAAATGTGCTCCGATGATGATCACACATTATTGAAACATGGCATAGGGTTTACCAATATGGTGGCGCGAGCCACAAAAGGATCTGCTGATTTGACACGCAAGGAAATTAAAGAGGGAAGTCGCATTTTGCTAGAGAAACTGCAGCGATATCGACCGAAAGTGGCAGTTTTCAACGGAAAGTTGATATTTGAAGTATTTTCAGGCAAAAAGGAATTCCATTTTGGTCGTCAGCCTGACCGTGTCGATGGTACCGATACCGTAAGTGATTTCATTTATACAGCTTTCCTTTCCCAGATAAGACAAATTCTCTTTGATAAATCTGACAATTATTTTACGATAGAAATTGTCACGAGAAATAATGTTTAGCTACAAGAGTTTTCCCTTATACTTATACTTATACTTATACTTATACTTATACTTATACTTATACTTATACTTATACTTATACTTATACTTATACTTATACTTATACTTATACTTATACTTATACTTATACTTATACTTATACTTATACTTATACTTATACTTATACTTATACTTATACTTATACTTATACTTATACTTATACTTATACTTATACTTATACTTATACTTATACTTATACTTATACTTATACTTATACTTATACTTATACTTATACTTATACTTATACTTATACTTATACTTATACTTATACTTATACTTATACTTATACTTATACTTATACTTATACTTATACTTATACTTATACTTATACTTATACTTATACTTATACTTATACTTATACTTATACTTATACTTATACTTATACTTATACTTATACTTATACTTATACTTATACTTATACTTATACTTATACTTATACTTATACTATAGGCATTTAAAGTGCTAATGATCTTAAAAATGTAATAATAACATTGTGCCGGCAGGAAATGTTTGTAACAGGTAAAAAGAGGCATCTCCGATCCTTCAAAAAATATATATTCTTAATCAGCGTCAAGAGTCGAGACGATCTAGCCATGTCCGTCTGTCTGTCCGTATAAAACACTGGATCTCAGAGACTATAAGAGATAGAGCTATAATTTTTTCGACAGCATTTGTTATGTTTGCACGCAGATCAAGTTTGTTCCAAATTTTTGCCACGCCCACTTCCTCCTCCGCAAATCAATAAAACTCGATTAACAAGCGTAATTTTCAAGCTACAGCTGCTGTATACAATAATAACTATAGTATTTATGATTTCTGAAAATTTGATTGCGATCAGATAAAAATTGTGGAAGTTATTAAAGATGGGCAAAACCGCCTACTTATTGGGGTCTTAATTGCGTTGGTCGACAATCTAGTATATGGTATATTTTGAATGTGGTACTATTTCGATATAACAAAAATACCGTTCGGTATATTTTTAGTATATGTGTATTTTGGTATATTTTAAAAAAATACCGCAATATTTTGCTTTTATTCAAAATGGGTAGCGGGTATCTCTATCTAACTTTCTTACTTGTTATAATAATTGCTCCAAAGTTAGTCAACTAAATTCTGCATCATTTCTTTTGGTATATTTTATCGCTCTGTTTGATCGACAAACTTTCATAGACTCTTAGCTGGTCACTGCATTAGCTAAAAATTTTCATAGGTCACGATTTTAGTCGGATGTTTGGGGTCTATATCTTGTTGAACAATATTTTCACCTGTGGGGTGAGCACTTTTGTCAACGATATCTAGGAAATTGGTCTCCAAAATATCAGAGGCAAATGCAGAAAGCTTGCAAATACTTCATTAGGAAATATCAACTGACAAGAATAGTCGCCTGCGTGGATGGAACTAACAAGGATAATTTCATTCTGTATTATACTTGCCCTGAAAACAGTATATTAGCCTTTCCTCTTTTACACAAATTATTAAATGTTACATACCTTTTCAAAAGACAGGTCAATCGTCAGTTTCCCACAAAAGTGGGCTGTCAACTTTTTCAAATCCTATTTTCATGCACTTTTAGCATTTAAGTAATAAGTAAAACATATTTTACACAACTTCAACTAAATTAATGTCATCCGATTTATTATATAAGTATTTTCAACTAATTTTTTTCATTCCACTAAGAGGTTGCTATGGTGATAACTTCATGGGGATAGATTTATCGCAAGAAAATTGTTGTTACCGACAGCAAAATTTTATTTCCGAATTCGAGGTGGGATCAGAATTAAGTTGTTTTAAAAATAATTACATGCCTAATTGATCTTCCGACGGTCTGAAATGAACGTCAATAAACCTATGAGCAAACTATTTTTTTGTTGATGTAGAAAAAAGCATTTTCAAATCGAAAGGAAATAGTGAAAATAAAAATAGGAGCACCGATTTTTCGTCTTCGTTTTCAAAAATAAAAATTATACATGAAAGTAGAACCGGAGCACGGCTGATAATAAAGTGAAGACAACTAATTTTGCATTGCGAGGGTAAGAGGCGTTTAAAACAATTATGCATAAGAGGAATTTAACACATAGAATTTACTATTTAAACAGAATAAAATACTGAATTAAAATATATTTTATTTTTGTTTTGCAGTATGTTTGGGTAATGCCTTCGTCATCAGCACGATGTGCACAACTGCCACGAGCTGCTGACAAAGTGCCATTTTATACAGCTTTAAAAAAGTTTCGAGACTTTTTAAACGGTCAAATTCAGCACATGGATGACTCCGAATGTGTGTTCACGGAGCAAAGGATACGACAATGCTGCGAACAGCAGGATCAGCCTCTCAAGGTCAATCCTTCCACGAATTCTCAACACAATTTCATAGATCAACATTCTAATCATATGTTTGCTGATAATATTGGTGTTGATGGGAGTAATACAAATAATACTGACGGTGGTGCTGAATGTGGCAATATTCAATTTAACAATCAATTGACGAATGTGATTACCCAAGATGGTTTTATTTACAATAACGATCAAGGGCTAAGAAATGCATCATCCTCACTTGGAGCACAGCAGCAACCAAACTACTTAGCCATTTTATCTAACCATCCGACACCAGAAAAAAAAAAACGTGGGCGACCAAAAAAGATAAAAGAACCAGATTTGGGGATTTCTGGCAATAACGGATCGAAAATTCCCCTTGCTAACCAACAACAAGACTTTAATAATATATTAAATTTATCAATAATAGAGGCGACAGGAAGTGGTAATGCTCATATAGGAATAATTTCCAATAGCGGATGCATTAATAATGATTCACCGGCGAAAAAGAAACGAGGAAGACCCAAAAAACTGAAACCCACTATTGAAAATATGCTTATTGCAGCTAAGTCTCAAAATACCAACCAGCTTAACTCAGAAGCTCATATAGTTGTAGGGTCAAAAGCAGGAGGTGGTGGTGGCATGTCCACAATTCATTCTCTGTCTATGGAGCACAGGACAGAGTCACCCCAAGGAAGTCATCAGGCGCCACCAAGCTTATATAATACACCACCGCCATCTCATATGTTATACACAGCATCGGCATCGCCAATGGCATCGCCCGCCCTCAATTGCAGCAGCTACTCGCATTCGCATGGTACGCCACCCGTCGTTGACAATCAACAGAGTCAAGTGAATGCTGCGGTTTCCATTCGGGATCAGCAAACGCATCTGTGTGAGACGCCGCCACCCAGCTCACCAAATCTTTGCACAGTAGTTGATTTTGATCCTCCAAGCGAACGATGTAACGGTGGCCACGATGCAAGAATTCTTCCGATTGCAGCGACTCGTGAGGCAGTCGATGTAATTGGTGCTCATCAGCAGAGTCAGCAGGAACATTATCAGCAATGGCTATCGACCAACCAGCATCATCAGCAATCTGTCCAGAAATCTATGCAAACCACATCGCAGTCTTCGTCTGACGTCGTTGCTCATTATTCGCAGTCATCTACAATAGGGTCTTCGGTGTCTTATCAGCCACAGGCGCAGCTCACGCCCCAGGCAACCGGGGAACCAGATTGGCATCATTACGAAACGAATAGATCCTACATGTTGCCCTCACCGCATCACCAACATCAACAAGAACACCAGAACATTAATTTAAGCACACAATTAAGCAATAATCAAAGCCACTTTACAACTGATGTCACACATAAAAGTCTTTCTGGCTTAGAGTCCCTAGTGGATCAAATACCAGCAATAAGTGATCACGAATCGAACACAATATCAACAGCAACGGCAGCCGCAGCAGCAGCGGCAGTCGAAAGTCGTTTGTTAGGATTGCAGCAACAGCAACAGCAGCAGCACCATAAACGTCGTCTGCCTGTTGATAACGAAGAGTCACCCGCGCAGCAAATGGGCAATGACAATAATAGCAACGATAGCAATGTCATAAGCAATAACTTCTCAGTAAGCAGCTTAGCTGCCTCGTCTGCGACGAGCAACGAGCACAACCACATAAACAATCATTACAAAATAGAGTCAGCCAACTTAAACAACCTGAACATAAGCAGTGGTAGCAGTGATGCTTACCCGTGTCATAGTTCAACTAGTTATCCGCATTCGCATACAAATCATTTGATCAGCGCTGCTTTGGCAGCAGCAAGTCAACAGCCAACGACGCAACATCCTGTTCCATCACATCCACATCCCCAAATGTATGTAGATCATGCGCACATCACAACAATGTATGCTTCACCTTATGGGCCACAGCATACCACAGCAACAAGCCAAGACTACGCAAGTCATGTGGCGCCATACGGCACAATGCCGAGTGCTGCAGGTCAAACATTGCATGTGCCCAGCCCCAACTATGCGTACGCCCACTACGGCCACACCACAACGCCACAGGCTCAATATCCAGGATTTTCACATAGTCATGCACATCCCCATGCTCATCATCACCATGCTCACCCACTTCCGCATCATGGCCATGCACCGCATCACTTAACCGTATTAGAGCGACTCAAGCCGTCCGACATTAGTGGCTATAGTGGATTCTGAGGACAGAATTAAAGGGAAACACAACACAATTATACATTTAATCAAGATGAAAACGCACAAATCTATCGCATTCGATTAATAAGCAATATCATATACATATGTACTTTCAATCATCTGAGTGGGCTTTCCTGGTTATGTTGTATATTTTTTTTTTCATTCTCTGTTTCCAATTAATTTGGTATTGGAGGGGGTCCAAGCGATAAGAGAAAGTAGTGTATTATAAAAACTAATTTTTCGGTGCTTTTTGTAAATGGGTAAATCCATGACGGAATTTGTCCCGTGCGAGACTCTTTACATTGAAAATAACATAACCTGAAACAATTTTAAAAATAAGTGAATGTTATTCTTAAAGCTTTAGATAAGTACTATATTTAGACCTAAGATTGATTTTAGGAATTTGTTCTGTTTTCCGATAAAATATTTAAATTCCTTAATTTTTTTGGTTTGCGTACGAATTTGTTAATTTTTGCAATTATAAGAACAGAAAACAAAACAGAAAGAAAATTCCAAAACTATTCTTAGCTCTAATTAAAGTACTTATCTAGAGCTATTAAAATAACCTTTTCTTATTTTTAAAATTATTTCTGTTTATGTTTTCTGCAATGTAAAGAGTCTCGCACGGGACAAATTCCGTCATGGATATTTTACATATGATATGTCAAAATTTGCACCACTGGTGTCTGGCTATTATTTGCCGCATCATTGACATCTTAATGACAGTCTCGTCTTGACGACGCCCTACTACTTTAGCGATGCTGCTCGTTTTTATTTTTTATCGAATAGTATATATTCTATCGATTAACTAAGATAACCAAATACTCCGCCGAATACGTATATACATTTATTTTATAACTATACAGATCGATAAACGGACATTAACATTAATCACTTGTATATGCATCAATATATTAGTTAATATTAGAATTATACGTATAATAATTTGCTCTATGACGTACATACATACGTACTTAAGTGAAAGAAGTCTGCATAATATGTATGAATCTTATCAGTAAAATTCAATTTACGTAAGCATCATAAGAACATCCTTATAGTAAATAGATACATAAAAAAAACATCCGATTTTTCAATAGACTCTAAGTGAAGAGAAAAAGCTAAAGCAAAACAAAAGCTATGTTAATACTAGCTAGTTATTCTAGTACCTAGAAAGTTAATTGCAAACTAGAGACTAAACAAAGAGATGCATTATGTGTTTTACTTTTCATTTAATTATTTCCTTTTAACAGTTTGAATTGCAAAGCTTGGTTGCTTCTTATTGACTTCCGAAGGGATTCGACCTATTAATAAGCTTTTGATCTCAGACGATGTTTTTTCAGTTAAATCCGTAAATTATGAAAATTTATGATAACTTAATAAATTCACTTTTTATATATAATATATTAATAGGTTTCTTTCAAAGTGCTGGTGAAATACCATAAAATTCTCCGAGATCAGCTTTAACTGGTTTATAATGATAGTACTACCATTTATGTAAAGTTCTACTTACTATATGTCGATGATCATACAAAACGCTTATAGAGTTCATTGAGATAATATTTGAATGTAATAAGTTTTTGATACCGCGATATTTTCAAATGAATATGTAGCAAAATTAAGAATATTTTGATACGTTGCAATTATTTGCTGATGTTCTTTATATATATATATATATTTGAATGCGGTGCTAAAATTTAATTTTTTGTTTTTGAGTTTTTATGCATTTGTACATACATACACATACCCAAAGTTTTTAATGTAAAATGCAATATTCTATATTGCCAATACTTGTCTAAACTTGTACATCTTTTGCGCGTGATTTAATACGGCATATTTATTAAAATATCCATAGCATTTAATTGTTCTGTATTCTACTCATTATTTTTAATTTCAGTTTAATACATGATTTGGGTTATTTAAATTTGAAATTTCCTACTTAAATGGTTTGCAAGAGGGAGTAACATCGAAGTTATTATGCTGTGCTAAAATTATAAACTTATTATATTCATATATTTATATATACATATATATGCATAATTATCTAAGTATAACTGAACGAATTTGATACTAATTGGGTAATAATACTATAATACATATTATAAATCTTTTCATAGGTCCTTCTACTCATATGTATGTGATTATATAAGTAAAAGGAATATATATTTCCCTTATTAACAACTCAACAAATGCATGAGTTAGTTCAAGTATGTCCCGAAGTTATGCGCGTTTTATTATTTAATAGTGTATTTTAATATTCAACTTGCAAGTTGTCAATAAGCATATAAAAAAGTCTATGTAAGTCCTTGATCATAAATTTAAATTGGTTATACTAAATAGTAATGGAAGTCTTTCAATAAAAAAAATATATGAATTAAAAGTAATTTAAACCATTTAAAGAGGTGCAATAAATGAAATACAAATAACTATATATATAAAGCTTTTTGTTGTCACTGCCTGGCTGACTGATTAATTTATTTACTGAGTAACCTATCAGCGCACAGCCTCGACTTTAAGACCTCTAACCGTCTTAAATCCCACTTTAAAGATGATAATGAAAATCTAGATTTTTATATTAATTTTGACGAAAGATCGTTTAGTAACCGATAATGAAAAGGTAGGAATAAGGTCTTCCAACCCTGATGGCTTTAATGTCGGGTCGAACACGCTTTTTTTCATCTACACTTAATGAGTTGTTGTTGTCATTCTACGTCTCGGGCGCCCGTTTGGCAAACGTTGTAAGCCGCAGAAAGTATTTATTATTATTGTTATTCTTATTTGAAAAAAAAACACCACAATTGAAGCAACGGTCTCTTCTGATCCAAATTACTGTACAAAATGAAATGAATACAGAGCGGGTAACAAATCTAGGGGTAAGAAAAGCGCAAGACTTCCTTTTGGATACACTTGCAGCCAATCCCGAAATGACTCGTATGTGCTACTAAAGAACAGGATGTGCAACCAGAGAAAGGAATACCATATTTTGTGCTATTATTGTACACATATTATTTCAAATGAGTTTTTGGATTTCAAAAATAATTACTTTTGAATTAAATAGGATAGTTGCGAGAGAAAATATGTGGTTGTGGGTTGAATGAAGTTTATAAGCTCAAACTCAGTCAGGAGCAGAAAGTCTTTTCAATGTGGAGATTTCCTAGAAAGGTCAACCACCGGCGAAATATAAAATTGAAATTTTATTGGGTATATAGAGATATGTATAAGAATAAAATATACAATAAAAACAAGTAAGAAAGCCACAGTCGAGTGAGCTCAAATGTGAGATATCACCTACTCATTTTCAATTAAACCTTTTTCTACAAATATACAAAAATGATACCGAAAAAAAAAACTAAAATAATAAAACTAAATAAAATTTGGTATATCGATATAGTACAACACCTTATATATAATATATACCATAGAGTACTAAAAATATCAGATTGTTAGCCAAAGCAATTTAGACCCAATCGCAGTGGGCGTTTTTTGTCATACAAAAATATTTCTAGAATAACCTCGACAATTTTTATTCTATTCTAACGGGAGCGGAAGTGTTTTTTTTTAAATAAAAAATTTGTCTGTTAAATTTGAAGGTATAAATTTAATTTTTGATTTATTATGTGGTAGTTCGAACTGCTTACTCAGTCTGTACACTGCACATTGGGATGAAATGCCTTTATTTTGGCCAAAACCTAAAAAGTTCATGTTCAATAATGTTACAATTATTTCAAGCTTAGAAATGTCCCTAGACATCGAAAATATTTAATTGGTATTTTATTGTGCAGCCCTCGAGTTGCACCAGCCGTTGAAAGTCAGCTGTTCTTGCTACGTGGTGCGTGCAAGCTTGCTGACTAGTCAAGTTTCGTAATTTTGGAGTTCTAGTATTTTTAAACAGTTTGACCAATTAAAATACCTTAAATTGGAAAATGTTCCGCATGGTATGTAGAAAATATTTATATAAGTGTTTAATTATATGTGCTTTTGTGTTGTCATGTTTTTAATGAAATACGTAAGCAGTAGTTTTGTTGGTTCTAACCTTATAATATTTGTGTATCGTGGAGCATATCTAGCAAGATACAACAGGATTCAAATAACAACTTATGTGGCAGTATGAGTTATTATATGTATATTCAGATAGCATTTAAATAATTTGCGGGGGGTTAAATATTTCAATAGATACAAGCAAGGTTTCTATTCGTCGAGGTGACTTACTAAAAATTTGGCTGGATACAAAGCGCAATGTCAACGCCTTTTGACTGGGTAATTCCAAATGATTTTCGGGAAAACGATTTAGAGGTGATTAAAAACAAAAAAATATAAAAAATAAAAAAAAAAATAAGAAAATGCGAAATTCACAAATAATATAAGCAGCAAATTCTCTAAGTTTCAACTTTCTAGCTTTAAAAAACGGTTGTGGCCAAAATAAAGGCATTTCATCCCAATGTGCACTGTACCAGACCTTGTATTTTATACGGCTTTTCTAACTTTCTTAACCTTAAATCCTTTAGCGCCTTAGAAAATTCAGTTGGAATAACATCGGGTATAAAACCTCTTGCAGGAACTTATTGCAATTATTATTGTTGATTTTATACGAGGACAGAATTGTGCATTCATTTTTTTTTTTATTTGAACTCTTGTTTGCGTTTGTTAAAGGAATTATGTGGAAATTGTGTCTTCCAAAAATTTCAATTAATAATATTCACGAGGGCATTTGAACTTATATCTGCGATCTTGGATAAGGAGGCCGAGAACTTGTTCTATAAACGCAACCGTAAAACGGCGTGGGACCTTAGGAGCGCCTATCCACGGTGGCCACAGTGTCATAGGCAGAGAGGCCAATATAGCCACTTGCTATCCATGTATCAATTTCGCTGTCAAAGAATCTCAAGGAATTCTGAACGTTGTGGAAATTACTGATATCAAGCCTGTGTGTTGCGTGTTGTTAAACATACCATCATCAAGCCCTATTCCCTCTATTCCCCGCAAGTATCTGCGATCTCGTTGCCATCGATGCCCTGGTGGCTTTAGATCCAATAGATGCACACGACCGCAGATGCGTTCAGCGACTTTATTGCTCTTCTGCTATTCAGAACAACTTTGGACTTTTGGAAGATATTGATCGAGTTATAATTGTGATGTAAACCTCGAACCACTTGCCTTGCCAATAGCAAGACTTCCGCCTGGAAGATGCTCTAATGGTCTGGGAGTTTATAGGAGTGTTTGGAAACCGGTTTGGGGGCAGTATACGGCCGCACCAACTCCTTCGTTCATCTTCGACCCGTCTGCAGCCTTCCCGCCAACAGCCCGATTCCTCGTTTACCGTATTTATATGGTCAGTACAGGTGAGGAAGATAGTATAGTCCAAGTCTGTACTATTCTTCCTATGGCCATAGCCTAATAGACCCAGATTGCCTGTAGCAGGGACTAAGGGACTATTTTGCGGCTATGGATTGCGCGTATAGGTTTAGTGGTTCGACAGCAGCTATTACCTCGAGGGCTTGCTTGCAGCAAAACTTCCAACGACAATTAGATCGTCAGTGCTAAAATTAGGTAGTAAATACTATAAGCTTCGTTACCAGGATGGCAGTTCTCGATCTACTTACTAAAGTCGGGACGTAGAGATTGTAGTTTGACGACTTCAGCCCTGCGACTATGTTGCCCGACACTATCTACGGTTCCTGGGCCAAAGCCGCGTAGGAGGACCCTTCCTCTAGAGCGAGGAGGAGCTCAGTAAAGGTTCATCAACCTTCAGCATGGAACAATAACTCGCCGGAATGGCGGGGTTCTGCTTCTTAAGCAGCTGAAGCGCCCGCTCGCCCTACACGGCTATAGGGAACAGCTTGGCCCCTTCCATATTCCGTCCAGTTTGGGAACGCTTTCAGCCAAAGCAACGTTGCGCGCCCTTGCGTGTCAGGATCTTGACACCATTAATCCAGCCAGTGCCTTCAAAAGTAGGCATTAGACTGTCTGGGGCGTTCTCCATCCTAACAAACAGTGCGTCGACCAACTTACTATAGGTCAAGCGCCATCGCTCTGCAGAGCGTGAATGCGGGTCGCCGCCTAATTTTTGGCCTTTTCCTTCAGCCCCGCCGTGCCACGCTGCGCAACCTTGGAGGTGCTGGCGATAGGCCGTGGTAACTGAAGAAGACGTTCCTCATCCACCGTATAAATTGACACTGCGCTTTCTTGGTCCGAGTCGGCTAAGACAACGGCACCCGCGCGCATCAACCTGGAGTTGTTGTTGTTTGTGACAGTATTATTACAACTGTTTTGGCTTCCACCCACCGCATCAGAAGTGTGACTCCCCCGTGCCCGACGGTGGTAGTAGTCACGCGTTCCTCCGACGTTTGGGCTGACACCCCAGCCCGGGTTGAATGTTTAGAATGCTCCATTCTGAGACATTTGGCTAATTTTGTTCTTGGAAGCCCCCATAGCGTTTTCAGTTTGACCGTCAGACCACTCGTACCATGGATTCTGCTTCTTATCTTCAGACAGAAAAGTGCCCGAAAGACAAGGACCAGAGCCCTCAGCTAGGATCGGCAGTACCTGAAACGGCGGCGCATAGTAGAGATCTGCTACCCGCTGACAATGAGCTTATGCAGCCAGCACCCTCTGGGAGGGTTCAGTAGGGGATCTTGCCAGCCGATGATTTCATTAATAACCTGCATAATATCCGTTTCAATTTTCAAGTGGGCTTGATTTTATCTTGGGTGTTGCCATTGTTTTTCGACTGCAATAAGTGACGATATGTCTACCCAGCTGAAACTATCACTAAGTATACAATACTAGGTATGCATTGATAAGATATGCTATAATATATGTAAATACGTAAGAAAGCTAAAGGCTGTTCTCGGCTCACGAGGATCTTGATATTCTAGTACATAAAACACTTGCCTTTAAAGAAAATTGCGCCTTCATTCAAGAATATCCACGGAAATTTTCTTGCAGTCAAACAACCGTGCGATGAAAACTAATTGAATATACTTATAGAATACTCTAATAATACTAATAACTTGGCATATTTAAAGAAAAATACAGCACTGTTTTGCATATATTCAAAATCGGCCGCGGGTATCTCACTGTCGAGCACACTGTAGCTTTTTTACTTGTTTTATTTTTTTTTTAATAACATTTTATAACCAAGCAACTTTTAATTTCGCAATTTGTTAAGACTTATCATTCCCAACAATAGCAACCAACCATTCCTTAACATAATCTTCGCCATTCAGTTTAGTTTTTGTTCTCTTTTTTTAATTTTTTTCGTATATTAAGTAATTTTTGATACTCTCTCTTCTTCTTTCAACATTCGTTACACCATCACATGCCCACACGCCATAATCATAGTCATTGTATTGTGTCATTTCCTTTGGCCAGCAGTTCAACATCATTTAACCCTATTGTTGCATTTCAACTTCTTAAGTAACTTTACTTTTAATTTACCAAGAATTTTGTATACCTATTTATACCAATACCTGTGTGCATAGTTTGTATGTTCTATAATAATTAAAAGAAGTAGTAAATATAATTAATAAAATATTAAATACATAAATTTAAAATAAATAAATATAAATTTGGGAGCAGCAATTTAATTTGTTTATTTAAAATAATTATGGTTTTAGAAAAAATGCGTGATCTACTTTTTGGTTCCAAACCTCTTGCTTCGTATTCCAATAAAGGCATACAATTTATTTTGTGAAATTGTCAAATTTCCATTCTAGATACATTATATCTAAAACACATATATCCATTACATAGAATAACATACCAGTTAAAATGATTGGCACCAGTATAAGTACCAAAAAAAAAAGATTTTTTGTTATGAACTTTAGATCCGAATAAGTTATCAAATTAATTTATTTAGTTGTCGTTAAGAAAGTCATGTAATTCTTGTTAATAACAATTTTGTCTGTGTCAGAAATGAAATTGCGGCTAAGTTAAGTCTCTTCTCGTCAATCGCCTTTACAGCTGAAGTAGACTTTAAAAATATAGGATACGCACTAATACTGCAACCTAAATACTAAACTATGTTTTTAAGAAAAAAACTTTAAAACTGCGTAATCTCTACGGCTCAGGGTACTCAAGACAAACGACGAAGTCTAGGCCGAGAGGCGCTGCTCAAATCTTATTTCCCAGGGTGTTTCGGAACAAAAATTGCTAACTGGCAGCTCGTTCAAAGTCTCCCGGCTATGATACCTCCTGATGGCCTAATTACGACAAATGAAAAAAATGGGGCTATTGACTCCTTTGCAAAGCTCAGGACGCGCGGACTCGATGGACCACGCCAGCAATGGTGCATGCCAGCAAAACTGCGATTGTTCCATGGCTATCGGAGATTTACACCTCGTGTCTCTCGTGGTGTCATCACCCTACTCTATGACGACCACTAAAATCTCTCAGTCAACACAGCTCCAGCGATCCATAGATGGGTCAACCGCCTTCTTAGTGACGGGCGGATGCTAACTATCTGGGGCGATTTCAGAGGAATTGGGATGTGGCACTTCTCAGAGTGGGGTCCTCTAACCTCTCTTTTGGAATCTGGTTGTGAATAAACTGCTGCAAAAATTTGCTCATTAATGCGGACAAAACGAACCTAATCCTTTTCACGAAGAGATATGAGGTAGTCACCCGAGACTTATACATGGTGAAAAAGATGCTTAGTTGCACTTGGGGCCTCTCACCCCATATAATGCGATGGGTTAACGTCTTTGATGCACGCCCAAGGACGCCTACTGGTGTCGATTCATTGACCATAAATACAAAATCTGCCCAAGTGAGGCCGTCTACTGCCCTAAACCGATTACAAAACTCTCTCACAAGCTTCCCGGTCATTGCAGGATCTACCAAGCAGAAGTCTTCGCCATTGCCTGGCTGCAGAAGTGGCTCGGATAATATGCTCTAACTATAACTCCATTAACATCTTTGTTAACAGCCAAGCTGCAATAAGATAATAATAAGGAAAAGCGAAGTGCAATACAGTGGCTGAAGGAATCTGCGGTCGTGCGTATCTTTTGGATCCTAAGCCACCAGGGCATTGATTGCAGATACCCTTGCCAAAGAGCGGGAACGACTTGATCTCAGCAACATGCATAATGTAATGTTGTCCCCGAGATCTCTAGTTAGAGATATTTACATAAGTACATATAAGTAGTCTCATAATTGTTTTGGCGTTTCACTATGGGCAAAAAGTCCTGAATTGCGGCGTTTTTACCATTTTTGAAGATAGAAACATGAAACTTTGTACATATACCTAAAAAATAAAGATCGAATTTCGGATTTTTTCTTTTTCAATTGGACCACGCCTTCCTTCCCGCCCACCTTCCCATGAGGTTATAATTTTCGATTTTTTTCTAAAAATTTGTTTTAAAATATTTTAATGAAATATATTTAATAAAGTTAAATTAAATTTATTAAATTAATATATTTTTAGCAAATTCGCATTTTAAATTTGATTTGGATCCCTGCAAAATTAAATCAAAAATTAATTAGAGCACAATATTATGTTTTGTGACTCCATAACCTGGTGCCCAGTTAATAATTTATTCTTCACAAAGCTCTTCCTCCAACTCCACGGAACTTTGCCCGAAAATTTCGAGTTCATTATCTCCGCCTTCTTCTACCTGATTATCATTATTGAATACACATGCCTATGTTATTGGAGACTCAATATCAGGAGATTCCAAAAGAGCTATAACATGGCGTTCCTTTAGATTTATATGTAGTTGAAAGCAGTGGATCAGAGGAATCCAATACTCTATTAAACACATCTGATATATATTATTCAGGCGACTGTTTTTCCTTGCATGAGAAAACATATCGAGCTTGTACAATTTTTTTGCGCTCTTCTGACGCATTTTCACGGAGAACCCAAAGAAAAAGTACGGAGGTTTCCATAATTTGGTGCCAATGTACCAGTACTTTATGCAAAATTTGAGACATTGAATATCACTTACCAGTACCGATCACATTAACACAATATATATGGAACCGGACTGCTGGCGGGATGGGTTATGCATTCCCCAAGCCCTCAACCTCTTCACCGACGGGTCGAAGATGGACGAAGGAGTCGGTGCGGCCGTATATACTGCCCAGATCCGGTATCCAAACACTTCTATAAACTCCCGGACCATTGCAGCATCTTCCAGGCTGAAGTCTTTGAGATTGGCAAGGCTGCAGAAGTGCACGAGGTTTACAGCCGGTTTACAATTATACATATAATTGTATCCGACTGGGGTCGCAATAATAATGTTTTTAAATATAGGTTTTTTTTGTATGAATTGACTCATCTATGTATTGTATGGTTAGTGCCAGTCTCAGCCCTCGCCTCGTTGCATTCGGACGTGCGCTAAGCAGATCTCCGCAAGTGATCTTCACAATCTCTTCTTTGTGTTTCCTTCGTTTACACGATCTATTTATAGCCACTGCTTGCGGTGGCGGCAGCTTATTGCGGTATTTTACAGCTATAAGCGAGGCTTCAACAGTACTTTGTTTATCTCTCGCCCTGCGCTTTACGCTAGCGTCGGTACAGTTCCACCAAACGTTCTGGAGTTTGTTTACAATTGCTTATTTACTTGTAAATAAAATCAATTGTAATTATGGATGGAGACTCATCGTCGCAGTCGTTGCCTAGCAATAGGCAATTTAAACTGGGAGCAGTAATTTAATTTGTTTATTTAAAATAATTATGGTTTTAGAAAAAATGCGTGATCTACTTTTTGGTTCCAAACCTCTTGCTTCGTATTCCAATAAAGGCATACAATTTATTTTGTGAAATTGTCAATTTCCATTCTAGATACATTATATCTAAAACACATATATCCATTACATAGAATAACATACCAGTTAAAATGATTGGCACCAGTATAAGTACCAAAAAAAAAAAGATTTTTTGTTATGAACTTTAGATCCGAATAAGTTATCAAATTAATTTATTTAGTTGTCGTTAAGAAAGTCATGTAATTCTTGTTAATAACAATTTTGTCTGTGTCAGAAATGAAATTGCGGCTAAGTTAAGTCTCTTCTCGTCAATCGCCTTTACAGCTGAAGTAGACTTTAAAAATATAGGATACGCACTAATACTGCAACCTAAATACTAAACTATGTTTTTAAGAAAAAACTTTTAAAACTGCGTAATCTCTACGGCTCAGGGTACTCAAGACAAACGACGAAGTCTAGGCCGAGAGGCGCTGCTCAAATCTTATTTCCCAGGGTGTTTCGGAACAAAAATTGCTAACTGGCAGCTCGTTCAAAGTCTCCCGGCTATGATACCTCCTGATGGCCTAATTACGACAAATGAAAAAAAAATGGCTATATTGACTCCTTTGCAAAGCTCAGGACGCGCGGACTCGATGGACCACGCCAGCAATGGTGCATGCCAGCAAAACTGCGATTGTTCCATGGCTATCGGAGATTTACACCTCGTGTCTCTCGTGGTGTCATCACCCTACTCTATGACGACCACTAAAATCTCTCAGTCAACACAGCTCCAGCGATCCATAGATGGGTCAACCGCCTTCTTAGTGACGGGCGGATGCTAACTATCTGGGGCGATTTCAGAGGAATTGGGATGTGGCACTTCTCAGAGTGGGGTCCTCTAACCTCTCTTTTGGAATCTGGTTGTGAATAAACTGCTGCAAAAATTTGCTCATTAATGCGGACAAAACGAACCTAATCCTTTTCACGAAGAGATATGAGGTAGTCACCCGAGACTTATACATGGTGAAAAAGATGCTTAGTTGCACTTGGGGCCTCTCACCCCATATAATGCGATGGGTTAACGTCTTTGATGCACGCCCAAGGACGCCTACTGGTGTCGATTCAATGACCATAAATACAAAATCTGCCCAAGTGAGGCCGTCTACTGCCCTAAACCGATTACAAAACTCTCTCACAAGCTTCCCGGTCATTGCAGGATCTACCAAGCAGAAGTCTTCGCCATTGCCTGGCTGCAGAAGTGGCTCGGATAATATGCTCTAACTATAACTCCATTAACATCTTTGTTAACAGCCAAGCTGCAATATGATAATAATAAGGAAAAGCGAAGTGCAATACAGTGGCTGAAGGAATCTGCGGTCGTGCGTATCTTTTGAATCCTAAGCCACCAGGGCATTGATAGCAGATACCCTTGCCAAAGAGCGGGAACGACTTGATCTCAGCAACATGCATAATGTAATGTTGTCCCCGAGATCTCTAGTTAGAGATATTTACATAAGTACATATAAGTAGTCTCATAATTGTTTTGGCGTTTCACTATGGGCAAAAAGTCCTGAATTGCGGCGTTTTTACCATTTTTGAAGATAGAAACATGAAACTTTGTACATATACCTAAAAAATAAAGATCGAATTTCGGATTTTTTCTTTTTCAATTGGACCACGCCTTCCTTCCCGCCCACCTTCCCATGAGGTTATAATTTCGATTTTTTTCTAAAAATTTGTTTTAAAATATTTTAATGAAATATATTTAATAAAGTTAAACTAAATTTATTAAATTAATATATTTTTAGCAAATTCGCATTTTAAATTTGATTTGGATCCCTGCAAAATTAAATCAAAAATTAATTAGAGCACAATATTATGTTTTGTGACTCCATAACCTGGTGCCCAGTTAATAATTTATTCTTCACAAAGCTCTTCCTCCAACTCCACGGAACTTTGCCCGAAAATTTCGAGTTCATTATCTCCGCCTTCTTCTACCTGATTATCATTATTGAATACACATGCCTATGTTATTGGAGACTCAATATCAGGAGATTCCAAAAGAGCTATAACATGGCGTTCCTTTAGATTTATATGTAGTTGAAAGCAGTGGATCAGAGGAATCCAATACTCTATTAAACACATCTGATATATATTATTCAGGCGACTGTTTTTCCTTGCATGAGAAAACATATCGAGCTTGTACAATTTTTTGCGCTCTTCTGACGCATTTTCACGGAGAACCCAAAGAAAAAGTACGGAGGTTTCCATAATTTGGTGCCAATGTACCAGTACTTTATGCAAAATTTGAGACATTGAATATCACTTACCAGTACCGATCACATTAACACAATATATATGGAACCGGACTGCTGGCGGGATGGGTTATGCATTCCCCAAGCCCTCAACCTCTTCACCGACGGGTCGAAGATGGACGAAGGAGTCGGTGCGGCCGTATACTGCCCAGATCCGGTATCCAAACACTTCTATAAACTCCCGGACCATTGCAGCATCTTCCAGGCTGAAGTCTTTGAGATTGGCAAGGCTGCAGAAGTGCACGAGGTTTACAGCCGGTTTACAATTATACATATAATTGTATCCGACTGGGGTCGCAATAATAATGTTTTTAAATATAGGTTTTTTTGTATGAATTGACTCATCTATGTATTGTATGGTTAGTGCCAGTCTCAGCCCTCGCCTCGTTGCATTCGGACGTGCGCTAAGCAGATCTCCGCAAGTGATCTTCACAATCTCTTCTTTGTGTTTCCTTCGTTTACACGATCTATTTATAGCCACTGCTTGCGGTGGCGGCAGCTTATTGCGGTATTTTACAGCTATAAGCGAGGCTTCAACAGTACTTTGTTTATCTCTCGCCCTGCGCTTTACGCTAGCGTCGGTACAGTTCCACCAAACGTTCTGGAGTTTGTTTACAATTGCTTATTTACTTGTAAATAAAATCAATTGTAATTATGGATGGAGACTCATCGTCGCAGTCGTTGCCTAGCAATAGGCAATTTAAACTGGGAGCAGTAATTTAATTTGTTTATTTAAAATAATTATGGTTTTAGAAAAAATGCGTGATCTACTACTTTTGGTTCCAAACCTCTTGCTTCGTATTCCAATAAAGGCATACAATTTATTTTGTGAAATTGTCAATTTCCATTCTAGATACATTATATCTAAAACACATATATCCATTACATAGAATAACATACCAGTTAAAATGATTGGCACCAGTATAAGTACCAAAAAAAAAAGATTTTTTGTTATGAACTTTAGATCCGAATAAGTTATCAAATTAATTTATTTAGTTGTCGTTAAGAAAGTCATGTAATTCTTGTTAATAACAATTTTGTCTGTGTCAGAAATGAAATTGCGGCTAAGTTAAGTCTCTTCTCGTCAATCGCCTTTACAGCTGAAGTAGACTTTAAAAATATAGGATACGCACTAATACTGCAACCTAAATACTAAACTATGTTTTTAAGAAAAAAACTTTAAAACTGCGTAATCACTACGGCTCAGGGTACTCAAGACAAACGACGAAGTCTAGGCCGAGAGGCGCTGCTCAAATCTTATTTCCCAGGGTGTTTCGGAACAAAAATTGCTAACTGGCAGCTCGTTCAAAGTCTCCCGGCTATGATACCTCCTGATGGCCTAATTACGACAAATGAAAAAAATGGGCTATTGACTCCTTTGCAAAGCTCAGGACGCGCGGACTCGATGGACCACGCCAGCAATGGTGCATGCCAGCAAAACTGCGATTGTTCCATGGCTATCGGAGATTTACACCTCGTGTCTCTCGTGGTGTCATCACCCTACTCTATGACGACCACTAAAATCTCTCAGTCAACACAGCTCCAGCGATCCATAGATGGGTCAACCGCCTTCTTAGTGACGGGCGGATGCTAACTATCTGGGGCGATTTCAGAGGAATTGGGATGTGGCACTTCTCAGAGTGGGGTCCTCTAACCTCTCTTTTGGAATCTGGTTGTGAATAAACTGCTGCAAAAAATTTGCTCATTAATGCGGACAAAACGAACCTAATCCTTTTCACGAAGAGATATGAGGTAGTCACCCGAGACTTATACATGGTGAAAAAGATGCTTAGTTGCACTTGGGGCCTCTCACCCCATATAATGCGATGGTTTAACGTCTTTGATGCACGCCCAAGGACGCCTACTGGTGTCGATTCATTGACCATAAATACAAAATCTGCCCAAGTGAGGCCGTCTACTGCCCTAAACCGATTACAAAACTGTCTCACAAGCTTCCCGGTCATTGCAGGATCTACCAAGCAGAAGTCTTCGCCATTGCCTGGCTGCAGAAGTGGCTCGGATAATATGCTCTAACTATAACTCCATTAACATCTTTGTTAACAGCCAAGCTGCAATATGATAATAATAAGGAAAAGCGAAGTGCAATACAGTGGCTGAAGGAATCTGCGGTCGTGCGTATCTTTTGAATCCTAAGCCACCAGGGCATTGATAGCAGATACCCTTGCCAAAGAGCGGGAACGACTTGATCTCAGCAACATGCATAATGTAATGTTGTCCCCGAGATCTCTAGTTAGAGATATTTACATAAGTACATATAAGTAGTCTCATAATTGTTTTGGCGTTTTCACTATGGGCAAAAAGTCCTGAATTGCGGCGTTTTTACCATTTTTGAAGATAGAAACATGAAACTTTGTACATATACCTAAAAAATAAAGATCGAATTTCGGATTTTTTCTTTTTCAATTGGACCACGCCTTCCTTCCCGCCCACCTTCCCATGAGGTTATAATTTTCGATTTTTTTCTAAAAATTTGTTTTAAAATATTTTAATGAAATATATTTAATAAAGTTAAACTAAATTTATTAAATTAATATATTTTTAGCAAATTCGCATTTTAAATTTGATTTGGATCCCTGCAAAATTAAATCAAAAATTAATTAGAGCACAATATTATGTTTTGTGACTCCATAACCTGGTGCCCAGTTAATAATTTATTCTTCACAAAGCTCTTCCTCCAACTCCACGGAACTTTGCCCGAAAATTTCGAGTTCATTATCTCCGCCTTCTTCTACCTGATTATCATTATTGAATACACATGCCTATGTTATTGGAGACTCAATATCAGGAGATTCCAAAAGAGCTATAACATGGCGTTCCTTTAGATTTATATGTAGTTGAAAGCAGTGGATCAGAGGAATCCAATACTCTATTAAACACATCTGATATATATTATTCAGGCGACTGTTTTTCCTTGCATGAGAAAACATATCGAGCTTGTACAATTTTTTGCGCTCTTCTGACGCATTTTCACGGAGAACCCAAAGAAAAAGTACGGAGGTTTCCATAATTTGGTGCCAATGTACCAGTACTTTATGCAAAGTTTGAGACATTGAATATCACTTACCAGTACCGATCACATTAACACAATATATATGGAACCGGACTGCTGGCGGGATGCGTTATGCATTCCCCAAGCCCTCAACCTCTTCACCGACGGGTCGAAGATGGACGAAGGAGTCGGTGCGGCCGTATACTGCCCAGATCCGGTATCCAAACACTTCTATAAACTCCCGGACCATTGCAGCATCTTCCAGGCTGAAGTCTTTGAGATTGGCAAGGCTGCAGAAGTGCACGAGGTTTACAGCCGGTTTACAATTATACATATAATTGTATCCGACTGGGGTCGCAATAATAATGTTTTTTAAATATAGGTTTTTTTGTATGAATTGACTCATCTATGTATTGTATGGTTAGTGCCAGTCTCAGCCCTCGCCTCGTTGCATTCGGACGTGCGCTAAGCAGATCTCCGCAAGTGATCTTCACAATCTCTTCTTTGTGTTTCCTTCGTTTACACGATCTATTTATAGCCACTGCTTGCGGTGGCGGCAGCTTATTGCGGTATTTTACAGCTATAAGCGAGGCTTCAACAGTACTTTGTTTATCTCTCGCCCTGCGCTTTACGCTAGCGTCGGTACAGTTCCACCAAACGTTCTGGAGTTTGTTTACAATTGCTTATTTACTTGTAAATAAGATCAATTGTAATTATGGATGGAGACTCATCGTCGCAGTCGTTGCCTAGCAATAGGCAATTTAAACTGGGAGAGATGAGGGAAATTGCTGGCGTAAGCATTCGATCTTTACGCAACCAAATTTACGCTGAATCGGCAAGTTTATCAACCTCGTCTCTGACAATTACAACCAGTAGTGATACCAGCGTTACCTGCACAATATCTGTATCTAAAAGCAGTTTGATATCTGTTTCTACTTATACTGTGTGTGTATTCTTCTCAACAATGGCTCGGAAGAAAAAATGCTCGTTTCAATCCCGTGAGCAGCATTTAAGCAATAAACTTAAAGTTTCTGCAAGCCCACCCAAAACTATCACTAAAGCTAAGCTGAATTTCGTGAAAAGTCCAAGTGAGAGAATTGACTATTCCGCATCCACCTCCAAGGCAGCGGCACTAAGCAATAACCGTTTTGCAGCTCTGGACGAAGAAGCTAGCCATGTTATGCAGATGGACTCACCAGAAATTGGTTTGGACGACGAACGAGAAACACCTGTAGATGTCAATGAGTATGAACATACCCAGAAAAGGATCGCTAAGCCTCCTGTTATTTGTGTGCCTAACGTTGACAACCCCATAGATTTGGAAATGGCCTTGGACTCGTGTGTTGGTGTCGACAACTACAGTATTCGTACCTCTAAGTTCGGTGTGTCAAGAATATACACTACCAACTCTGATGCTTTCCGAAAGACGGCGCAATATTGAGATTAACGCAGAGGATGCTGAAGCGACGGTCAACTACAAGACTCGGCAAAATCTATTTTTTGTCAATCTTAAACAAGGGCCACAAGCTTCAGAGGTCTTAAAACAACATCAACTTGGCAAGTACAGGATTACTGTTGAGCGCGCTTCTCGTAGAAACGAAATTTTGCAATGTCTCAAATGTCATATGTTTGGTCACTCCAAAAGTTACTGCTCGCACACGACTGGTTCAGTACTATGCACTAGACTATTTGTGCATCAACTGTGGTGGTGATCATGCTTCAACAGACAAAAAATGTCCAGTCAGGGCTGAAAAAAGCAGAATGCTACAACCAAAACCAAGGCTCCTTGCCTTCAGCAACACTTTGAGAGCAAAACATAACCAGGACGTCACGCGGAGTTTCATCCCTGCTAGCACTGTCAGTGGCAATACGCTGAGGTAGCTCGCCCCAAACGGGCTCAACCTGGACCAAGCACTCTTAAACATAATAAATAAATTCTTGGCGTTGGAGAACTCCATAATGGAGATCAACGTAAGAATGGACCAATTATTTAAGCTGGTCCAAGAAACATTGGACGCAAACAAGACATTTCGAGAACTGGTCACGGTTCTGATTTCTCGTATGCCAAAATGATGCAACCGACTGTTAAAATCGGATTGTGGAGTGCACGGGGCCTAGCTAGGGATTTTGAAGAGCTCCGGCTTTTCCTCAGTGCTCATAATATAGATGTTATGCTGGCCATAGAAACACATATGAAAGATGGACAGCGTATATTTCTGCCAGGATATACTTCTTTCCACACCTATCACCCCAGCGGCAACGCCAAAGGTGGCGCCTCAGTGATTGTGCGCTCCACATTGAACTACACTCCACAATCTTCTATCTCAACTGTGGACAGGCAAATAGCTCGAGTGAATCTACTAACATCGGACGGAATAGTAGAAATCGCGGCCGTGTATCTCCCACCCAATGTACCATGGACCCGAGTGGGATTTGAATCCCTGTTCGCCGAGCTTGGTAACAAATTTATTGCTGGAGGTGACTACAATGCCAAACATGCATGGTGGGGCCCCACGAGTGGCAATCCGAGTGCCTGCTCCAGAGGCAAACTGTTGCAAGAAGTAGTAGCGAATAGCCAGTACCAGATTGTGACAACGGGTGAGCCCACTTACTATTCCTACAACGCACAAATTACACCATCAGCAATAGATTTTTTTGTTACCAATGGCATCAACAGCACTAGGATTCATGTCAGAACGTTCCACGAACTTTCTTCGGATCACACTCTTATACTGGCTGAAGTGCACGCTACTCCGTCAAGGAAGCCACTACGCGATCGTATTCTCTCTCGCTGTGCCGATATGAGCATTTGGAGGAGGAATTGGACATCTACATGGAAATTCAAGAGGAGGAGGATATTGACAACGCCGTCAATATTTTCATGAACTAACACAAGCTGCAACAAGAGCTGCTCCTAGAAACCTAGAACATGCGAGTGAACAACGGCAACTTCAGCATCCTCCTGCAATCATCGAACTCCTCCGAATTAGGCGCAAAGTCCAAAGCGAGTACGCCAGAACTGGTGATGCTCGAATCCAGCAGATTCACAATAGATTGGCCAATCGTCTTCGCAAAGTGCTGGCTCGCAGGAAACAAATGCAAATTGGCAACTTGCTCGATAGCTTAGGGACGGATGCTTCTACTAACTACTCGCTGTGGAAAATAACTAAAAGGTACAAGACGCTGCCCACAACAAAGTCTGCTTTTAGAGATCCTGCTGGAGGCTGATGCCGCACTAGCCGTGACAAAGCAGAAGTGTTTGCCAACAATTTAGAGCAACGTTTTAGGCCACATGACTTTGCGCCAGAAAGCCATTGCCATCACGCTTTGCTATTCTTAGTCCTCATCTTTAACAGCATCCTGCGTTTGGGATACTTTCCGAGAGCATCATTATGATACTCAAACCAGGAAAGCAACCATCAAATGTGGATTCTTACAGGCCTATCAGTCTTCTTCCTTCTTTGGGAAAAATAATGGAGAGACTGATTCTGAACAGAATGATGAGTGTCAAGGCTGTCACCCGTTCCATTCCCAAGTTCCAGTTTAGTTTTCGCAGACAGCATGGCACACCAGAGCAACTCCATAGAGTTGTCAACTTTGCGCTTTCTTGGATATCCAGCAAGCTTTTGACAGAGTGTGACATCCCGGACTTCTTCACAAAGCAAAGAAATTGCTAACACCTCAGCTTTTCTTGCTAATAAGGAGCTTCTTAGAACGACGCTCTTTTCATGTGGTGACCGATGGATATAAGTCGTCGACCAAGTCTATAGAAGCGGGTGTTCCACAAGGTAGTGTGCTTGGCCCAACATTGTACACACTATTCTCTTCTGACATGCCAACCCACTCGTCAATCACAGCACTTGCACGAAAGGATACACTTATTGCAACCTATGCTGACGATACCGCGGTACCAAAAACAGCTCCATAGATGTTGCAAAAATAGGTCTCCAAGAATATCTAGATGCATTTCAGGAATGGGCTAGGAATTGGAACGTGTGCATCAATGCAGATAAATGCGCAAGCATGACCTTCGCAAATCGAGTGCGCAAATGCCCGTGTGTGATGCTTAATGGTAAAGTGTTAACTCACTCAGCATCACACAAATACCTAGGAGTCATTCTAGACAGAAGCCACAATTTCGAAAGCCATGTCAAGTCGCTGCTGCACTCTTATAAAACCAAACTAAATCGTATGTCCTGGCTACTCTCCGCTAAAAACAAGCTTTCACTGGACAACAAAGTTCGAATTTTCAAGTGCATTTTAGCTCCGAGCCTGTTCTATGCAATACAGGTGTATGGTATCACAGCTAAAATGCACCTCAACAAAATACGAGTACTTCAAGCCAAGACGCTGAGGCGGATTTCAGGAGCTCCATGGTACATGAAAACGGCGGACATCGAGCGAATACAGGCAATTGCACAAAAATATACAGAGAGCCTTGGAGGTCACCCTAACAGCCTGGCTAAGCGCCTAACGCCAAGTCATCGCACTACAGTCAGGAGAAGACTAAAACGATATCATCCTCAAGACCTGCTGGCTCGGGTCTTGACCTAATAATTAACAGCGATACTATACATATATATACGAAAAATATCCTTAGGTTCAATTTATACAATCTTTATTTACTTTATATTTATATGTGCTGCTGACATAATTAATTTTCTGTTTATTATTTCTGATTTGTTTAAGTTGGCCAGTTAGGGAACAGTGCACCTATCCTTGTTATCATTTCGTTATTATTTTAATAAAAAAAAAAAAAAAAAAAAATGGTTAGTGCCCATACCTGCATACGTGTATGTAGGTACGTTTGTTTTGCTTGTCATTAGCCGGACATAGCAAGCAGCTTCTAGGCATGCGCAAAAGCTCGCCAATCATTATTTCCCCACAGATGTACAACAGATAGACACAAACACAAGGAAAGATCTTTCTGCGTGGGAGTCGCCGAATGTATGTAAGTCTGTTTCACTCTTACTATTTGATTATACTAATTGATTATGGTCTATCTGACCATAGCGCTGCTACAGCTGTCTGCAGTCCCAGCGGTCAATGACCTTGCGAGACTGGCAATAGAATCACATTTGTTGAGTGACAGCCATCCGCTGATCCTCATTTAATTTGCATTTAATGTTTGCTTATTTCTGTGTGCTTGTCTAACATTGCATTCTTAATGAACCAAATTAGTTCATTTTAACTAGCATTTTTTTGTTCTTAATTTATTTTAATATTTAAATTCAATTATGCTCGAACATATTTTATATTTATAGGTTAATTATTGTTAGTCTTTATTTATTTATTCTCTCTCTTTTGCCGTATTTGATAAATTTCCGCCTCATATATACTTACCGTGTCAGTTAAATTATTTATTTGATTATTTTTCTTCATCTTATTTCGTTTATAATGTTGTTAGAATTAGTTACTTTTGTTATATGTTAATTAATTAATTATGTTCGCTTAATTGTATAATTTTATTTGGAACCATGTATCACCAAGCAGGAGTAGGTTAGCCGAACTACTTTCTTTTAGGGATCCTGCCAACATTTATTTTTGGCATTTGAATGCAGGATCACGGTTGGGAGGGCGCGTGCAATAACACCAGTTTTGCATCAGAGAGTGGCTCCGTCTTCTTTGTTAACCTACCTTCCTATCCTTCCCTTTCTCTTTTCTTTCATCATTGTTTAATGTACCCTTCCCACTAAGCGAATTTTCAATGTATTATTGTTACTTACTGAGCAAAGCCCATAGAACCCAACGCGTACGCCACACTGCATAAATCTTACACCAGCACCAAACGAATACGGCATTAGTGATTCGTTTCATCTTATACCGAGACCTCAAGTTGTAATACCGTTCTACCATAAAACCATATAACACCCGCAATTCCTTTCCAATGGTCCACACCAACCCTAATTCACTTCCGATAAAACATGTCAGGTTCCATATCCTCGTCCATTCGTTCCGAACCGTCGAAAACCAGAGTTGCTCCATTAAAAGCTATTTCGATACCTCATGGCTGTTGGTTTTAGGGATGAGGTTGGCCAGATGTAACAAGTCTGAATTGTCAGCAGACGTTGACAAGAACTAATTCTGGACAGACTTAAGCGACGTTCTATGCTGGATACATTCGGATGTTCGGATTTCACTAATTTATTGCACTTCGAATTGGCAACATCTTAGAAGGATCAGACGTGAGCATTTAAAGATGGGTCCCGTCAGCTGAAAATATGGCCGACCGCCGTATCAAATGGCTCAAACAGTCGCCATATTAGAACAAGAACAAAAAAAAAAAAAATTTATAAAAAATAAACACAAAAATAATTTTTCAATGCAGGAAAAAAAATTAGTGTGGATTCGGAAATATATTTTTTGAATGTCTTTATTTATAATTTTATAATATATGCACATCTTTTGCAATCATTATAATATAGGAACTGTAAAATATTTATGCTTATTTTTAAAATTCTATTCAATTCTGTGTAGCAACTCGATAAACATTATTATCATTAACTTAAGAAATACATACAATACATTGTGTACTTAATACATTCATTCACCATTTGAAGTGTCCACACACAAATATATATACATGTATATGAAACTCTTTTCAATAGTATGTATGTATATCAGTATATTGATAACAAATGTTGCTCTTTTATTCTTCGTTTATCAATACAAAACGTGAGAGTCGCGTGTCGTGCGTCTATACATACATATTGATATGTACATATATATATATACATATATATATATATTTATATATATATTCATATATATATATATAAGGATGAGAACAGTATAACCCAGTCGCAATCTAATACCCAGATATATATTTATATTATGTATTGTAAATAGTAAGTAAAAGTTCTGTGGATCAATCGTTATGTCATTTACTTAGGTGCTCCCTTACATATGTATGTATGTATATATGCAAACAATTCGACAATACTCTCTGACTTTTGAGTATGGAAATCCAAATAGTTTCATAATCATATGATTTAGCGGCGAGGTTTCAACTTCATTTTTCATCATTCGTATCATTTATGTGTAATTATCAGATAATCAATGCATAAATTTAATTATAATTGTATATATTATTTCAATGCTTTTATGGATAAGAATTGTATTTTACATTACATATTTTCATATTTGTTATATTAAATACTATAGGAACTTTAATTAAAGTTTTTTCTTAACCACTATTTATATAATTCTTTGTAATTATTTTCATACATTAGAAGATTATGCATAAGTTGTTATTGTTACAATATTAAGTTGTAAAATACAAATTAAAATAATAGATAAACGCACTAAGCAAACAATTCATAATAATGCACGATAATAAACTCAAACACTGCTAACACTTAAATCATAAAAACCATAGATACATTTCAAATTTTTCAAAAAATTTGTTGTTGTCAATAGTAAAATATTAAGATGCTCCTTTTTTATATATTGTCTTCTTAACATATTCAGGAATTAAATTCATCATTTTAAATTTAGCATTGTAATCTGATCATATGTTACTATAAAAATAATGAGTTTATCTTCAAGATGAGGAGACTAGCTTGAATATAATCAGACTTAAATTCATTAATATTTATATGGAGGTGTTTATTCAATCAAAAAATAAATCTAATTGTCAAAATGTTTAAAATTAGGTAATTTTTGAGAAAATATTCTACGATTAAACAGATAAAAGTCTCAAATATTTTGATAGAACCAAAAAAATAAACTAAAAAATAATAGGATCAAATTAACATTGTATAAATGATGTTGAGCTCAATCTGCAGTATTTGTATTTGTATTTTTTTTTTTTTTTTTTGTTATAAGTTCAAGTGATCTGACATACAACAATCCATTAAACGGATGACGTTAAATGTGGGGTAGTTGTAGATAAAATTCACTTTTTTTATCTTTTATAAAAATGTGTAGCGGATATCTCAAATTTCAAGCTTATTCAAGTGTTCTCCTTTCTTCTATCCGTAGAGTATTAAATTAAACAATTTAAAAAATAATAATACGCGTAGTTAATTTATCTTAAAGGGCAACTGTTCTGCTAGTATTTACTTCGACCGAAATCTCTGCATTTTTTTCCACTATAAAATTGTCAGATTGATGTCATACGATTAAAAAAAATATTAATCTACATACACGTCGACGTTTGTAGAAATGTCCAAATGCTAGTGATGTAGTTAAGTTGATAAGTGAGTATAAACGTATAAAGTAAAGTATTGGCACATTTGTTTATATATTATCTATAAGCAAGTCAAAATGTCAATGCTACATGGTTAAGAAGAAATTTAAATGTAATGAATATAATTAAATCAAACTTAATTTTCATATTTGTTTTTATGTTTTGTATGCGTGAATTTATATTTGATTTCAATACAAATTTAAAACATATGTATGTTAGACAGGTATCCGAAATTTTTAGTTTGTTCATAGCTCGGATATAAAAGTATTTTTATTTCATATATGTAGTTATTACTATGCAGTTATAACTACAATTTAAATTACTATTTAATATTTAAATAGAAAAACAAAGGCATAAAGCAATAATATGCTAGGAACTCAGTTTACATCTCTTTTCTCGCTACTCTCCATTATTTTCTGACGGACTCTAGTGTGTATAATACTTTTGAATCTGAATAAAATAATTTCCATTATTTTACAAGTATGTCTATTGTATATTATTTATGTATCTCTAAGTAATTTAGACGTGTCATTTAAATGTTGTCTGTCCTGGTATGTAGAAGAATTGGCTTTCACTTTACGAAATTACTATATACCAATTGATCGTCTTTTATCATCTTTGACCATGTTGCTTTTTAATATATGTATAATGTTTCTGTTAAAGCTATTAGATATATAAATATATATATATATATTTTTTTTAAATCATTAGGAACAATTCCGTTTAATTTATAATTAATGCTACAATTCCATTTCTTAATATTGATGTTTTTCTTTTACATAAATATGTATATATTTAATTTCATGAAATGTCATGATTTAAATTTCTTTAAAATAGGAACTTTCAATTTTTCATAGTACAATATAAATTTTTACTTGTATGCTCATGACTTGTATGTCTGTAAGCAAATATTTTTAAAACTTTCATATTCATATATATGTATTTACGATCTTGCATGTTGTACATCTTCGACGAAATTTATCCATTTTTTATTTTTATTTAATCCCACAAGAAGAATCTGTAGCTAGAGTAAAGACTTGCGAAATGAAAAGAGAAAAATTGATAATAAAATAAATACTCACCAGTAGATCCAAAGACGCAGCTTTCCAGCGAAATTATTCCGATTTATTTGCCACCTATAACTATTAAAACAAAATTTTACTATAACTTTGGGTAAGATTCAAATATAATATATGGAAGTTTGTACATCCATTTTCAATACAAAGATTATAGAGATTGATTATTGCGTATACAAATTAAGAATGTAAAGCAAAATATCTATGTCTTGAATTATAAAAAAATTCATAAATTCGTTCACTTTCGTTCAAAAATAAATATATTTATAAAAATTCGGAATAATTCGGAATAAAAACTCAAAAATTCATAACATTGAACAGAAAATAAGTATGGATCCCATCATAGTGCTAAGCAAAAGTGAAAAATAAAAACATTGCGTTTAGTCGAATACATTGCTTGTTTATTTTTGTACATTCTTTAAAAGTAAAATTAAATGTGTGATTAAATAACACTCAAATAATAAAATATTCTTTTTCGAGCTGCATATGTACTACCAAGACTAGCAATCAATATTTTAAATTTTTATTCATATACGTATGTATATATCTGCATATATATATCATTTAAAAGGTACTGAAAACAAACCCTAGTCAACATTTACACTTTTTATTAAATATTATATACACACACAGGCACCCAGTCAAACACGCATATACAGCTCTTAAAAGAGAGATTTAATTTACACTCACGCATTTAGACCTCTTCAAAGAAAATTAGTTTTGAATATTTTTTTAAGTATTCATTTTGTATAAGATGAAATCTAAGGGATCTAATTAATATGAATAAGTGCAAATTGAATTCAAACTGTATGAATGTTTTATGTTTGTATGTTATAAGGAATTGCTTGACCAATAAGTTTGGCATAGTTGGTTTATATTGTTCTTTCTTATAGTGTTGCAATTAGGACACATTGAATGTCTTAAAGGGCTAACATATATAATAACAATATATATAGGAAAATTTATTATAACTACTAATAAATTGCGAGGCATATTGGAATGTTTACTACTTAATTATCATGTTCTTAATTATTTGTTTGCAGGAAAGATATTAGTTGGTGTTTAAAACAACATTTTTTTTGTTAAGTCTTCGACAAGAATTTTGTCGACTTACATCTGAATTATAAATATATGTAGCTAAATGTAGTAGTAGTTGAAGTACATATTCTATGTATGTATGCTCTTTGTGTATAAACACACAAGTTAACATATTTCGAATCCGAATTAAAATTTCGTTATATATATATATATATGGGTTTTATTGCTACTATTTGCATTGAGTCTTGTGATACAAATATTGTATATAATATATAAACAAATTTAAAAAGTAAAATTCACAAAACTTAATAAAGAAAGAATCTACTATGTTCAATATATATATATATATATATATATATATATATATATATATGTATCATACATACGTATACATGTGTCATGTGTGTATATATATATATATATTGATTGATACAAAAATTCCACGCCAAATAATAATAAATGCACTTTTAGGTTAATCGTAATAAATAAAATATATATGTATCTATGTTATGAAGTTGCACTTTTGAAAAGTTTCTTCCGCAACTCTTACCGGTAATGTGATTGCGGTTAAACAACTGTTGCATAAGATCACGATTTGCCGAAGATTTCTTTCTGCTAATCTCGCTCATTTCTTCGTCTTCATCGTTGTTAATATGATCGTTTACAGTTATATCGATTGGGGTGAAAGCGGTGCCAACTGCTGTTACCTTTCCATTTCCGTTTTCCTGGACATTTCCTTTCTCCTTGATCTTGTCGTTATTGCTAGAGTCGTTTGCCATTGCGCCAGATAAGTTGTCGTCCATCTCAGACACTGTCTCACAGTGATTTTCATTTAGAGCTGTGGATGTCAATGTGCTGCTCGTCATATTATTGACAACATGTTGCAGTAAAAATGCTTTCGAGAGACTATAGAAGCGTTTCTCCCGGTCAGAATCGTTGTCTTCGCTACCGCTGGCATTACTTTGGTTATATAGTTCGCTGGTTTGCTCGATAAATGCCTTCATCTTGCAAATGTGCTGGACGCTAATGGCATGCGTTTGCATATTAACCTGCGGCATTTGGCACAATTGACAGTCTTGCAACAACTTTTGAGGTTGCTCTCCATCAACTGATGCAGCGCTGGAGGATGTGATCACTTTGCTTTCTTGTACGGCGGCCAGTTCACGACTACATTTATATTTAGAGTTGTTGTTGCTGTTTCCGGTTTCTTTGCTGTTGGATCCATCAATGCTGTTGTTGTCATCGGAAATGTGCGAGTATTGACGCTGATTCCGAGATTTCTTATCCTTTGCCCGTGAGTTTTGAAACCACACCTGAAATTCAAAGTTGATAATCTGTATGAAAATTCGTGCTGTTCAATTTTACACCTACTAATTCTTTACATTCTGATTAATCAAGATTCCCTGAGCTCAGAACTTATTTTTAACGCGCCAAGCTAATTTAAAATGCATAACTTTCACTTCCGCCCCTTAAATCGACAAAAGTCGAAAACTAAGAGTAATTTTGAAGTTAGAGAGCTATTATATATGATTCCCCAGTATTTGGTTGCGGTCGGGTAAAAATTAAAGAATTTATATAATAAAAACATTTGTATGGCAATTTTCGCCTACTAGAGCTACTTTGACTGACAATCTGGTATATTTGATTTCGTGAATAAATAACCTTTAGTATTTCATTACATTTTCGGTATATTTTAGCATATTACCGTACGTTTTTTGCTTTTATTCAAAATAGGTAACGGGTATCTCACAATCGAGCACGCTCGCCTCGTAATTTTCTTACTTGTTTTAGAAAGTTTTAAAGCAATTACTTATTTTTATGACAATCCAAAAATAATTAACTTTTTTCTTAACTGTAGTTTAAAAGTATTGTCGCTCTGGTAAATTCTTCTTTGAGTTATTTATAGAGTATTTAGAATATATCGCATAACAATGGGTTTATAAAACAATTTGGATCTAGAAAACCTAAAGAAAAATAATTCAGAAAAATGTCAAATCTGACTATCATTCCACATTGATTGTATATTGAATGTAGGTTTTATTTTTATGACTTATGACTTTTGTCAATTATATTGAAATATGTAAATGTAAAAGTTTTACATTTGTCCTCATTAACTCACTTACTGAAAATTTTGGTTAAGGTAGTTTACGGAGTGTGAAAAATAGATATAACAAATTTGGGAAAAGAAAACGGTCAACTTTGCTTTTAAATGCACATATTTATATATATATATTTACATCGCTATGGTCAGAATGTTATTATCAGAGAATGTCTGAAAAGATAACTCTTAAATATTTGTAAGAAGCTGCAAACAATTAAACTTGATTTATTTAGTTTTCGGATCATTTTATATATAAGGCTGTGACAGAATTAGAAAATTAAGCCATAGTCGACTTCTTTCATATAAACAATTTTAGCTATCTCTTTGGATACATGAAGATAGATTAGTTAGGGTTGGTTAGGTTATCTTTAAAGATTTTCGTCCAAATATCTGAGATCTTAAATACTAGAGACTTTAAAATTTTACTTTATTTTAAAGGGCAAGGGTCTGATTTCTAGCTAAGTGTATCGAATATTTTTAAAAAATTAAATACCTCTTACTGAAATTTACCTCTATTATGCATTGATTAAATTGAATCAATACATTTCAATACACCAGTTATTACTCTACTTCTTTCATGATAGACTGGTAGCACTGACATTGTCAAATACGATTATTATATTATTGGATAAATATTATTGGGACTCTTCTTTAAGCTCACTGCACAGCAAATTCCTGTATCCTGATTCCAGTTGATATAGGCCAATTACAATATTTTTACTAAATAGAACAAAAAAAAAAAAATAAAAAATAATTAAATAAATAAGTTATGAAAAATAAAACAACATTAAAAAAAACGACGAATGGTTTACAGAGAAGATATACATTAAAAAAATAGCTATGGTTTGCACAAGCATGAGTCAGTCAGTTTTACTTGATAGTTCTCAAAATGGTAATATTCTATTTTTTTTATTAAGGATAGCAGCTGGGTCTGCTGAGTCCTCTTTAATTGTCGCACAACCGCTCGCCGTAGAAAATCACTTTTCAGACCTAACTTTGTTTATGAAATCGATATGTGCGTAACAAGCAACAGAGGACACTTCTGATCCAATAAAGTATATATATATACATGTATAAAGAAAGCGAATAGCAAGCGTATTTTTACTGTGCGATCTGATAAAAAACTTAGAAGTTATCACAGAAATAATTATATAAGATAAAAAGCTCCTGGGGTTTTATTTCTTTTGTTGAAAGTTCGTAAATTTTGAAAAAAATATTGCTTTTGGTATACTCGTATTTTAGTATTTGTTTGGTATATTTCAATGAATGTTTTAATTGCGACGAATATGGGTATTAGTAGTCGAGACAACTGTAGCTTAAAGTTGTAAATTATTTTCTTCATTGTAATTTATATTATATATTGTTGTAAAACTTGCCTGAACTACGCGTTTTTTAAGATTAACTTTTTTGGAAATCTCCTCCAACATTTTGCGACTGGGATTCGATTCAGTTTGATAGCACTCATAAAGGAAATTCAATTGTTCTGGCAGAATTGTTGTTCTCAGACGTTTATTTTGTTTTGACGGGGCATTTAACTGCACTGATGACGAATCAGAGGGCAGAGAGTCATTTGCACTCGTATTTGTATTGCCATTGATAATGACTGAGGCAGATGTGTTAATATTTTCAATTTTAGTTGGATTCGTATCATCGTCGTTGAATGTTAACATTTGAGAGTTGTTTTCTATCATTGTAGCATCAAGAAATTCTTCTAGGTTTTGAAAATATTGTGACTTTTCTACATCGCTTGAATGTCTAACTTTTTCGCTGCTGCGTAAAAGTCCAATGTGATTAAATTTTGTATCGCTATTAATTCCCATATTTGACCCATCATCATCAGGTCGCTCATTATCTTTAACAATATCATTTTCAGTTGCATTATCAGTTATCGAAGAATGTCTTGTTAGATCGAAGTGCATGCCTAAAGCCGCACCTAAGTTAACATTGATATGATTATTATTATTGAGTGGTTCAATAGAATCATTATTAGTTTCAGTACTGGGAAGTCCAAATCCATTTTGACAATTCCTTTTATGGTTTCCCATTGAAGCTCCTCCATTTGTGTGCGACTTCGCTTTAGAATAAATTAAATCTATTTCTGTTTTCGCTTTTTCCTGTTCTTCTCGCTTGCCGATATACTTGTGAGTTTCATCCGTCGCCACATTCGGCTGCTGTGACGACGGTACCGTTTCATCATCAGTTTGACCATCAGCTGTTCTGTTGGTCGAGGCAACTAACTGAAAAAACTTTTTCGACTCATTAAGTTGATAGTATTGCAGCAGAAATTCTATTGTTGGCTTTTTACTCGAGCTAAATGATGATTGCTGCTCCTTTTGCTGTGTCTCTTCATTGTGTTGCCGATAGTATTGTAGTAAAAAATCATAGCTATTAATTTTCTTTAGCTCACTTTGCTGATAAAAATTGCTTAAGAAGTCAAGCTCATCTTGTGAACCGCCAGTCCGTTGCTGCTGTCGTTGGTTTAAGAATTGCTGTTTAGTCTCAGTATTGGTTTCATATAACATAAAGTATTGAAAAAGAAATTCGTAACTCTTGTTAAAATTGCTGATGCTTGACGTTTCAAATTCACTTAAAGATGTTGCATCCTCTGCATTATCCGAGATTTTTCGCTTTTTTGCTGCGGGTGCTGAGATCTGTTGTTCAATCTGCTCATGCTGTTGTAAATGCTGTTGCTGATGCTGATGCAGCTGCTGTTGTTGTGCAGCGTGTTGTAGACTTTGCAAAATGCTACCGAAGGGACCATAAGATGCCTGATCGGATGAGTTAAAAAGTCCTGGATTCATTAAGTGCATTAATTGATGCTCGCGCAGAGAATCCAAGTGATTAAATTGCAGTTCACATTTATCGCACTCAAGCTTGAGCAATCTCTGTGACTGTTGTGGTTGTTGTTGATCTAAACTATTGCTGCGCTCTCGTTGTGGTGGCGTTGGTGTCGTCGATGGACTGAAATCAGTTAGCGATGATGATTTGCTGAACAAATGCTGCGGCGATGGCGACGAACTAAACTGCGAATGCGCAGCAGCTGCGGCAGCAGCAACTGCAACAGCAGCGGCAGCTGCAACATTTTGCGACAAGCCTACAGCTCCCACTCCAACTGGAACTGGATTGTGGTGTATATCCATGGATGAATTGGAGTCCTCTGAACTCAAATTTTGTGCGATTTGTGCCGCAGCAATTTGTGCTTTGGCTGACTTTTTATTATTCTCCTCCTTGAAGCAATGGTTCTTCTGATGCCTTATCAACTCATAATATCGCTGAAAAACTAAGTTACATTTTTTGCATGCGTAATTAATGTTTTGTTTTTTCGTCTCTTCGGACTCATATACCGAATTGTTCGGCTGATTTTCATAGATTTTGCGCTGCTTTTGACGAGCATTTTGGAACCAAACGACAATTACACGTGGGGAGAGCAACAGTAATTTGCTCAAATATTCCAAATCACTGTCCTTTGGATACGAATTGTTTTCGAAAAATTCCTGCAGTACTTTGATTTGATAATCGGTGAAACGCGTTCGATTTGCTCGCTTACCACCCGAAGTCGAAGAGGATGAATTCGACGAATTTGATGAATTATTGTCCAGTTGGGAACACGTTGCAGCTCCCGGTGCAATTGATCCTGTTAGTTTCTCAAATGATTTACCAGCTGTTTGTAATTTTGGTGGTCCCATGTTACTGCCTATGTGGTCCAACTGTTGGCTAAGCAAATCATTCATGCTGTTATAAAGATTGGGAGTTTGTGGGCGGGAAAGTACATCAGAACTGCCGCTCTCCGACTTGGTCTCGAAGCAATTAACTTGCTGTTGCTGCTGCTGTTGCTGGTGAAGTTGCTGAGACGATGTACTAGGTGACTGATCATGCACGTTTTCAAGTGAGTCTGCTGTTGTGTCTCCTTTTTGCTGCTTTAAAAATTGAAATGGATGCTGTTGCTGTTGAAGCTGTTGATGTTGATGTTGATGTTGATTCTCTAACGCGGTAGTTAAATTGTCATCTTGAAACTCAGTCTTAATTTGGACGTCAAGTGGCAATGACATATTCCCAAAATCATCTGACTGTTCGGATTTCGTGAATCCCATTTCGACTTGGTGCGTTTGGAAACAGTCTGATAAATTGTTGAGTACATTTACCGTTGAACGCGAGGAAGATGCATTTGTGATTGTAGTCTCCGAAGCTGCAGCGTTTGCTGAGATAGTCGTAATTTCTGCACCTGACCCAACTGATACTGATGATGTTGTTGTTGTTGATATTGGAGTTATAGCTGCAGTATCGGTTAGAGATGTCACCTTTGCATTACCGGTGCGTTCGTATTCCTCTAGATTAAGTGTAGTTGATGGCGGATTATTGAAGTTATAGGGTGAATCCTTATTGCGTTGCCGTTCCTTAAACAATGTATTGCGAAACCAATGCTTCACCACCTAAAATTCAAATATAAATTATTAATTCATCTTTAACTGTTAATTAACTGAGCTTATTATCCAGTAAACATATAACAAATGGCTTTCTTATAACAGAGTATTGTTTTTTTGTATCTATATATATAGCTATGTTAAACAAAATGTTCTTTGTCCTTACAAATTGAATCATTTATCAGGCAATTGCCTAATGGTTAAAATTTGATTTTTATCATAAAAGTAAAGTCAAGAGCTATTCATTGTGAGATATCCTCTACTCAAGCATCCTCTACTCAAGTATCCTTTACTCAAGCAATGATCCCACGGCACTTGCAATATAAAATTATTTCTTGAATAACATTTAGGTTATTTATCTGTTATTATTTTGTCTCTAACTATAAAATAAGATTTGAATTTTTAATTGGAATTGGGAAAAAAACAAAACAAATTTGATTTGAAATTAAATGTATATTTCTTAGTCCCTGAAATCTAGGTTTTCTTCGGACTGACGGAAAGAAACACAAACGGGCATAGTTAGATCGTAATGGCTGTTGACGCTGAGCGAAAACATAAGTACATATGTAGTAATGCAGTGTTGAATACGTACTTTCATTGGCAAATTAGCTTTTTGCGACATTTCCATAATACTTTCTTCGCTAGGTGAGTTATTAATGTCGAAATGGGCACGTAGAATTTTGAGTTGGTCGTCTGTGATTCGGGTGCGAGCTCGCTTTTGATTGTTCGATAATTGTTGCTATTGAAAATATAAAATATGTGAATTGAAAAACAAACTTTAATTTAATTAAATTGCAAATGATTAACCTGATTGTTACCACCAGTTGACTGTCCAAGAATAGTGTTTATATTAGAAGGGACTTCCACTGTCGCAGATGTTGAGATCTCTCCTGGTCCCGTCGAAGAGATGTTTGAAATTTTATTATTCTGTGCAACTGTCGACGCTGCCGTTACTGTTGACGGGGTACTACAACCGGTAGAGCCAGAGTTGGCTCCAAATATCAATGGCGGTGCCAGATTCATAAAATTTAGCGACATGAGATGATGGAATTGCATTAGGTTGAGCATGTCCACTGGATTAATAGGCATGCCCGATACGGCGGCTGCATTGCTTATTTGTTGTTGCACTTGCTGGAAATTCTGAAGACTTTGCAGACCTTGCGAATTCATCGTTCGCAAATTGTCCTGCAGCTGTTGTTGTATGTGCTGACCTTTCCCTTGTAATTGACACGCCAGCTGTGCATCTACTGCGTCAACAAATTCAACGTCTTGCTCTTGCTTCTTAACCAATGAGGCTCTTAATGCAGCTAATTGTTGTTGCTGTTCAGTTGGTAACGGAGGTGTTGAAGCACGAATCGATCCATTCGCTGGCGAATCTCGCTCGGTGATCGGTGATCGCGAACGATCCGAAGTATTTTTTACTATCTCACTCATTTTCACAGCTAAAATAGGAATATATGTATACATAGAAATAATAAAAACTCATACTGATTTTAAAACTATTAAATTATCTAGTATCCTAAATAATATATAAGCAATATGTCGAGTGCGACGACTACCCATTTTCAATAAAATAACATGAGTCTTTGTTATTAAGCAAATATATAAAAACCATTAATAAATTATTATTATTTTTATTTTCTTTATTTTTTCACACAAAAATAATTAAAAATAATCACTGATGATAAACGAATACGCGGTAAACATTCATATTTACAAGTCAAACCGTATCTGTGCAGTCGACACGAGTTCTGTATGCAATAATATACAAGTATATAAATGAGTGTCTCTAGTTATCTGCTCTGTAGACTGTGAGATGTGGGTGTTATACATTCATATGTATAAACTATTTATGGACTTACCTTGTTCGCTAGGTGCTCTGGTAGTTAAGTCAAATATGTTTGTATCGTTTGGCATCTTGTCTATATCATTATTTGCATTGCATACAGGTGAGACCAGATCTCGTGGAACATCATCGGCGGTGCCATGCGCCAACTCCATGTGCTTTTGCAAAGCTTGAGTAGTGCGGAAGTTGCGCTGACACTGGGAACATTTGGTGGCGTCTCGCATGGTGTGGTACAACATGTGTGTTGTCAGTTTCTCCTGCGTTTTAAATGCCAGCGAGCATTGTTTGCAACGATATTTATAAACATGTCGCTCAGAGAACACGAGACTCATATGTACATCCTTGAAGTGAGCCAACATTGACGGGAGTGTTTGGAATCTCATAAAACACGGACGTTGCACGTGGCAAACGGCTAAGCAAATGTACTCATTGTTTTGCATTGGATAATGCTGCGTCTGCTGGGCATGTTGTAGTAGCTGTTCCTCGTGCTTAAACGAGGAGTCACATTGTTGGCAACAAATGCCCTGTACGATTCCGATGTCACCTCCAGTAGAAGAGGAATATGTCGTCGTGATGTTGGATGACGTTATTATGGATGTGGTTGCAGTTTGCAGTGCATGATTGTCGGCATTTCCTTTGGACAAGTCCTCGTCTTCAATTTTTTTAGATGACGACGATGATGCCGATCGTTGCCAGGTCTTGTGGTCGACAAGCTGCAGTAATCTGTCTAAACCATCACGCATCACATTGTGCACACTCATCAGATGTGCCTCTAATAAGGATCTTTCACTGTAGCCATGCTCCAAGCATAATGGGCAAGACACCTCAGAATATGATGCCGCTATCATTGGTCGCAATTCATCCATACCCCGTTGAGATTCTAAATCGTTTGAGTTCTTATCTGTGTTGTCCTGTTCATCGGCTCTATTTTCATTGCTATCTAGCTGCTCCCGTTTAATATTAAAATGGCCAAGACCAGGACCACAATCAAGACCAACTGCAGTTGCACTTGCATGAGATATGTCAACATCTTCTCCCTCATTTGCGGCTGTTGTGGGCGTGATACTGCAACGTTGTACTGCCGCAAGTGCAGCAGCTGCCACAGCTGTTTGAAATGCCTGCAACGCCGTAGTGTTGGTTGGTATGCTAATGAAATCATCGCTTTCTGCTGTTGGATGCATTGCCTCCAAATGCAAAATCATTTCCTTTTTCGATGGTAAAAAATTTTCACAGAGATTACATTTAAAAACTGTTGTCGTTTCATTTGTATTTGAATTTTGATTCAGATTTGTATTTTTGCAACCGATTGTAGAACCACTCGATATGGAAGCTGGGGAAAATATATTATTATCTGCCAATGTTAAACTGACTGATGCAGAATCTGCTTCTAATCCTTCGACCAATTCCACTGTTGCTGACAAGTTTAGTCCAACACCTAAATTTCCATCTGAAAATAGTAGAAAAATAAAATGAACGAAAAATTTGTTAGTATCCATACATAGTCAGCTTGGTGCGATTTTTAACTGAATTTCGAATTTGTTATAGTATCGTCTTCTTAAATTTTCTAATTTCAAATAGGTATGAAAATTATAATGGTGAGCGCATGACTGTCAAAAACTTGTTATGAAGTCTCTAATAGCGACGACGATATAGGAGGTTAGACGACCCTGTTATTCATGGCTGTCTAAAATTACTAAGTTTACTATTAATTATTCTTTTTCTATTAATTATTCTTTTTTTATTATTACACATTCTTCTGCAAAAGTTCAATTGTAACTTGCAAAAGTTTTGCACAACTAAAAATAATTTTTTATTATATGTATATTATCTTCAATTTCGATAATAGCTCCTAATGCCATAGCCCATTGGTTTCTTACTTCTAGTTAATTTCAACGCAAAAGGTATAGAACAGTTGACCTGTTTATTACCAATTTCAAAGCAATTTCCATACAGGCTTGATTGCATCGAATTAAAAAACGTCCGACATAAAATAAAGATCGAGACGTTCATCGGGAGAAATAAACTTGTCCAAAAGCGAGAGAATGGGGGAGAAAGAATCAAACTAACCAAACTGGTACGATTGTATGTAGGTATTATTGTGAGTATTTCTGTTGCTCTTGCTCTTGCTTTTATGTTGTTGTTGTTGTTGTTGTTAATGCAACAATCATGCGCAGCTGTTGTGAGCAAAGTGGTCACAAGGAAGCACAATGAGATGTACAATCCACCAACACAATTCACTATCGTTACCATCACGCCACAAATCAGACACTAAGGAAGGGCTAATAATTTGTAACTCTAAAAAAACCGTAATAGAATTGAATATTAACATACCTTTAATTTTCTTAAATTTTATAAAGTGGAGCATAACAGGAAGACAAAAAAAATATTATCGACTCTGCTATTTTAAATATTTGTATAATAATCCTTCCCTCATTCTAAACCTTATGTACATTTTGATTCTGTCAATGTCAAAAGACACTTTTCATCTTTTTCAAAATTGAACAGGTTAGAGTACATACAAAAAAAAAAACAAATAGCAACAAGAATAACACAAGTATAAATAATGTTATGGCAGCGGATAAGAGAACATGAGTGAGAGTTAATATAGGAGAGTCCAGAAAAGGGAAGACTGCCAGGGCAAGCTCCGACGCTCAAGGGCTCACTTATATGATATGTGTTTTGCGTCATTTGTTGCTCATTGTTACTTTAAAATACCAGGTGCTCATAAAAATTTTTATATTTTAAACTAATGAAAATGAAAATGGAAATCAAGAAAGTACAATTTGTTACCCATTGACATCACCAAGAAGCGAAATACTAAGGGTCTTATTGCTTGGTGTGTTTATGTAAGCAATATGATATGAAAACCCTAAAAATTTAAAATTCTTGATACGCAAGGGAAAGTATATACTTAATCAATATTGGAGTGGAGATCGAGTCGAGGATTAGCAATACTTTTATTTTCGTTTGGTAATGACACAGAATAAGTGTGTATGTATTTTGTGTGATTAAAGTTGAGTTGATATTGATGAAAAGCGAAAAGATACATATATTGTGAATCTTAAAAAGAACGACAAGAGAGTCTGTAGTGGGCGTTTTGAAATTGTATATACAACTTCAGCTCCAGGTCCCAATCTACTTCTGTTGCAGTTTGATATGCATAAATGGATTCGATGCCAAGCCTTGCACAATGCCGCCGCATCAAATATAGGAAGCTCAGATTGCGAACATATGAACACTTGGCAAGTAGTCTTGCTTTTCTTAAAGGTAGACTGCGACTGCTAGTGGAGACTGTGTGTGTTGACTGGGGTCTGGGACTGTGATTGGAAGAGCAATGCATAGTGGGGATTGAAGTCGGCTTGGAGCAAAGTGTGCACGTCACTAATTGCAAATTCGATGGATACATATAATCGTTTTTGCATTCTTTAGTAATTTATAATAATTTTCTCAAGGGTCAGCCACAGCGTATAAATCTCACAGCTCATATACGCAAGTCGCACATGGGCAACATCGAATAACGACTCCGAGTCAGAGTGTACGAGTATGAGTATACACTATACCTACATACATACATACATATACGACGAGAATGAGGGCGATAATAATCAAAAAGCGCAGGCAAAAAAGAATTGAACTAAAATCAGTTTTTTAATGATAAGTTACGAACTGAAACTGAAACGAACCTTACGAACAGTGTTATACAATGACCGAATATACATACAAACATATCCATACATACATACATACAACATACATACGTAAATATCTTGGCAGCATGGTATTTTATTCCGCATCGCATTTCAATATATTAATTTTATTTATGGGCAATAGAAAATTAAACTTAAATTTAGCCAAGAGCAGTCAGGAAAATTCAAATATGTATGTATGTACATATTTGAATTTTCCTGACTGCTTCATTTCAAATCAGTCAGAAATTTTGGCTCATCAAATGTTGATTTCGTATAAGTAATTGATCTCTTTGTGTTATTTTAACTTCGCTTTTTTTCGAGCAGCTGCTAATAAGCATAAATTTTAGAGAGGCAAAAAGGGTATTATAGTATAATGGTCTTGTGGAGCAGGAGGCATCTCTGACCCTACGCATATTCCTGGTCAGCTTGAGATGAATCTTCGAGACTATAAGAACTTTGAACAATGTTATTCTACATTCATCAATTAGATCAAATTTGTTGTGAATTTTGGATGCTACTCATAATTCGCACATACTCGTAATTCTCGAAAATCCTGAACTAACCACTTTTTATACCCGCTACCCATAGGGTAGAAGGGTATTATAACTTTGTGCCGGCAAGAAATGTATGTAACAGGTAGAAGGAGGCATCTCCGACCCTATAAAGTATATATATTCTTGATCAGCGTCAACAGCCGAGACGATCTAGCCATGTCCGTCTGTCCGTCTGTCCGTCCGTCCGTATGAACACCTAGATCTCAGAGACTATAAGAGATAGAGCTATAATTTTTTTTCGACAGCACTTGTTATGTTTGCACGCAGATCAAGTTTGTTTCAAATTTTTGCCACGCCGACTTCCGCCCCCGCAAATCAAAAAAATCGAATAACAAGTGTAGCTAGAGCTACAAATTTTGGTATATACAATAATTACTGTAGTAGTTATGATTCCTGAAAATTTGGTTGCGATCAGATAAAAATTGTGGAAGTTATTAAAGAAATAATTTTGTATGGGCAAAAACGCCTATTTACTAGGGGTTTTAGTTGCTTTGGCTGACAATCTAGCACGTTGTGCGGTTTATGGTATATTTTGAATGGTGTACTATATCGATATACCAAACATACCATTTGGTATATTTTTAGTATTTTTTAGTATTTTCGGTATATTTTGAAAATGATACCGCAATATTTTGCCTTTATTAAAAATGGGTAGCGGGTATCTCACAGTCGAGCACACTCGTCTGTAACTTTCTTACTTTTTTATTACCCGTACTATATGTAATTGGCTTGTGGAGGGATTTTTGTTTTGCTTTGGTTGATAATCTGGCACTATCACTATAGTATATATTTAAAGTATATTAATATACCAGAATTACTCTTCAGTATATTTTTGTAGTTTGTTTATTTTTTTTATCTTTTGTTTTTATTAAAAATCAGTTGCAGGTATCTCAAAAATTGACTAGTGCTGTCGAAAAGAAATTTTACTTATGTATATCTCTTAAGAGTCTCTGAGATCTTGGTGCTGAGCACTTTTCATTTTTATTTTTGCATATACATAAAGTTTGCTTTAGATTTCTGTCATTCGGAGATGGTTATATCGCCTCGAGAATATATATACTTTACAGTGTAGGAGATGGCTCCTGCCTGTTACATACATTTGCTAAAAGGCACAACATAATAATACCCTTCTACGCTATGTGTGCGGGTATAAATAGGCTTTGCGATAACATTTAACATTCTGGCAGCAAGAATATTAAAAACTAGGAAAGATACAGTAGAGTGTCCTCGACAGTGAGATACCGATAAAGTATAGCATTCAAAATATACCATAAAGGTTCAAATATATGAATCAGATTGCCAATCAAAGCAGTTCATACTGAATTTATTATTATACAAAAGTATTATAATAAACAACTTTTACAATTTTTATCCCATCACAAACAAATTCTCAGGAATCGTAAATACTATAGTTATCATATTAATGTCCATACCAAAATTGTACCCCAGCTTTAAGAGTCCGAAGTGGGCGTGGTAAAAACTTGAAACAAATATGATCTATCTCAGAGAAAACTCTCTTAGGACAGCAACTGTTATAAGCACAGGCGATTTTAGTTTAATAAAAAATAATTAATTACTTCAGTTAGTATTAAGTTTTGATCATACCCTCATTGTTACTTGATGATTCATCGTAAATTTTAAATACTTCGTTAAGAGCAAGCATCTCGAGATTTTCACTTCGCCGCTGTAAGCAAATGAATTGCTCGACCTGCATATGCCGCAGTCCTTTCACATGCACAATCATGTCATACAAATTCTTGGCCCGAAAATTGCACAACTGGCAGCTTAAGAGCTTTTGAGGATGGTGGTCCTCATGTTGATCCATTGGCACATCCTGCACTAGCTTTCGCATTTGACTTTGCTGAATTAAATAAAGTAAATGTTGGAATATCATGCGCAAGGTGTCGTGTCGCATCTGCTGTGAGTGCAACGATAACTTCTGAATGGAGTTGGTGTGAAAGTCACAGCAATTGCACTTCAATTGTACCACGTTTGTAGCTAGTTGAGGTTGATGATACTGCTGCAGCTTATACTCATTCCTTGCACCGCCCTCGCGAATGTGATTGATGAAGCTCAACTTTTGCAAGTGTTTGTCTGTCTTGCTGTGCAACTGAAAGTTTGCCTTTAGATTCGTCTTGTAGTTGCATAATCGGCATATATAATTGTTGTTATGAATGACCATTATTTCGGGGGAATTATTCGACGATTGCCGTGAGCGATCCAATAATAAATGCTGGTTAAGTTCATCCATATTGTTGGTGCTAAAGCACTCACATACTTGACAACTATACATCGCGGTTGGCCACAAATCTGGCAAGCTGCTGGACGAGAGGGCTGATTGTGTTGTGTCCGTATCGCCCGATGAAGATTCGCTTGAATGTGTCGCTATACCCATGCCCATGCCCATACTCAAGCCCATCCTTAATGCTTTTGGCGAGTATGTGAATTGATCAGGAGTACTGCTAACTGTCGATGGCGATGTGGGTGATATTTTGGTGCAATTTGTGGCATTTTGCTGCTGCTGCTGTTGCTGCTGTTGTTGAACGGCTGCATTCTGTTGAATTAGTTGAATCATCAGAGCCTGGTTATAAGCCAAATCGGCCAATGCCACCTCTGAAACAGGCAGAAAGCTATTGGCACTTCCACCAGCTACAGCTCCAGCTACAGGACCCAATTGCTGTTGCTGCAGCAAGTTGAAGGCCTGAATGTGCTTGATATTATTTTGGAGCACAGCCATATTGTGGGTATGCTTCTCACTGGTCATATGAATGCGTAGATTACGCGCCACAGATGTCTCATAGCTGCATATATCGCAACGAAATGAAGGTTTTGGTTTGGCTGAAACTCCTGCCGAAGATGACGACGGCAACGCAGGCGAACCAGAAGTATTATTTACATTGCTGTTGGTGGCATTATTACTGATGCTGCCACTGGACGACGATCCAGAGCCTGCGCCTGCGCCAGACCCCAACGAAGCCTGCTGTTGCTGAGATGTCGCCGACAGACCGACTCCTTGTGACTGGGAAGAACTGGAACTGGGCAGCAGTAATTTGGCAACCATATTCTGTGAGCTGTTTAACTCCTGCATGTTATTCAGGTGCTTATCGGACTGCATGTGAATAGACAAGTTGCCCTTGGTTGTCGTGGAATAATTGCAGATTTCGCAGCGATATGGCTTATAACCACATGAGTAGGACTCACCTCTTGCCAGTCGTGGGTGCTGTTGACCTACGAATACATCACATCCATTTGCAGTCACCCAGAATAAAACAAAATTAAGTGAAGAGAATTAGCAAATATATTATGAAAGGCACTTTGCTTATTTCAAAATCTTTAAACATATCAAACTGTCAACTTCTTAATAATAAATAATAATTATACCCGCTACCCGCTAGGGTAGAAGGGTGCTATTGCTATAATGGCAGAAGGAAGCATCTCCGCCCCGATAAAGTATATATAATCTTAATCAGCGTCAACAGCCGAGACGTTTCCATCTGTCCGTCTGTTCGTAAGAAAACCTAGATCTCACAGAGACTATAAGAGATACGGCTATATTTTTTTCGACAGAACTTATAATGTTTGCATGCAGATTAAGTCTGTTTCAAATTTCTGCCACGCCCATTATGACCACGCCCTAATCGAAATAAATCGAATAACTATTAATGTTTATGCTAGAGCTGCGATTTTTGGTAAATACCATAATAACTACAGTATTTATGACTCATTAATTGTTATTTTAGTATTTTGGTATATTAATTTGGTTTATTTTATGAATAACACTGTATTGCTTTTATTGAAAATTAAGTGAGTCAACAAACTTAAATTTTCTAGCAAGATATAATATATAAGGCAAAATGTAACTAAATTCAGATGACAGGAATAAACTTATAAAAGTAGATAAAAACTACAAAATAAAAATTGAAAGCTAAAATGATTCGTCTACATAGAATACATTATTCGCATTAAGTACAACATTTAAATATTCAAATAAATTTAAGATTATATGTATATATATTTAAATAAATTTGCTAAATTTGTTAAAATATAAATGTAAAGTGATTTACAATTTTTTCTAATATCTTGATTTGTAAAATATTTCAAAATTTGTACATACCAAAAATAATGCGTTAAAACATATAATATTTAAAATATATTGAAGAATATAAAATATAAGATATTTCTACCTGCTACATACTACACATACGTTTACCGTTAACAAGTATAAAAATATACATTTAATGGCGAATTACGTTTGACATTCTTACTTATTGATTTTTAGTCCAAATACTAATTTATAAAATGCACATTCACGAAAAAACACGTATAATAAATATTGAAAAATAAATGTATTTCATAAAATTTGATAAACAACTTTACTTTTATTTTGATAATTAAAGAAGTAAGAAAGCTGTAGTCGAGTGTGCTCGACTGTGAGATACTGGCTACCCATTTCGAATAAAAACAAAACACACAAAACAATAAAACTGAACATACGCGAAAGGATATATTTGGTATATTAATATAGTACTACATTCGAAATATACTATAGATCGTAAAATATATTGTCAGATTGTCAGCCAACGCTACTAAGACCCGTAGTAATTAGGGGATGCAATTTTCTTGGATCGTGACTAAATTTTTAGAAATCATAGACATTATAGTTATTATTGTCAATGCCAAAATTCAAATCTCTAGTTTAAAACTTACGTTGGTTATTCTATTTTGCCGTCTCAGCTGTTGACGCTGATCAAGAACTTATATAGTACATGTTCTTGCTTGTATATACTATTTGCTTGTTACATTCATTTAAATTATATTATAAGGCCCTTCTTTTACTTTATAAAAAATATTTTATTAAATGAGGTTAAAGCTTTATTAGTTTCTTAGGCTGGGTAGTAAAGCAAGTGTAACAATAAAAAGACTTACCTGCTAAGCAATAACCACAGGCACTTTCCCCATCCGGATGTTTTTCGCGCATATGAATCTCTAATGTCTCCTGATATTTATAATGCCAATTACATTGCGGACATTTAAGGGTCTTGCATGAGTTACGTGTTGACATCTGGACTCCACTATTTAAGCGGGCAGAATTCAAAAGCATTTCACAACTGCAATAACAAAAACAAATTGAAAATTAATGTATGGTTCAGAGTTTCAAAAATATTAATATTTCAGATAAACACATTTATCCCCTTTAAGAACTTTGCAACCCTTCAAAGTTTAATTAAACTATTAATCGAAGAATACATAGGATATCAAAATTGAACATTTCAAATTCAAAACGACTTTGGATGCACTTACGAAATGCAAATGCCGAGCTCGATTTAGTGTTGCCAAGCACTGGTCCAAGGTAAAATAAATTGCTTTATTAAAAAAACTATTCAAAAAAACGGCCGTCAAATGGTAAAAAAAACAGCGATTAAAGCGCTGCTCCGAGATGAGCGAACTTTTTGACGTGCGAAGAAGCTATATATTGATAATTTTTAGCACTTCTTGTGATCAGTTGACAATAAAATGGTGATGTTGATGATGCTTTGACAAACATCAGAAAACATCACTAAATAAAATATCGATGCTCGATGCATCGCTGCAGCTTTCAAGAGATTATTGAATTAGATCCATTTTAGAGAGAAATTTATCCATTTTGTTTTCCAGCTATATAAGAAAATTTAATTCCGACCCTATAATGTATTCTTAATTGGCTTCAAACGGATGCTATTGAGGTGTATATCCTATAACAATACAATATACAATGTATGTAGATCAATCAAACAAAATGAAATCTTTAAGCACAAAAACGTAAAAACTGGGGGAAATAATTAAATCTAGAATAAATGAGATCGCTCATCGGAGTTACAAACTTAATAACATGGTGAACCTTTGCTAGTATTTTCTCTTACACACTTATGTATGCATTTAAAAAAAAAAGGTAGCATATCCATTTTAATTATCTAATATGAATTCAAGCCACGACATTATTACATTATTGTCTGCACAAAAACGCAACTAATAGAAGATCTCACAATGACAACAATGTCACCCCACATACAAGTGTTGATGAAATTTTATGTATCTCCATAAATTGCGACAATTGATGCTGAAGAGAGAAGAAAATGTATACGTTTTTATATATCACTTATCAAGTGAAATCAGAGCAATTGGTTTAATTTATTTTAGTTAAGCCGCTTCGCCCTTGTGTACGTAAATTCACCGTCCACGACCGACACTCCAACCGCCATCCTCCGTAACCCACAAGTCAATTCCCAACGCGCCACACTATTAAACTGCGGTAATTTACATGCAGATGATTAAGCAAGTGTCCACATACATACATACTTATGTACTCGTACATACACATATGTACATTCATATGCGTGCATGTGCCTTTAAATGCTTGTTTAAATGTATTGATAAGTACCATCGCCCTGTCTCTATAATTACACAAATTGGTGCATCACAATTATTGTATTGTTTGCATACATACGAGTACAATATGTATGTATGTAAATACATATGAAAGACGGGGTATCTCACAACAAAGAAAAGGTACTTCTTACATACATATGTACATATGTATGGATCAAAGCTTATTTCAACCACCACCAACCGACAAATTTTGAATCAGTATACTGGCCAAACTAAAAAAAAATTAAATTTACTTAATCGCAACATTTAAGTTTAATGTAAAAATGTCTATTGAAAATATGTATTATTTTTCATATCATTACAGTTATTGGTAACAAAAAAAATGTGGTTTTCTTTTCTTTTTTTTTTTTTTGGAGAAAATGCGAACGTGTTTCGTCTTAACAGAAATACGCCAGAGTGACACAGGCCAGATCAGCTTAAAGTGAGCCACAATCGGCAACCACAATCTTCTTTGTGGACTTGCCCGACTGCGAGCCGTATGACTCGATCTTCTTGACAAGATCTAGACCCTCGGCGAATACAACGAGAGGGAGGTCATCGACAAGATGCCGGAACCGGTGTGCTTCAGACGGAAGTTCTAATCGGGAAACTTGTTGCCGTTGTTGAAGTTTGGAACGACGCGATGGAAATTGGAGCCCTTGTAGCCGAAACCATTCTCGCCTGTGCACAGAGCACGGAAATTCTCGGCGGTGTTCACGATGGTGGCCACGACATCGGAGCGCAGCTCCGTAATTATTCTGCCGACGAGCTCGCCATCGGCGGTCGTATCGAAGAATACTCCTGGCAAAGTACTCATTTTCGATCCGTTAGAATATTCGCGATCAAACTGAATTCAAAATTGCAACTGAAAGTATGTCAAACATACTTTAATAAAAGAAAAAAATATAATATCTTGGATTCCTCCATTTTTCGTCAACCTTTGACATTTGCAGGAGCATAGAAAGTTATATTAAAGGTTGCTGAGCAGCTCGACCCAAAATATTATAGTATGCCAGGAGAAAAAGCCATTGCTATTCTAAGAGTAGCACAATGAATCCCTTCCATAAGAGAACAATGTTCATATGCACATATGTATTTATGTATGTATCTATCAAAATTGTGCATTTTAACATATGTAGTATGAAGTCTTCATTTCGAGCTAACATATTCATGGTAGTAATTTAACTTTAATGTGTATATTTGTGTGAACATTTTTTTTATATTTTAAATATAATAATAATACAATAAAAAGTAAAAAAAATAAAAGCAGACATAAGTAATTACTAAAAAAAAATTCACCAGGAAGATCAAACGGACAACTAGTTCAGGAATATGATCGAGTTGGTAAATTAAATTTAAATGTCATATAATTTATAACCTTCCTTATTTTTTGTTGATTTGTTCCTATACACTTGATATTCTTCTTCTTTCTGCCTAAATTTGTTTACTTTACCCCTAAATATCTTTTCGAACTTTGGTATAAGCATTTTCATCATAAAATTGCATCATTTAAGCGGATGCTTAGGATATAAGAACCTCAACTTTTTAATCAGATTAGGTCACACCAAGTGCAACAATATTTGCTATTGTCGCCATAGAAATACGCAATGAATGTTTTTTTTTTTTAATAATTGCATTTATTTAATAGCATAAATAATAATAAATGTTTTGTGATGAGGTCATAAATTTTTGTTTTTTACCGATTTCTTTCTAAACATAGGATCATAAATGTTGCCAAAAACGTTCTCTGTAAAATGTATGGAGCTAGCGTAATATATTATATTTATTTTTTCGCACCCTCAAAATTTTGCTATTCTGGGAACAGCGTCTAAGCAAAACCTTTTTCATGTATGTACATACATAACATACATATGTATGTACGTATATCGATGACACATAACATCGCTCAAAACACTTGTTGGGTTTAAGAGGAGGAGATGATGGTCCGAAGATATCGATATTAACGCTGGAGCATGATTTACATTTACGATTTTGGTTAAAATTATTTTAGTAACTGTAGATGTATACATATGTAAATTTTGTATTGCATAGTCATAAGTCATGCTGTCACATGTCAATCGATTCCTATCTAAAATGATGCATGTCCACGAAATCCCAAGGTTAATTTGCGTATAAATGAGCATTCGCAGTGGCGTTTATTAGAGTCTGTTAAGAGTCTGCATAAGCTGCTTACAGCTCTTTTCGCTCTTCTACATATCCAACTCGAGTTATAAGTACACATGCATACTCGTACATATGTATGTATATGTATTTGTAAAATTAGACTAATGAGTTATTGTGCAGCATTGGCTACATTTTTGAGGGGTTCACAATTCCCATTGAAAGTTGCCGGCCAAAGTTCAACCAGCAACAATAATTACACATATTTTGCAAATCGAGAATAAATAAAAACCCTTTCGCAATGTCAGCACGTTTTAAAAGTTTGCTCACGGATCAACCCCATTCTTCTACGACCAGAAAAAGGGATAAGACAGGACAGACTTCATAAGTACAACCCCTTGCTAATGACCAGTGCAAATGAACCGCCAGCGGCACTCTCGGTATTCTCGGTTAAGTTGCTAAAATTACGCCTATGTTAAATGGTGAATATATAAATATACCCTACAGGACTGTTGTCGTCAGTTATGCATAAAATTTTCCAATCAAAAGTCTAGAAAATAAAAAGTGTGAAAGCCGGTATTAAAACTCACTATATTTAAAATGTTGCTATTAGTCGTTATTCAAATTGGAAAATTCAAAAATTATATTGTTCTCAAAAAAGAATAAATCAGATGCAAATTTATCAAAATAATACAAGTGTACTCGTAGTAGTCAATTTATTTAAAATTCCCTTATATTATATATGACATTAAAGTACTTCTGCTTCTGCTAAACGGAGGATCAATTTAACTGATGAAAGTTACCCCACGTTAACTGTTCGTCCATACAATGGATTTATAAAGTGTATACACTCTTAACTTTTTATGTTGGTTTCAAAATTAATTACGCAGATTAAGACTATTTTCAGTTTTGTTCGCGTTGCATTTGGCGGCCGCAATATGGTAATCGCTAAAATCGGAAAGTAATTACATTTCGATCTTATCGCGTGATTAAAAAGTGGCAAAAGTATACTTGTATCTCCGCGATATAATCTAAATCCAATTATAATGAGAGATAATGACATACTCATTGGAAATATTGTAAAAGCTAAATTACTAAAAATATACCAAAGGATTTATTTGGTGTATTTATGTATAAAGTAAATAATTTCAATCTTCAACTTATCTGATCGCAATTAAATTTTCAAGAATCATAAGGAATTTAGTTATTATGTTTTGTACCAGAATTTGAGACTAGCTTACAAATTACGCTTGTTTTTCTATTTTTGCGGGGACGATAGTGAGCGTGGTCAAAATTTTGAAACAAAATTGATCTGCGTGCAAACATAACAAATATATCTCTTATAGTCTCTAAGATCTAGGTGTTCATACGGACAGATAGACAAAAGGACATGGCTATATCGTGTCGGCTGTTGACGCTGATCAATGGGGTCGGAGATGCCTCCTTCTGTTATAATTATTTTATTAAAACTTTGTGCAAAAACGCTTCATTTATTCGAAAAGAAAAATACACCTCAAGTAATTAAAAAAAACATTGTACATATATCAATTTGGTGTTATTTAATCCGTTTTACTTATATGATATCTACCACTGTAGAGGGTTCGGAACTTACCGAGCACAGTCGACTCCTTGAGGACGTCCGTTAATATGATCAGAGCAGGCACCAATTGTGAAGCTGGACGCAGTCGTCGTGCTGCCCATATTGACAGCTGATGATGCACTAGGGGAGATGGGCATGGGCATCGGAGTTGTCAATCCCCCACTAGAACTGGTATTAGGAGATCTTTGTGGTTGACATTGAGTTGAAGATTGTAGTGTACCTGGTGACTTGGTGCGAGTTTGAATATCTATTAACTCGCATGTTTTGCAGTCGACTCCTTTAAAGTCTGTATGTTCGGGGCATTTGCTGGGGAGCATAAGTAGCTGCTGCTGCTGTTGATTTTGAAGTTGTTGTTGAAGAAAGTCCGAAAGTAGTTTGACACTCCTAGCATTTTGCTCGTTTGCCGCCAGTGCAGCCAGGGATGCATGAAAGGAACTAAGATGCGTGTGAGCTGGAGCTTCTATCGGTGGGAAGATACCGCCAGTGGAATGCACTGATTGCTGTTGTCCTTGCAGGGAAATTAGATGCTGATGCAATATGTCTGCCGCAGTTGATGCAGCTCCAGCTCCGATGGCTTCTGATGCATCCGCAGCTTCTGCTGTCGAATGGTTGGAATGAGCAGCATCAGCTGGGTGTGGACGTGATGTAGGGGATATTGAACTCATGAAAGATGTGGGTTCAATTGGTATCAACTTATCGCTACTTAGATTATCAGTTCGAGTTGCCAAAGGCGAATCATCACTTTTCTGCTGCAGCACTTCCATGTCAATTAGCAACGATGCTGAAGCCAAAGCTGGTGCAGAGATAGACGCAGATGAGACACACATTAGGTTTGTTGATGATGATGATGACTGTGATGAAGGTGCCGTTGTAGATGTCAATGTCGATGTTGTTGTCGTTGTTCTGATTGTATTTGTATTGTAGCTTGTTGATTTTGAAGGGGTGTTATTAGTCTTTATTGTTGCTGGATTTGAGGAACTAAGTTTCACAGTACTATTGACTGCTACTTTAGATATTGCAATCGTCTTATCTGCATTTTCTTTCTTTTCGTCGTCCTTCTCAATATCGTTTTCGCCATCATCGCTAATATTATCATCGTCGTCATTTCGATGATCATCGTTGCCATCACTGTCGGGGGGACAACGTTTAGGAGCTATAACTGCTGAAGTCTCCACCAAATTGCAGCCATTTCCAGAATCACCGACATCGGCGTTGACTGGATCAAGTGGCTGAAGGAATGATATCTGTGGCTTTTCATCCATATTTCGCTGGATGATGGCACTGGAATATTCGCGTTTTAGCAGCTGCTGCTCAAGCTCCACCAGATTAAGCGCGTGCTCTGCTTTCGCATGCAAACTAAATGAATTAACGTTTCCAAATGACAATTTACAGATAAAGCACATCAATATGGGCTTGTGCGAATGCGTTTGAAATACATTAGCTCCGTCCTCGCAATGTGCGTTGACATCTTGAGCGGAGACCACACGAAACGAGTGAATTTTTGGACTTAGTTGATGATAGTCCTTTACAACTCCGTTTTCCTCAACGATTTGATCCTGTAAGAGTCGGACTTTATTTGCCAATGCCAATGATGTTCCTTGGGCGCGTTTTCCACCTCCAGTTCTAGTTTCAGTTTTAGTTGAATACGTCGACGTTGGTCCAACTAAATGCGCATCGAAAGTAGACGACAGTGAGCTGGTAGGCGTTGTAGATGTTAAACTTGTGCAGGAAGGGACATTCGCATTCCCTGCATCGATAATAAACGCACTGCCATCAAGATTGTATACTATTTTGCCATTGAAAGTTTTAACATCAGAACTGGACATTGGAGAGCCGTCATTAGTATTGGAAAACTGCGAATAAAAAAACATTCGTTGTTCAATTTCTAATTGAGGTATAGCACTACATTAGGTTAGATAACTTAATTAGAGATAACCTCGACGCCAAGATATTTGCATTCCTATTCTGAGCAGAAAGTTGGATGCTGATTTATACAGATATCGCCTTAACAAATATCAGTCATTATAAATTTATATACTTTTATAAATCTTAAGATCACACATCTTTCTGTGGTTTTACACCTACGTAGGGCACTAATATTGTCCCGACAGTTTCCGATGATTAAGAAAACACATGTCCTGTCCAAACACTGTCTCTAATCTGAGTTTAAAATAAATTATCATGTACATAAGCAAATTTCACATTCGGAGTTTATGGAGAGAAGAGGACATGTTCCCTCAGTTAAATAGTCAGAATAAGTACAAATTAAAATTCAATTTATTTTATTGTCGTTTTATATAACAAGTAAGAAAGCTTCTGTCGAGTGTGCCCGCTTCCCATTTTGAATGAAAGTAATATATTGTATTATTCTAAAAATATATCACGACAAAAATACTAAAAACAAAAATGATAAATGGTATATTGGGTATATTGATATGGTACTACATTCAAGATATACTATAGAGTGCAAAATATACCAAATTATCAGCTAAACCAACTAAGATGCCTAGTAACTGATCGCAATCAAATTTTCAGAAATCTCAAAGACTATAGTTATTGTATATCGGTAATTTCATGACGGAATTTGACCCGTGCGAGACTCTTTACATTGAAAATAACATAAACTGAAACAATTTTAAAAATAAAAAAAGGTTCTTTTTATAGCTCTAGATATGTACTTTAATTAGAGCTAAGAATGGTTTTGAACTTTTCTTTCTGTTTTGTTTTCTGTTCTGATAAGTACAAAAATTAACAAATTCGTACGCAAAGCCAAAAAATGAACGAATTTATATATTTTATCGTAAAGCAGAACAAGTTTCTAAAATCAATCTTACCTCTAAATATAGTGCTTACCTAAGCTTTAATAAAATAACATTCACTTATTTTTAAAATTGTTTCAGTTTATTTCAAATTCCGCCATGGAATTTACCCATATGCAAAATTTGTCCCTAGCTTTAAAATTACAATTATTATTCGAGTTTTGTCAATTCGTGGGCGCTGAAATGGGCGTAGAAAAAAATTTGAAATAAACTTGATCTGCGTGCAAATATAATAAATGCTGTCGAAAAAAAAATTATAGCTCTATCTCTTATAGTCTCTGAGATCACGGTGTTCACACGGACAAACAGACATGGTTTGATCGTCTCGGCTGTTGACGCTGATCAAAAATATATACGAGTACACTTTAAAGGGTCGGAGAGACTCGTTATGCTTGTTACAAACATATTCTGCCGGCACAAAGTTACGAGTATAATACCCTTCTACCCTATGGGTATAACAATAACAAACTGAAGGGAGAGAGCTTCAACAATGCAAAATAGATATGTAATTACTTCAAAATTATCTGAAGTATGACTTTTAAAGCACTGTAGCTATTTAATGACAACTCTTCGCTATAATGGCACTATAATGCGGTTTTTGCACACACACACACACACAACCCAGTGTAACTGCATTTTGCATTAAAAGAAAAGACTAATTATTTGGCTATCATTGCAATTCCCTTTGACTCGTTTGTACACTCTTATAAGTACATATATTTTAAAGTACAGCAAACGAAATAAAATTAAATTTACCTAATGAATAGTTTTAGCAAGTATTACATGAATTAAACATAATTGTTAAAGCAACGAATGACAATTATGGAGCAGATTCTTTGTCGTGGTCACCACATCAATATGGTACCATATGTATGTATGTGTGTATAGTTAAAAACTTTTGCGATCATGAATTTTTATTATGCTTATATCGAATGAATTGGTAGGGGAGTTAGTCATTAGAATGTCAACAGGCGAGACGACTGTCTGCCTATGTATTGTATATGAAATTGATATGCAGATACTATAATAGAAATAACTATCATTACTTCGAGGGCACTTCCCAGCAAGCAAAGTTAGGAGGGCTCTAAATTATGTGTCCAAAAAGAGCCGATTTTAAGAGTGTTTTCTGAGTAGGCACATAAATAAGATCGTTTTCGGAGCGCAATCAGTGCATTCTAAACATCGACTCATAAAATGGTCTATTGTCTGAGCATATTCGGAGTTAAGTTAAGTAAGAACTGAGTTAAAACAGCGCTTAAAATAACGGAATGCAGATTTGCGATAATCGAGATCGCAAAACATTTATTTAGTTTCTGCATTATGTTACGTGCCTTGCAAGTCGGTCGTGATTAGTGGACAATTAAAATATAAAATATACGTTAAGTTAAGTTCTTCATTAAACTTTGAATTTGAAATACTTACTTTATAATATTTCAATTATTTTTAAATTTTTCTTCAAATTCTTTATATTTTTCTAATATTGTAATTTGTTGAATTAAATAAAAATTATATAAAGATCAATTTATCCACACGATTGTATAAACCAAAACGAGTCCGATAAGAATTTTTTCGGTGCGATTTAAGTGCCTAAAAATTATACTTTTATGAGTATTTTCGGAGCGTTTTCAATGCTTGATTAGGAGGGTGAAAGCACTTATTTCTGTGTCAAAAAAGAGTCATATTAGACTCAGAAATTGCCCTCTTAAAGTGCGATTGTTTTCACGGAAAAAAACGCTCTTTCCGGACTCTTTTTTGGGCACTTTATGATGTAAAATGCTCATAAAAAACTATCAGAAAACTGTCAGAAATCGCTCAAATTGCTTGCTGGGTTGCTGTTGTTGCAATCAGATTATTATTATTTTCTCCTTCGCTCACATATTTTTAACCTATTAGTATATCGATATAGCAATAGTTTTTCGTATTTCTTAGCATTTTTTCGTGGTAAAATTTAAGAATCTCACAGTCCAGCACACTCAGTTAAAGGTTTCATACATGCTTTTTCTTTATTATTGGTTATTGGTTATTTGGAATATGGAATTTGAGTATTTATAAAGAATTATTCTAAATATGATAGTGTTGTCTTCGTGGGCACTTAAAGTATACAGCAGTACCAGATTTTTTAAAACTATCCTAGCAATGCATCTTGGTCAATGTTTAGAGGAAAAGTTACGCGCGCATTGACGTCAAAAAGAATATTATAAGAATCACTGGAGTAATCAAAAGACTTTGTAAACGTATTCACATGCCTTTCGCCTTTAAGACCTGATGAGTGCGTGGAGTCGTGTTTTTTTTTTTTTTTTTTTTTGCATACCAACCAAGTTGCTTACACAAAGGCAAATATACACATACACATTATGAAAAGAGCCAGGCTCAGATACGGAAACTGCACGACCACGTCTGGGCAAGAAACGAAGGTATTGCCACACTTAAAGCTACAGTCAAAGCCAAAGGCAAAGCCGCATGCCACACTTGGATGGTGGTGGTTGATATATCAGAGAGAATTTGTGTGTGGGTGTACTGCATAGCATAAGCTGAAGACGAACTGAATATAAACCAGTTAAGCAATATGAAAACAGATAACGACTGCTCCACACACAGAAGAAATAAAGACGTAGCAACAACAACAATCAACATCTGCAACCTCAACATACACTGTGCCAAAATAAAGTCAATTCAATCAATTTATATATTTCGCGATTTCCGTCCGGAAATATTGGGTAAAATTTAGGATTTCTCAACAAACCCCTATTTACATATTTTCCAATTATCAGCTGTAATTTTTATTTTTATTTGCCGCGTAATTAATACATAAAAAAAAAGAACATAATTTGTATATATTCAAATACAAATTAAAGACATCCTTTTGAGTTGATTTTTTTCTATATCGAATCGGTTTTACCTTATCTATGCAGCAATTATTCTCAAACGTAATTAAACCTATATCCACAACTAACTAATTCAAAATTAATGAAATAATATCTCAACTTACAATCCAAATTACAAAGGTCTTCAGACATGCTAATATCTATGTGAAATTTGGATCAGTGTACATAAAAACATTTTAGAGTCATCCACCCCTGATACTCCGTCCAATGTTTTTTCGGACGGAGAAGAGGAGAGCAATTGATGCAAACACCAGAACACCAGAACCTTGACTGGCCTTTGTTTTGAATACAACCAGAACCAGAATAAGGCACTGAACTTTCTCAATCGGGAGTTCGATGATTGTGCTCTTGCTAGTCTGTAATTCCTTACTTGGCACTTTATTCCTATTATCCCTCACCTTCGCTACATCTTATATTTGAATTAACAATTATCTTCACCAAATTCTAGGGCTGATATCATCGACATTAGGATATCAATGTAATTATTTATTTTATTAATCAGAATGAAAAACTTTTTTTATCGCTTTCAAATTCTATTATTAGGCAGCTAGGCGCAATAGTGTAGTCAATATTCTTAATACCCAAATTCATTATAATTTAACTATAAATATGATTATGATCTAAAATAAATAAATAATAACAAATAGAAGAAAACATATGTACATATGTATATGCGAATGCAAACTATTAAACTATATATATATATATATATATAAAGCTACTTAGCTTAATTAGTAGCTTTCACGCGTTAAATTATTGTTTATAAAAATTAAACCCAAAAGTTCAAATTTTAAGTTTATTTTCGTGGTACATATGTTCGTATATGTAACCACTTGTAATTTTGGGTGTGACTTTATCAAGCTTCGCCACCGACACGACTTCAATGAGTATAAAAATACAAGTAAGAAGGCAATTAGCCGATCGAAATGCACGTCATCGTTAACAGTGTCAGAGAGCATGCAGTGCTCTCTCTCTCTCCGGCAGAAGCAGTGCTCCTGGCAGACGCTGTCACATCATTGCATTAACATTAGCAGTTTGCTGCTCCCGACAATCAGAAAGCTACAGTCGAGTGTGCCCGATCTGAGATACCCGCTACCCATAACTACGACAATTTTTATCTGATCGGATCAAATTTTCGGAGATCATAAAGACTATAGTTATTATTGTACATATATATTAAAAATTTCCGCTTGTTATTCGAGTTTTGTCAGACAGACGGACGTGGCTAGAACGTCTAGGCTCTTGACGCTGATCAAGAATATATATACATTATAGGGTCGGAGATACCTCCTTATGCCTGTTACATACATTTCCTGCCGGTACAAATTTAAAATAACGTTCTACCGTATGGTATGGTATACCAAGTTTTGGGTTTAAGAGTGGGGTTTTCTGATTACATATAAATACAGGATCGTAGCATATTAAAGTTTATTAATCAGAAATAAATACGAGTCGCCACAAATAATAAACAATAGGGTGAATTGCTGAATAATATTTAATTTATGAATAATTTATGTATGTTATGCATGTAAGTAAAATCTATTTGGCTCCTGTACAAATGAATGCAAGTCCAGTTCAAAAGCGTAGTGCAGAACGCATTATAAGATGAGCCACGAGTTTTTTATTGTCCCTGAGATCTGATGCGAGGGGAATTCATCAAACTGTCATTGTGGTCGGCCGGATAGTAAAAAGGATTGGGTGATTTCTGTTCATAGGGTACACACACACACACTAGCACGGAGATACGCAGAGGAAGCAAGCAATGACCATGAATGACAAAAGAGCAAGGGGTTTGGGTAACACACCCTTTACACACATAACTGATACCTTTTATTTAGCCATACTTACCTATACATACACACCGCACAGACTTAGGTGCCTCCATACCTCTTCAATTTTTGTACATACATACATACATACATACGAGTATTGTCTGTTTGTGTGTAGGTACACTCACAATACAAATTGTGTGTATTGTGTGTGTGCTCGCGGTACGTTGCATTTTTACTCAGAAATCGCTTTTGTTCTGAGATTTCAAAATAAAAAGTTGCGAATATAAAACAAAAGTGTCACTTGCCGAGTTTTCAGACTGAGCTTGCATTGTTCCCTTGTTGCCAGATTTTTGTTTTTGTTTTGTATTTCTTGTTTATTTACGCAGACATACTTACTGCGTATACCTACTAACACACCAAACCCATCACGTGTGCATACATACATATGTTATGGCTGTGATAATTTGATTTTTTTTCAGACACAAAGCAACTCACAATCATTCAATTCGGTGAGATCAATGGGGTCGATACGATTGCGACAAAAAGGAAGCCACATCCCAGGAACAAGCTCTGAGAATTGACTCCAGGCTGCGATTTCAACTGCGCTTCCACGGTGATGAAATGTGCTCAAAATTCAATTTAATTCAGAATCGACAGAATACGCAGAAAAAAATTCGAAAAAGGAAAAATAAATATAATTTATTTTAGGCTCAGCTTGTTGCCGCCTTCATTAAAATTGCCGAGAATGTAGTTTTTAAGCGTATGAATATGATAATTTTTTAGATCAGTCTTACTGCCGAAGCTTAACCGTTCAAAATATTGCCTCCTACCCCATACATATGAATAAACGTACTGTATATATAGTACTTATAAAAACGTATTGTTAACCAGCTTGGACTGCAACTTCGTCCGCGTCACATTTGAATTTTCATATATGTACATATGTATGTAATATTTTCTTTATTAATGCTACAGTGTGCTCGACTGTGAGATACCCGCTTCCCATTTTGAAAAAAACAAGCAATTGCGGTATTATTCTCAAAATATACCAACAATATACTGCAAAAATACTAAACATTATGATACCACAGTGAAAAATATACCAGACTGTCAGTTAAAGCAACTAAGACCCCCGAAGTGCCCATACAAATGTATTTCTTTAATAACTTTGACAACCAAATTATCAGCAACCAAATTCTCAGGAGTCACAAAGACTAAATTCGCGAAATTCTAGTTTTAAGATTATCACTTTATAGAGTCGGAGATACATTTCCTTCCGGCACAAAGTTGTAATACCCTTCTACCCTATGGGTAGTGGGTGTAATTATGATAAGTTTTTGTCTTAAAGTGTTGTAAAATATTTGGCATCAACTAATAAATACTTTAATTGAAAACCCAGGACTTTTCAATTTAATATAAAATGAGAATTTTAAAACACCCAAGCCAATGATAGCTTGTACCGTTTGCACTCATTGAACGATCGAATTTTCTAAGCTATGTACTACGGAGGCCAAGAGTAAAGTTCAATTTAATCTTCGCGGACCTATTATTTCGAGCTAGTCTTTTTTTCTTGAGTTGGCAGGACTGTTAACGACTATGAGCTAAAATTTCATATCAATGTCATTATTAGTAATATTTATATTTACGCTTGGAGTTTTACAATGCTTGATTGAATTTATCAGAGAAGTGCTATCACTGAAATTTTTTTGGAAACGTTGAGGATGTTACGGAAGGAATTTGGGGATTCTACCATGTAGCAGAAAAATGTTTATAAGTTGTACAAAGACTTCAAAGAGACTCGGGAACATGTTGATGACCTCGAGTCGATTGAGGAAATAAAAGCTGAATAGAAGAAGACTATGTCGTAAAGTAATTATTTGGCATGTTTCGACGATTTGAAAAAACGTTGACATAAGTGTATTTTATCGGAAATTAAATTGATTTAGAAGTATAAAGATTTTTCATTTTACAAACAAATTCTTAGTTTTTGGGCTGTGGTGAGTTGCATAGTTCGTTCAACCCGTCAGTTCGAAGAAATAACTATATTTTTATACCCGCTACCCATTGGGTAGAAGGGTATTATAACTTTGTGCCGGTAGGAAATGTATATAACAGGCATAATGAGGCATCTCCGACCCTATATCCGTCTGTCCGTCTGTGTGTCTGTCCGTATAAACACCTAGATCTCAGAGACTATAAGACATAGCGTTTTCGACAGCGTTTGGTATGTTTGCTCGCAGATCAAGTTTGTTTAAAATTTTTGACACGCCCACTTCCGCCCCCGCAAATCAAAGAAGTTACGAATTTTGGTATACACAATAATAAGTATAGTAGTAAAGTGAATATTTGGTTGCGATCAGATAAAAATTGTCGAAGTTATTAAGGAAATACTTTTGTATGGGCAAAATCGCCTACTTACTAGGGGTCTTAGTTGCTTTGGCTGACAATCTGGTATATTGTGCCGTCTATGATATACTATATTTTGAATGCGGTACTATATCGATATACCAAATATAACACTTAGTATAATTTTAATATGTTTGCAGTATTTTTGGTATATTTTCAAAATAATACCGCAATATTTTGCTTTCATCCAAAATGGGTAGCGGGTATCTCACAGTCGAGCACACTCGACTGTAGCTTTCTTACTTGTTGTACATAAGTATATGGAATGAAGATCATATATGTATAACACGCGATTATTTTATAAACTAATTCTAGACTAAGACGGAAAATAGCGAAGAATCTTCCGAATCTGTGCCCCTTTTCAATAGGATATTATATTTGAATCCATTTATTAAATAAGCTAGATGGGCACAAAAGAGCTTGTCGAAATAAGGACAGGACGAGTAAAAATAGGGAAGGGTGAAAAATATAATAATAAACCAAAGGAGTCAAAAACAAAGACATCACAAAAAAAACTCAAAGTTATCCATAAATAGCTACATACATACATATGTATAGTGGTATATGTATGTACATTAATATGTGTGCATGTGCATTGTATTGAAGGAATTGTTTTCTTTTGCCTCCTGTTCTGAGAAAAGGTTGCTATACTCTGACGTCCATATACATACATACATACATATAAACATGTATGTTTGTATGTGCATATGCAGTATAAGCAGGGTAGCAAGACAATATGTTAAGCCAGGGTCCACGGCTCAGCAGAAGTATCACAGTCACAGTAGTTCATTACGTTAACAACGAGAAAATATGGCAACAATGACAACAATAGCCTGACCAGCAAATGTCATGTTTTGCTTTAACTCACAGACTGTACGGGGAGTAGATATACACCTATTCAAAGAAATATACATATGTAAATATATATGCACGTACATATGTACATATAATATAAATAAATGTGTATTTTCGCACATGTGCTTACAGGCATTTATTTGCAATAGTAGCTGTTGCAGTCCTGCAAATTTAAATATTCCACACTTTTTTGATGAGCAAGCTATTAAACCATGTGTCAGAAGTTTAATTTGAAATTTGAAACAAACTTGATCTGCGTGCAAACATAACAAGTGCTATCGAAAAAAATCTTAGTCTCTGAGATCTAGATGTTCATACAAACAGACATGCCTATATCATCGCTGCTGTTGCCGCTGATCAAGAATATATAGGGTCGGAGATGTCTCCTTAAGTGTGTTACATACTTACATTTCCTGCCGGCACAAAGTTCTAACACACTTCTACCCAATGAGTAGCGGGTATAATTATCGCTTTCGTTTATATACCGAAAAAGTTCTACAATATACCGAAATCTATTTGTAATATCGATATAATTCTACATTCCACCACAGAATATAGCATGAAAGTCCTCCTTTTCCAAAATTTTTCGGATTGTTTTATCATGTAAATCCTTCTTATAGTTCTCCTTTATGTCCTGACCAATTTTTGAGGCAGTTCACCCAGGATTACGCCTCACCGACTTCAAAACCTCCCGCTCTTCTCGATCGGTCAACTTTGGAGGCCAGAATGTGGCTTTGATTGAACTGTGCCGGTTTGATTCAAATTTGTTTTGGACTTTTTTAATCATTGAATGCGTTTTAAAAACAAATTCGACAATTTCCCGCAGAGATTTCCCTTTTTGGCCCAGTTTGACGAGCGGTTTCCTCCCTCGGGAGCAATTTTGGATGAGTGGATCGAAATAGCACCAGAATTCACCGAAAAATTGGTTTAAGCAATGCTAAAACGCTTGATTGGCACAATAAACCTTCCTATTTATCCTACCTCGTACTAATTTGTGTAATATTTTATGAATAAATGGCTTTCTTTTAAACTAATTTATGTTTGTTTTTTACGCAGAGTTTTTCTGGTCCGAAAACTGTTGTACTTTTTATACCCGCTACCCATAGGGTAGAAGGGTATTATAACTTTGTGCCGGCAGGAAATGTATGTAACAGGTAGAACGAGGCATCTCCGACCCTATAAAGTATATATATTCTTGATCAGCGTCAACAGCCGAGACGATATAGCCATCTCCGTCTGTCCGTCTGTGTGTCTGTCCGTCTGTCCGTATGAACACCTATGTAGATCTTAGACTCTATAAGAGATAGAGCTATAATTTTTTTCGACAGCATTTGTTATGTTTGCACGCAGATCAAGTTTGTTTCAAATTTTTACCACGCCCACTTTCACCCCCGCAAATAAAAAAAATCGAATAACAAGTGCAATTTTAAAGCTAGAGTTGCGAATTTTGGTATATACTATAATTACTATAGTAGTTATAATTCCTGATTTGGTTGCGATCCGATAAAAATTATGGAAGTTATTAAAGAAATACTTTTGTATGGGCAAAAACGCCTACTTACTAGAGGTCTAAGTTGCTTTGGCCGACAATCTGGTATATTGTGCCGTCTATGGTATATTTAAATGGTGTGCTGTATCGATATACCAAACATACCATTTGGTATATTTTTTTAGTATTTTTTGGTATTATCGGTATATTTTGAAAATGATACCGCAATATTTTGCCCTTATTAAAAATGTGTAGCGGGTATCTCACAGTCGAGCACACTCGACTGTAACTTTCTTACTTGTTGTTTTTTGATTTTAATTAAAAAAAGTTGCTGATGCAAATAAATGAAAACTGGATATACTTTTGCATAAGAGATATGTCGTTAATTTAAAAAAAAAATAAGTCAATATCTTCAATACAACTATTTTTATTTAACATCAAAGTTGCGCGTTAAGTTCCATATAAAAATAATTATACCTTTATTTAAATGAAGTTGAACTGAGTGAAACTTACCGATAAAGTTAGGTGAGTCATTCACCCCCATAGCAAAAGTTTTATGGTCTGTAAGAAATGAATTTTTCGTTGGTTATTTATTTACATTTATCTTGTATTTGATTTTATATCATTTTATTTAATTTTTACTTGAGGAAACATTACAATTTATATTTAATATTGGTAAATGCAAAACTCAATATTAATCTCAACAACTTTTTTATGACCTTTGATTTAATAAATAATTTTAGTTCTAAAATGTTTTGTGCTGAAATCAAATTAATATTTCTCCAGTTGCAAATTTCATTTTTCTTATTTTGTTAATATGCAATATTTGATTAGTGATTTTTCATAAAATTGATAATTGGTTTCGACGACAATCTGGTAAATTTCTTACTGCATATGGTATAAATTTATTGGTATGTTCCTATACCAAATATACCTTTTGCTAAGTCCTAATATATGTACATATGTAACAGGTAGAAGGAGGCATCTCCGACTCTATAAAGTATATTCTTGATCAGTATCAACAGCCGAGACATGTCTGTCTGTCCGTATGAAACACTGGATCTCAGAGACTATAAGAGATAGAGCTATAATTGTTTTTCGACACCATTTGTTATGTTTGCACGCAGATCAAGTTTGTTTCAAATTTTTACCACGCCCACTTCGGCCCCCGCAATAATAACAATTTCCTGAAAATTTGGTTGCGATCAGATAAAAATTGTGGAAGTTGTTAAAAAATACTTTTGTATGGACAAAAACGCCTACTTACTAGGGATCTGAGTTGCTTTGGCCGACAATCTGGTATATTGTGCCGTCTATGGTATATTTTGAATGTGGTACTCTATCAATATACCAAATATATTATTTAATTTAGCACTATACAGTAAAACAGTGCTAGTTGTACTTTTGTTGAAATTGGGTAGAAGAGATCTCACATACAACAAGACTCGACTATAATCTTTTTACTTGAAGTTTTATATTGGAGTGCAAACAAAATGTTAGAGTCATTTTTGTCTGCTATATTGAATTCCTATTTGCTCAAAGAAAACTTTTTAACATCTTGGTTTCGGGTAAACATAGAGTAACCACCTAATATTTATGTATGCTATCTTAAGATATTTGGAATTCATTATTATTCTCTTATCGTTAAAAAAGATATGCTATCTTATACAACTTCAGTTGTGATCCTCTTTTTATAAATCTCATAATGAGTTGAAATGATTGGCGAAATAGAATCACATCTATCAATAATAACATGAGTGCGGAGCGGAATACGTAAACTGTGAATATATGAAAGGTGCTTATGTTATGTTGCCAGGTGTCATTTAAGAAGGTCTCACAAAGCAAGTCTGACTTTGTTTCAAAACTGGTTCTAACTCACAGCATTTTGTTAGAGAACACAATACGGGAAAAGAAAATTTGTACTCTGCTATATGATTACTCTCGAATCACGAAACTAATTTTGGACACAGGAACAGTCCTAATTTCAGACAAAAGACTCAGTTAAGCTATACCAAGGCCTAGCACCGCCAAATATTGTATGAGGAACAAAACCACAAGAACCTAAGTTCAACCAGCTATTTTCCAATTATGTTATTATAACTGGTGCTTAAGACATATACACTTTAAAATGTGCTCAATAGAATTTCTATTGACATTGCATTTTAATCATCGACTTTCTATATAATATTTTTATTAATTTTGTTAATTTTTTTTGTTTCTAATTCAAATGTACAATCAAACAATTTAATACAATAATGCTAGTGATTTTACTTTCGTGGACAGAAAATCGGACTAACAATAAATAAAAAAAAATGGTTAGAAAAAAACTAGACTTTTTAATTGATATTACACTTTCAATTATTATCGCTGATCTTTATTGTTAAAATACTCTACAGTTTTATTTAGTATCCTCCAAAAATGCAATGGAATTGAATTTTTGATTCCGATTGTGTTCAGAATTTGAATTAATTGAATCCGTTATTAGCTAAACAAATAGGTATTAAATATATCTAGAGTAAACAAAATTCGGCTTGATTCGACACAGATTCGTTTTTATGGCCACTTTTAATTTACCCTTTCATGTCAGCTCCGCATTTTATTGAGCGGTAATTAAATATTGCGTTCACGTAATTGGCTCTATGTACGTATGCATGTATATGTATATGTGTAGATGTAGATGTGTATAATGTACGAGTATGTGTATACGTATTGTGCACGTTTAAAGTGAAGAGTCGAATAATAATTTGCGAGACACACACACACACACATACTTATGAATGTTTCAGTGCCTCGGATCAATCTCCCTTGGTAGCATCAGTTTCGGCTTTCGGGTAAGTATCCATTTGCGCATGATCATGCTCAATATTAAAGCCACAAAGACAGAGACAGAGACAGAGAAAAGCAGAAAGAAAAAGAAAAATAAAAAGAGTTCAATGCCCATAAACTGGAAACGGCCAACGACATAATTCGTGTCCCACAAAAAGGTGTTAAACTATTTCAAAATTCACGAAGCCTCTCATTCATTGAGCCAGCACCAATCACGTACAGATAAATAAAATAAGACAAATAAGAGAGCTAAAATCGAGTATGCTCGACTATAAGATACTCGCTACCCATTTTCAATAACAGCATATTCTACAAATATACCAAATTAATATTCCGAAAAATACAAAAAATATACCGAAGACTATATTTGGTATATCGTTATAGTACTACCATAAAAGTATTTACTGTAGAATAGAAAATACATCAGATTTTCAGCCAAATCAACTAAGACTCGATTGCAGTATTACTTCCACAATTTTTATTGCAACCACATTTTCAGGAATCATAAATACTACTGTGGATACTATTGCGTATAAATTAAAATTAAAATTTAAATTTCAAATTACGCTTACTAATCGATTTTTTCGTTTTTCGGGGCGGGGCGGGGCGGATGTGGGAATTGGAAAAATCTGAAACAAACTTGATCTGTTTTTGATAAAATAAGGCATCTGTAATCTGTACCTTACCATACGCTACTTTACGATCGCACTGTTACCCGAAACATGTACGAAAATCTAGCCCTTATAGAGAATGGGATCTATGTAGGTGTAGAGACTGACAAATTTCCAAGTGACTAATTAATATTGAAATGCTTATCTATATTATGAATGTACATAATACCTATATAAAATTCAACGCCAAAAATTCCTTCATTCAATGATTATTTTCTTCACTAAAATTTTAAATGAAGTCAGACAATACATAACATATGGTAAATCCTATATAACATAGAAACTAAAATATACCATATTGGAAATCAAGCCAACTAGGACTCAAATGCAGCAGCCGGTTTTGCCATATAAAACTATTTTTTCCTTACATCCTAATCTTTTATTTAATCGCAACCAAAACAGAAATCGTAAGGACTAGTGCTGCAAAAACATCGGCACACTATCGATACTATCGATGTTTTTATTTTTAAAACATCGGAAACCTCGATGGTGCCAAACCTCGATGTTTTTGCAGCACTAGTAGGGACTGCTATTATGATTGTATGTACTGAAAATAATGACTGTAACATCAAAATTTATTCAGTTTGTAGGCGTAGAAAAAATCTAAAGACAAATTTTATCTAAGAAAAATTATAGTCTTTAATATCCCGTTTTCAATACGGACTGACGGACATGGCTATATCGTCTCGGCTGTTGACGCTATCAGGAAAATGTGTACTTTATGGGGTCGGAAATGTCTCCTTTTACCCTATCGGATACACTAACGTGCAACTTATATGTCACTTTCTTATTTGGTAGCCAAAGAACCAAATATATATTCAAGCGGTTACATAGAAGTCGAAAGTAAATACGATATGGTCGTGAAAAACTATCTTCATAGAGTACCACACGAGCTGGAGCTGGAGCAAATGAATGTTTAATTTTTGTCATTTCCTCTCCCGAATTGGGAATTGGGATAAAACTATGAAATTGGTTGCTTATTTTCATGTGAACATATGTGCATATGATGTACATACATACATACAACATTCATATGTACAACTAATTTGCGCTTACTCTTTTTTTCTGCCTTTAAATGCTTAGTTAATTTCTTTAGTGTTTGTAAAAATCTCCCCCAAAACTATAATCATTTGATTACTTGGATATGTGTGTGTGTTTGTCTGTATGTTTGTAGTATTCAGCAAAGGTGTGATTGCGGGTGATTCAAGACTATAATTTGACGAAGATGACTCGCAAAGCACAACGAGAATTAAAAACTATCAACGACAACGGCAGCGGAAGTTGTCGAGACGGTTTTTTACTCATTAAAAGGGATTATTGTCAAAATCAAAATGTGCACTAGTGTAACACAGCACACACGATGTACATATGTACATATACACACGTACAAATATATATAAAAATGCACATATGAATTACCTAAAAAAAAACTGTATATACATACATACATACATATATAATAATAATATAATAGAGGAAGACATTAATTATTCACCAATTTAATAATACTTAATCGACTAATTATCTTGTATTCATCATAATTATGAGCACACTAGGTATGCTGAAATTCATTTAACATTTTTAATTTCATTTAATTTGTGCTTCATTATTTCATTGCGTTATGTTCTTACATATGTACATATGTACATTCATATGTACATACGTATATTCCCAAACCACACATTAGACACATTATCATCACTTTTGCATTCCATTGCAGATGCTACTCTCATTCTAATTACGTTCATTATCCGTGTATGTACATTCATACTCGTATGTATGTATGTATGTATGTCTGGGCATTAGCTATTACAATGCGTACAGAATATTTCGTGTCATCTAACAACTGCTCAAATTAACAATGGAAGATTATAAGCAAACACAGACACACATTTGTATACACATGCAGTCTTATCTGTACAATAGATTGAATCGAAGGACTGCACATTGATTAAATTTCTTTACAATTAGTTTTAAAATTTCCATTGCTTGGTCAATTGAAGTCATTAAAACAATTGATCGATAATATGTACATATGTAGTATATACTCGTACTATATACACAAAAGTGTGACGAAGCATTTTGTTTTTGGCAGGATATAGAAAATTTTAATTATAACATCTTTAAGCAAATCAATTATTTTTAACATCTCATATAGGATGAAGATTCTTAAATTCTGTTTTATAATTACAAAATTAGCCTAAACTTACGTTGAGAAAATTCCATAGAGTTAAGACTACGTTAAGACCCGACTGCAGCATCTGATTGTTAGCATACAAAACTATTTCTTGAATCTACAAATCTAAAACTTTTACCTTATCTCAACAAAAATTCGAAAGAGTTATCATAACTACTGTAGTTATTATTGGACATTCGTAAATCGCGACATTCTTTGAAATTACCCTAAATTATACCCGCTATCCATACCACAAAAAAGTATTATAACATTGTCCCTGAGGGAAATGTATGCAATAGATAGAACGAGATATTTTCGAACCTATAAAGTATATACATATGTATATTCTTGCCCAAAACAGCCAAGACGACTTAGAGACTTAGATATACAGATATAATTTTTTTCGCATGCGAACTTCCGAATAGCAAGTGTAATTTTTAAGCTGGATCCAATAACAACTACAGTTTTTATGATTCCCGAAAATTTGGATGCGATCATATAAAAATTGTAGGATTTTTTTAGAAAATACTTTTGTATGACAAAAAAGTCTACTTCTATCGAATCATAGTGTCTTTGACTGTCAATCCAGTATATTTTTTTTACTCTATGGTATAAATATCGGCTTTGGTATATAAGTACATTTTTGGGTATATCTTAAGTATATGTTTTTATTGAAAATGCGTAGCGGGTATCGTACAGTCAAGCTTTCGTACTTGTTTCGATTGACGGCGATGTGAGTGTGGCAAAAATCGAAAACAACCTTGATCTGATTTCAAGCATAACAGCTGTTGAAAACAACACAACATGTGGGATAAATAAATATGGATTACTTCAAAAACTAATTAAATTATTTTCTTTTATTGCACTATCTACAACTATCGACGATAGATTTTCCTTCGTCCTTTTCTATCGTCGACAGTCGATAGTTTATGGAAACTATCAAGTACTATCGATAGCGCAGACTATCCATTTTGTTATTAATTAGAATTTGTAAAGCTATGCCACAAATGCACGAAATTTCCTTTCGTTCACACTTTTAATGTAGAGATTAGAGATGGGAAAACCAAAATATCAACCACGATAGCGATTGACCACTAACAAGAGTGCACGCCGATATCGAGAGCGTGTCGATGGTGGCTAACCATCGATAGTCCCGATAGTGACATCGGTAGTTCTGCACCTCTAATGTCTCTGCATCTCGAATGGCTAATCAAGAATACTATACATATATTTTATAGAATTGGAAGTGCCTCCTTCTAACTGTTTCATACATTTCCTGTAAGAACAAGGATATACCCTATGAATAACATGTATAATTATAATTTGAATATGTTACATATAGTGCTCAGTTAGTTAATTCCCGCTTCTTAGGTAACATATTATTAGATGTTAAATCAATAATAATCGCATATATTCAGTGAAATTTTCGAGACTGGAAATGGAAACATCGAGTGTAGCTGAGTAAATTTGATCCGATCGACAGGGAGATTTATGACACCGTATGTGTATTTACAGATTATGTACGTTGTATATAGATATTTTCATGTACTCATCTGAACCAGGCTAACAGCCAGTGAGTGAGGAAATACAGTGAGGAGAACACTTTTGCGGAAAGGGAAAGTTGGTGGGTGATGGGTGAGTGTTGCGACCAATGGCAGGCAAAGCTGTTCCGAAACTCTCTTTGGACAGTGCTGCAGCTCTGCTCTCAATGCCGCTCAATCTCACGAAGCAGAGAATACATCTAAATTGGCTATTTGCAATTAAGCCCGAACGTTCTCATCGCATGGAGAGTTGAGCTTCAAGGGTGGCAAAAGTGGAAACAAGCACGACGTCTAATTAGTGCCCTTTTTGACCCCCTCTCTTTCCATTCCGCATTTCGCATGTGGGGGAGCAACTCTTTGCGCCAATGGCGTTCCAGTAAACCTGATTCTAAGAGCTATGAAGTAAATACTATATGTATATAATATAATGAATAACAAGTAAGAAAGCTAAAGTCAAGTGTGCTCAACTGTGAGATATCCGCTTTCCATTTTGAATAAAAACAAAAGCAAGATATTGTATATTTCAAAATTCGGGATATAAAATTAGTGGGCGTGGTTAAAATTTGAAACTAACTTGATCTGCGTGCAAATCGTGTTTAAAAAAAATTATAGCTCTCCCTTATAGTCTCTGAAATTTAGGTGTTCATACGAACAGACAGAAAGACGGACATGGCTACATCCTCTCGGCTGTTGACGCTGATCAAGAATATATATACTTTATAGGGCCGGAGATGCCTTTTTCTACCTGTTACATACATTTCCTGCCGGCACAAAGTTACAATACCCTTCTACCCTATTGGTAGCGGGTATAAAAACAAGTGTGCTCGACTGAGTGATATATCCTCGACCATACAATATATACTGATATAAATGTATTGTGAGTGCGTTATTTGCGGCAACATTTTGTTAAAATTCAATTCAATTTGGAAAGTAATTTGTGAACACAATAATTACTTACAAGTTTTCGAAATATCTTAAAAGTGTTTACATATTTTTTATGTATTCAGATGAAAGTTTTACGTTCTAGCGATTTATGGCAGAAAAATCATACAAACTTTAGCATTTTTCACATTAAGAGCATTTTGAAAATTGTGATAAATTGATTTGAAATTTTAGTCTAGTTAGTCTGTTGGTGTCAAAATGAATATATGTATATATTGTACAAAACACACATATATGCACAAATAATTTAAGATCATGAGACAATGTATTTTTAAAAATTATAGACTATTGATGCAATTACATAGACATTCATAAGAAGTTCTTAGTTTCCATTCAGATTTTGGGTCTACAATTGATTTTAAAAATTGACAGCTGAAACTGGCGTTGGGCCCTCACAAATATCAACAATGGAAAATAAACAGAAAGTGTGTGTGTGTGTGTGTGTATGTGTACGGTTCTCCCTAAATTCTGAAGCCGTCGACACGTCGTGAAGCAAATGCCACCCTTGAAACAGGCATTCGATAAACAGCCAAGCCAACAACAAAAAACTCATATTGGCCGTAAAGATAAAATTTGGTACTCTTTACGAGGGGAGTAGGTGCTAAGTACAGTCTAAAACACACACACACACATAGACAACACAAAAGTGTGGTCAAACTTGCGATAACATATGTATGTGTATTTACTTACATACATTCATACATACATATGTATGCATGATTCGGGTGCTGGTTTTATACGAGAGTTCCAACTTCAGCACCAATTGAAGCAACCCAAATATTTGATGGGTTAACATAGTAAAATAGATACGACAAATCGTGTTGTTGCTGGCCCCCAAGTTACAAATAGTCTTAATTGCAATATATAAATACAATTTTTGAAAACATATATCAATTTGCAATGTGAAAAATTCAATTTAAATTTAGTGTAAAGCTTAAGAGATGCTTGAGTATTCGACTCTTCATATGCACTATTTTATATAGAATATGTACTAAATATTTATTTATTTATTTGCATTATTAATTTTGATGCCACTCCAGAAATTATACGTAAGTATCTAGAGCACACAAAATGCATCATACGTACACATGTACATACATATGCATATGTATGTATATGTATGTACATAACAGAATTCATGCATGCTGTGTGATGTACTAGATTGCTTGTAGTCCCAAGAATGGGAGGAGTCCAAGCGAAACGAAATGAAACGAAACGAAACGAAACAGCAGAAACGAGTTAAGCGTTCGCGCTTTGCGATTAGCAAATGAGCACAGGCTAATTAAAGCAATCGCTGCGGCGCGTCGTTACGGCGGAGTATTGACATGGGGATGGGGTTGGGGTTGGGGTTGGGGAGAAGGAGGGGTAAACGACCAATCAAAAGATGCGATGGTACAACTCAACAGACAAGTCAGCGAATATTGCATTTGTACGCATAAGAGTGAAAGAGGCACACACACACACACACAGAGAGGCATATGTATGTACGTCTGCTATATTTGTATAGAATTAATTATGGAAATCTGCATTTGAAGAAAACGTGTACATAGGTGAACGTTTTTATGTATTCGTATACAGCGTATCAGCGTAAATAGAAATATCTACATATATTCTACGACTGCCCAAATTCGTCGTATAAAGTTACATAAACACACATACTTGTATGTAATTACGAAATCTTTCACAGGTGGCAGTCAGGGTGAAGACACCAAGCAGTCAGACTCTACTGGTGCTGGAGCCACGCCTTTGCATATATATGTGGCGTCCCCCTTGCCCCATGACCATTTCAAAGCATAGCAAGTTTAGGGTTACGAAAGAAAGCGCAGGAGTAATGAGAATACTCCCAGGCAATAGCCGAGCGCGAGTGAAACAGAAACAGAAAAAGGAACCGAGCTCACATTAGCAGCAGCAGCCACAGCCACAGCGACAGCGACAGCAGCATCAGCAATCATTGCAACAAAAACAATAAGCCGTAAAAGTAGAATCATTGCCACTAAACTCAAGTCTAACGCACTCATCTCGCTCACGCCCACATTTCCAATAAGAGAGTTATAAGCGATTTCATCTGGTCTCGAAGAGTAACAAAGAGAGCATGAAGTCTAAGAGAAGCTTTTAATTAAAATAAAAGCAAAACGTAAGCTCGTGAGCGAACGAGTCAACGAGTGCTCTCTCTCTGTATCTCTTGCGTCGTGTCGCTCTGTGTATGTGTGTTTCTGACTAGCTTTCAGAGATCTATTTTATTTATTTTTAAACTACACTTTACAGTAAATAATATACATATATAATTGGACCTTCGATAAGTAACAATGCAATTTTCGCAAGTTATATTGCAATTCGACCATTTGTATTTAAAAATAAATAAATTAACTTTACTCTTATATTAATCGGCATTTGTGTACTCGAATGTGAATTAAAATATGTATATTTGATAGTAATCAACTGTGTGCTAGCTATGCTCAGTCTCAGTCAAGAAGGAGGACGAGCTGCGGCCCAACTCAACTGAAATCAGTAGAGTAGCGCCCCTCTGTCCTTGCTGATTTCCAGATTTTAGGGTGTTATACACACACATACACATACACATACTCACACACAAATATATATACATATGTATATATATATATATATGTATATATATATCGAAAAACATCACCAGAAGCGTGGGGGGCATAAATATAATGAAAATAAATAATTTATACATAATGCGATGCGATGACTGAGCCGCGTCCCGTTGCGTCGCGACCAGCAAGCTATCTCGTTCTTACACCTTCTGTTTTGCTTTTACTCCACTTCGCTAGCAACGTTTCACCACCACCAACTTCACCATTTACTGACTGACTGTGCTCTCCCCACGGACATTACTTTGTTCTGTTTTTTTCGTTTGAGTTGTGGGTGTTGCTGTTGGTGCTTCGTTGGTGAACGAGCGAGCGGGAAGACAAATACACTCTTACTTCATAGTGGAAAGGGATGGGGCGACGGCCAAGTTGAATGGGCCCCAAGTTCAGTTCAAGACGAAGAAGCGCCCAATTCCGATTCCGAACTCGAGACAGTTGCGTTCCTCAGGAGCATAAAATATACAATTACTCAAGTCTGTCTAGCCTTTTTCTTTAGAATGCAGTTGGTTGCTTGTTCTTCCATCTCATTTTTAGTGTGTGTTTGTCAGATTTTCCTGCGCTCAGATTTCACATTCGTATTCGTTTAGGATATTTTCATCTCATTTGAGATTCAACTAAAAAACGTCGGCACCCTCTCACTCAATTTAATCCATCCATCCCCTTATCCTTCCTGTTTTGTTTCTGCTTTTGCATCTTTCTATTGTGTGCTATTTTCTTGTACGCATGTGTGTGTGCGTGCGTGTGCGTGTGCGCGTGATAGTGGGATTGAAATTTTAGCGTAGTGTAGTGTATAGACATCGCGGAAGTTGGCAATCAGTTTTTGTTTTGCTGCAATGTGTAGCGAGACAGCGCGCAAGAAAGAGCGAGAAAGTGAGTGTGGGAGAGCGTGAGAGTAACAACACAGATAATTACATATGTATATATATGTGTGTATATGTATATGTACATGTATATGCATATGTACATGTATATGTACATGTATATGTGTATAGAAGAGCATTTATTGCATCCTATCGCATATGTATACTAATCTCTTTTGACAAATATAAAATTGAATACCGCTTATGTATAAACATATGTATGTGAGCATAAATGCAAATTTACGCAGATGACGAATTGTTAAAAGTTCCTTCGTGTGCATGCTCATACTATGTTCTTTCTTACATAAAATTTTACATTGATTTCCGTCCTTATTGTGTACTTTATCAAGAAGTTCCTTATTTTTATTATTTATTTATGCGAATGTTGTAGTAAATGTTAAACTCGGTTTTTGCAACTTTATCGTTGCAATTGATTTTCACATCGTTCTTTTTCGTTTACATGCTTTGCTAATTTATTCTAGCTGTTGAATACATACATACATACATATGTTAGTATACAAAATGAAATACATCTTTACATTCCAGTATATTGTATATTATTGGAGACTCATAGAGTTGTATGTAAATTTTGGTTTAGTGTGCCAGCCACACCCAATCTTACACAGGGAAAATCATTCATTGCATTGAATTACAAGGCAGAAAGGCAAGTGCGCAATTTGTAATGTGTATGAATGTATGTGGTTTTTTGAAGAGCGAATGTAACTCTTAAATTCGTATGTACATATATCTGCAGATACTTTGTTTTAATTGGGCTTCGTCAATCGCACATTTACAAGGTACATATGTAGTATGTGTATGTGTATGTGTGTGTGTGTGTGTGGGTGTACGTGAACATCTATTATTTTTGTCACGCTGATTAATTACTGGTGTAGTTGTGGATGTATATAAAAGTGTGTATGTGTATGTGTATGTGTGAAATTAAAACAAGTATTTGCACAGCGTTCTGCTCCTCCCTTTTAATATGATAACGAATCACAACGTGCTGGGGCTTCAGCCAGTAGCAGTTGTGTGACTGTGTGCGGGCGAAAAGGCGCAATTAACTTCACATACAAATACATTACCACTCTCTCGCGAGCGTCACACACACACACACACACACACATCCAGAGAGACAGACACAGCAGCAGTACAGGGCTCTGCGAGAGCAAGAGCAAGAGCAAGGTGGCACAATTTACACTGCAGTCAGGCAGCAATGCAGAGTTGAGTAGAAAGCAAAAACAAACAAGCAATACTACATATGAGGTAGCGCAATGGTTGGGTGGGTGGCGTGGTGGTGAGCGGGGAAGGGGTGGGGATACTTGTTAGTGGGCCGCACAACAAGCACGACCAATCAAGTTTTGAGCTTATGTTGTTGCGCGCTGTGCAACACTGTTGCTTTACTCTTCTAATCTCTTCTCTTCTTTTTGCTTCTCTTGAGAATGCGAGAGTACGACTGCTGATAAAGAGGTCTACAGCATCTGTAAAAAATACAATATATGTACATTAAGAGCACAGAGGAGGCAAACTCAAGCGACCCGCTCTCTTCATTGTGTTGTCATGTCGTCATTATCGGCGCGTTGTTTTTATTTCAACTCAGCACTCAGTAGGGCACTGCCCGCATATCCAGCTCTGCTACATATATACTGACAAGAACATAGATATAGATATGAGCTCGGCTCACCTCATCTTCTATATATACTCTTATATACTCATACACACATTACTCAAGTTGATATCTGTTCTGTCATTGGCTAATTAGAGTTTCTGCTAATTAAGCTTTTTCGAAAGAGAGATTTGGATGTAGTGTAAATTAAAATGTACGACAAGTTTTTAATTGGTTGCAAAATAGGGTTGCTTCTTATTCTTATTATTCAATGTACAAAAATGTACTCAATCTCTAAGCAAACCACATTTTATATGAAGTTGTTGATTGCAAAATTATCACTCCAGCTAATGAATTTTTAATTTGAAATGTAACAGCTTTCAATTCAAAGAGAGAATTTATTTATATTTTTTGCACTTGTAAATTTGAAATATATAAGTAAAGTAAAGATCAAAGATACTTACCGATTGTTTATGGATCCGTCCTGGGAATAATGTCAATGAATTTATCGTTTCGTCGATGAAATTCGGAGACCTTATAATGATTCGATTCGACTCTGCTTTCTGCTCTTCATATGTGAGTAAATTGAATTATTTTGTTGGTTTTGGTGTTTCTTGGTTATTGAATTAGCGATTAAGGTTTACATGTTGGATAAATGCTTTGATCATTTACTTTGTTTTTTGTTTCTTAATTGTATATAGTATTTCTTGAGTTATTTTTATTAGTTGCTTTATGGAAGTGAGTCCATAGAAACGTTATTTTTGTACTATTTCAATGTGATGATATTCTTAAATATTATAGGAACTTTTTGTATCGAACGTGTAGTCAGACGAGTTCAAACGGGATTGCACCTGAAATCAGTGAGTTTTATTACATCTTAATCGAGTTAATATTAATAATATTGCAACTGAAACTTAACTAATAGCATAAAAGAAGATTTTTCAAGTTTTCTTGATTGCATATATTTTGAAAGTCATACTAAAATTGACATTTACAGAGAATTTTGAAGAAAATATTTAATTTGACGGTTGATTTCCGTTGGGTGTGTGTGTGTATGTGTGTGAAGGAAGACTTCACATTTCTACAAGGACGAGAAGAGAATAAAAAAAGCAAAAAGAAAAGACGAGGGAGAGGATACGAATAGGACACGGTCACAATGAGTCGAGTTATCGAAATTCATAGCGAAACCGGTATCGTCATGTGGCAATGGGTACCTGGTACCCTAAATTATTGTAGTAGTGAATGCCATAGGCAGCACAAGTAAAAGAAATGCAGAAATAAGGGTGCAAGGGTGCAAGGGGAAGCAGTCTTCATAATAAGTGAGCGGGTGACCGACAGGTGGCTGGCTTTTGTTACACTTTTAACAGTTTTGCTAATAATTATCAGTAACATAATAAACATACATAACATATGTTATGTTTACGGTGTTAAGAATATGTTGGAATGTATTTTATACTACATTGAGGAATTCTCCAGCTACTCGCAAATGCTCCAAGACACTCAGCATACACAATTGGGATTATCAATTCGATGTTCTGATTTGCCAACTAGTTAAATATGCTTTAATACAATATATGGACAAAGTTCAAATTAGCGAATATATATTGATCAGATGGATTATTATTTTCGATATACCTTGTTCTTTTTGCACTCACAGAAAAAAAAAAAAACGCGCTAAAATCAAGCATAAAATCATGAATCAAGATTTTTTATGTCAAAATTAAACAAAACAGTTTTATTCTTAAAGCAAGATCGAAAAAAATATGGATTGGCCAATCAAGATAATTCTCTTGTCTCAAGAATGGAAAAAATCTTAAAATTGAACCAAGAAGCAAAATCTTAAATGAAGATCAATCGTTCTAGGTTAATTCTACATGAATATAGATATGATTCAAGATTATATTCCTGTTTCAAGATTGAAAAAATCCTAATATCGAACCAAGAAGGCAAAAACAATATAAATATATAGCGGTTTTTTCCCAAATATTTAAATATTAAATATTTACACATTTATGTAACATATGTTCTATATATTTTTTCAATATTATTCACTTATAACAGTTACTTTTTTATAAGACCAACAACACGACACAATGATTAGCGACGTCTTTACTTACTTATAATTTCAAAGAAAGGAAATTCCAACATTTTAAGAAACAAGAACAAAACAAATTTTTTTTTAAGTTCGCAAAGTTCTTAAATTTAGATTTCCAATCTTCTTTTCTATAATAATCTAGAACAAAACAATCTTGAAACAAGATTTTAAGCTTAAAAAAAGATTTTTTAAATCTTAAAATGCAAATTTAGCATAAAATTCTTGATGTAGGATTGTTTCAAACTAAAAATATTATTTCAAGATTGTTCTGTTTATACCCGCTACCCATAGGGTAGAAGGGTATTATAACTTTGTGCCGGCAGAAAATTTATGTAACAGGTAGACCGTATAAAATATATATATTCTTGATCAGCATCAATAGCCGTCTGTCTGTCTGTCCGCATGAAATACTGGATCTCAGAGACTATAAGAGACACCATTTGTCATCCGCCTTCACAAATCAAAAAATATCGAAATTCGAAACTAGAGTCGATTTTCGTTACACACAATAAAAGCTAGTGTTTATGATTCCTGAAAATTTGTTTAAAATAAATAAAAATTTGTTAAGAATTGTATAAGTTATTCAACAAATACTTTATATGGCAAAAAACGCCTGCTACAATGGAGTCTAAGCTGCCTTGGCTGACAATGTTTAGAACTCTAATGTCTGCGGTTAATTATTTGGTATATTTTTAGAATCATGTCGCACTGATTTGCTCTTATTCGAAATGGGTATCGGTAGCGGGTATCTCACAGTCAACACCACTCAACTGTAGCTTTCTTACTTGTTTATTGAACAATTTGAAAGCCCACGCACAGATTTTATGTTATTCCCAATTAGTATCTCTAAGTTGTGCACACCTGACTGCGCATCATTAAAATTTAGTTGAACTCTATTACATATTAACGATCGGCGATCAATCTCGGATCTCTCTGATATGTGAGGAAGTGAGTCTGGAAATGTTATTCAATCTATTGATTAAGTGAACTAGATCGTTCTTTTTTGTTATTTTTAGCATTTGTCGAACAAAATTCAACAGCTGTGTAAATTACTTTTCGTTTATGAATTATTTATTTTTAAAAACCGCTATCCATTATCCATTGAGTAGATGGGTATTATAACATTGTGCCTGCAGGAAATGTATGTAACAGATAGACAGACAGGAGGCATCTCCGAGTGCATATATTTTTGATCAGAAGGAGGCATCGCCGACGACATGAATATATACATATATATTCTGAATCAGCTTCAACAGCTTGTATAGCCGTCTGTATTTTTATCCGTCTGCCATTATAAAACACTGGATCTTACAGATCATTAGAGATATTTTGTATTGTATGGTATATTATGAATTTACTGCAATGTCGATATCAAATATAGTTTCGTTGTTTTAGTATTTTTAGAATATAGTTTTATTGAAAATTAATAGCGGGTATATCGCAGTCGATCACACTTGACTGTAGTTTTCATTTTGTTTTCTGCTTTTTGATTTAGTGATAGTCATCAGGTATTATTCTTACATGTTTTGATTATACCCCACAAGTATTAAAACTTTGTGCCGGCAGAAAATTTATGTAACAGGCATCTCCGACCGTATAAAGTATGTATATACATTCTTGATCTTTCCGTCTGTCCGTATGCACACCTAGATCTCAGAGACCACGCCCACTTCCGCCCCAGCAAATCGACAAAACTCGAATAAGAAGCGTAGATACCAAACAAAAATAACTATACTCTTAGTGATGCCTGACAATTTGGTTGCGATCAGATAAAAATTGTCGAAGTTCTTTAAAAAATACTTTTGTATGGGCAAAAACGTCACTTACTAGGGGTCTTCGTCAATCTACTTTGTACTCTATAGTATATCTTGGATGCAGTATCATATCAATATACCATTTGGTATATTATTTTTATTAGTTGATGGTATATTCTTTCGGCATATTTTATAATTAATACCGCAATATTTTACTTTTATTCAAAATGGGTAGCGGGTATCTCAAAGTCGAGCACACTCGAGTGTAGCTTTCTTACTTATTTTAATCTTACATCGATAAAAAATTCCGCTTTTTTGTGAATGATAAATTATAAAAAAAGATACTGTGAATCAACTGGTATCGACATCTTAATGTATAATGCTGGAGTTTTTTATACTCCGTGGATAAGTGAGTATGTAAATGCATACATATGTATGTATGTGGGGATACGTATGTACATAAATCTTACATATGTATGTGCACATACGCATATGCAAGTATTTACATACATATATTCAACGTTTTTTGTAAAAACTAGCTCGAGTGGAAGGCTGAAAGAGTGAGACATTAGATAGCAGTATGCTCGATACGCGCGCCGATTTAATTTGCCAACTCCTGCTTTTTGCATTTTTAATGTCAACACTTTTATTCCAACTTGCTTATGGCGTGCGAGACAGTTGTCTCTTTTTGATGCATACACTAACACACACCCATCCACCCACAACGACACTCTGTCTCTTTCGCTATAAACGCGCTTCGTTTACATTTACACTCTCACACGCACACTAGTGCTCCGCGTTTTTACATTCGCATATGCGTAAGTATTTGTGTGTGTATGCATATACATATATATACATACATACATACATTGCTCTTATGGACCACGTGCCTTATTATATCGCCGGAGGCAAGTAAATACTTTAATATCTCTCACCCCTTTTTTATGAGTAACTTCACATCTCCCGCTCTGAAATTCTCTCAATATATATACATAAGTAAGTAGATATGCAACATACTGACATTTGCAAATTTGTGCTACTCTTCTTGCACATTATTTGCAGCAACGCAACGACACATTCTCTTTCAACGCTCTCCAGCAATTTGATAAAAAGGTTCTCCTTTTCCTTTCAATGCGCTTCGCTCATATTCTACCCTTCTTTTTTTTTTTTTAAATTACAAATTCATTTTGGATTTAAATTGTAATTGCTTTTAGCCAAAAGTGCACACAGTGTGCCACATACACTCAAACAAACATGCTCTCATTTAAATGTTGCTCAAAATAGTAGTATATAGTAAATATGTTCGTTTCAAGTTTTGAGCGTTAAAAATGTTTTGGAGTCTTTAGAGCATTTGATTAAAAGTTCGTTTTTTGATAATCCTTGTTTTAAGTAAAACCAAATATACACATTTTGATTTAGAAATCAGTCTTGTAATCATTACTTAATTTATTTATGAATTTATTTATTTTTGTTTTTTTTTTTGAGCTTCTTTGTATTTCGCGAACTAGTATTGGATTTATAAAACATATGCTATAGAAGTGCACAAATCACGATTTACAATTTCACGTACTATAGCTCTTGGCACAATTTATACATTTTGTAATTTTTAATTTATTTTGCTTGCATTCACATATCTTGAGACTATTTTCCTAGAATCTCCAGATGTATTCCGAAACACACATTAAACACTCAGTTATTCCCAACAAATATAATGCATATTTGTATGTATAATAGATTATATGGGAATGTTCGATAATATTTTATAATATCTAGTTATATATTTTTTTATTGGTTTGTTTTTTTTTTTTTTTGTTTTTTTGCTTTGCTTTTTGTGATTTTTGTTGTTGTTTTTGTTTTGAAGATTGCACTAGTCGTTCTATTGTACCTCGAAAGCGTGAACCTGGTCGCTTCCACCGTCGATTTCATACTACTAGTAGTAGCAGTGACTTTACTTTTTTGTATCATTGAGATACTTTGTCACCCCGAAAGAGCAACACATCGCAGAGAGCGACAGCAGCGTGCAAAGCCAGAGAGTAACCGGCATATCACTGCAAAGAGTGGGTGAGTAAGAGAGCAAGGCACAGCAATTTCCAATTGCCAGTGGAAGCAAAAGCAGTAAGAGAAAATCGGAGGGTGTGAGAGAGAGACAGAGAGAGAGAGAGAGAGCGTGAGCGTGAGTTTGGGGTAATTATTACCACGCTGTGGTAATTAGGCGTGAATGAGACAAAATATGCAATAAAACAAAGAATTAAATAAGATTCTCTACGAGCGCAAGCGTGAGCACCTAAGAGTCATTCTTTGTTCGCCTTTATGCTTTTTCATGTGCATATGCTTGCTGGCTTGTTCCTCAGGCTGCATTAGAATGACATGTGAGTATTTAAGCCCATTGCAACCATCATTATTTTTGTATAACTACCATCGAATGTTATACCGACATACCGTACATACATGTGTAAATTTTTAAATACATTTATACATATGTACATGCATACTTATGAATTCATAATTTTAATAAAATTGTATTTTTAGTTGGGGAGAAGTTCAGATAGCGGAAATTTCGATTAATGGTGAATGATGAATAATGAACAACTCGCCAACTGCAGACTTTATAAAAGTTCAGAAACAAAATCTCTAAACTTTCAACAATTCTTCATAAATACGACAAAATTCTTGAACATATGAGGATGAAAAAACGACTCATGTATAGTTAGCACTTGCATAGACAAAGTCAACGTCAAGACCGAAAAAATATGGGCATTTCCAGGATTGCGAACATGCCATTAGTACGTCCTTTAACCAAGAAAATTCATTTTATAAATACTATTTTTGAGATAAAAGACTAGCTTCGAGGACCTAAGAATTAAGGGAAGAGGATATAGAGTATATAAAAAGACTTTTGAAACAATAAAGATCTTCCAAAACTAAACTGGGCGAATTTAACCTTAAACAAGCCAAAACAACATCCTGCGATCTTTACACAAACAATTTTTATACCTGCTACTCATAGGGTAGAAGGCAAGAAATGTATGTAACAGGTAGAAGGAGACATCTCCGACCCTATACAGTATATATATTCTTGATCAGCATCAATAGCCGAGACGATCTAGCTATGTCCGTCTGTCTGTCTGTCTGTCCGCCTCCTTCTACCTGTTACATACATTTCCTGCCGCCACAAAGTTGTAAGACCTTTCTATTTTGGTGTATACAATAATAATAATAGTATTTATGATTTTTGAATATTTGGTTACGATCAGATACAAATTGTGGACGTTATTAAAGAAATACTTTTGTATGGGCAAAAACGCCTACTTACTAGGGGTCTTAGTTGCTTTGGCTGACAATCTGGTATATTGTGCCGTCTATGGTATATTTTGAATGCGGTACTATATCGATATGCCAAATACATATACTACCATTTGGTATATTTTTAAGTATTTTGTAACATTTTCGGTATATTTTGAAAACAATAACGCAATATTTTTCTTTTATTCAAAATGGGTAGCGGGTATCTCACAGTCGAGCAAACTCGACTGCAGCTTTCTTACTTGCTTTATAGTAGAATTGTGCTTCGTAAAAGCTCGCATGAAACTATGAACTCCTTGAATCATGGATCATTTATGTGTTCAATCAGAATTGAGTAGTAATAATATATATATGTATATATATTTAATATATTTTTATTTATATTTGGACGTTGACGTACTAATGGCAGTACCATCAAGTGGCCCAGCGATACCAAGCACTGGCTCGTTGATGCGCGGACAAAACAAAATAAATTTGTGAAATATCATATTAAAAGACGCTAGACAGCTCATTAAATTAAATTAAAAATATGTTAGGATATATGTATAAGAAGATAAAAAAACAAAAACAAAACTCGATAAATATGCTAATAATAAGGATTTAGGCAGAGGAATAGATTTACTGGAGCAAACTACATTATTGAGATACGGAAGGGATTATGGCAAGCAAAGTTAGTAGATCTACGTGAAATGAGAAGAGAAAGAAAATTCCTAGTGATCCTGACCGAAACCGCAAAACTAATTTGACTTAACAGCTCCAAAGAGTCTATTTCACCATTAATTAGTCTCTGTATGAAAACAGCACCTTGCATAGTTCTACGGTCAGAAAGATAAAGAAGGTTTAGTAATAAAAGTCTGCTATAAGGTGGTAATCTAATATTAGGATTGCAATTTAAACTACGAAGAGGAAATATCAAAATAGGACGAACCAGTGAGACAAAGTTTAGTAGTGTAGGGATCGTTGAATTCTTTCGACCAGCGTTTTATAAATCCCAGAACACCCATGGCCCTATTTACAGCAGACAGAATATGTTTATCGAATTTTAGTTTTGCATCAAGCAGAACCCTTAAGTCATTTACAGACTCAATTCGCTCTATAACTATCATATAAAACATAGTTGTTTATCTGGGAAGAACCCATAGAGGTCGAGAGAAGCTTACATTTATTGCAATTGAGATATAACATATTTACTCTGCACCAAGATTCTAGACGATTAAGGTCACATTGCAACAGAGACATCGCCAGACTATCACTAAATGTCAGGCAAAGCTTAACGTCATCGGCGTACATAAGTACACGAGAATGCTCTATAACAGAAGGAAGATCATTTATGAACAAAGTGAACAATAGAGGAGGACCCAAATGACTACCCTGGGGTACACCAGAAGTAACTTGGACACATTTAGATACAAAACCATAATAAACATTCTGTATTTTGTTGGAAAGGTATGAGGAGATCCACTCAATTATGCTATGAGGAAACCCTAAAAGTTTAAGTTAATACAGTAGGAGGTGATGATTTACTGAGTCTTAAAAAAAGCCTTACTAAAATCGGTGTAAATGACATGTGTTTGCATTTTATTCTCGAATCCTTTAACTACAATAGAGGAGTTAGTAGAAGTAGACCTATATTTCACAAACCCATTTGACTTAGACAATCACAAAATGCATTTTAAGTTTAAGCATATTTTTTTTATACAAAGGATCTAGAAATGAATGACAAATTTTAGTTTAATAATAAAAAGAGCATGCTTTAAGATAATTCTGTTAGCAAATTATATATTCAATGGTAAATACTATATGGAATGAAATTAAATAAAAATAAAATTAAGTTCTTTCAATTTTCAATTTTTTTGTGTTATATAAATATGAAATAAAATTGGGTTATCTTTCATTTCATCTAATTAAACCGGACCGTCGACAATAATTAAAATGAAGATCGGTTTTTTAAGGCTTATTATCTGGATAATATTATCATCTTGGAACAACTCATTGCCATTAGTAATTATTAAAAATTAAAATTTTTTTTAATGTATGAGATACTCATCTCTTTTTTCATGGATATACTTACTTGTCACCAATCTCCATTTTATTTATTTTAGCATCGTCGATTCTAATATGTGCGAATGTTTGTGTGTGTGACTGAGATGCTCCACCCATTTAAATTACTCTTCACAAACATTCACATACAACATGTATGAACATACATACAAAAGTTATGTATAATTGAAAATAAGTAGGTATGCATGTGCATATGTGTGTGTATTTAATAGTGATGATGAGGATCGAATGTTTCCACAACCATTTTATCCGGTCGTCTCATTCGCTCTAAGTCAATGTGTTCATGTGTACGTAGTCCGAACAAAAATATATATATATATATATTTACATTTGTATTTATGTGTGTGTGTGTACTTAGGTACATATGGGGGGAGGTATGCATATTTTCTCATTTCTCATCGCACAAAGAAGTCACGCTCAACGCCAAAAGAAGAATAAAATCTCGCGTCTGCGTTCACGCTTTTAAAAATAAATGAATAAAACAAGCATGGTGGCAAAATAAAAACCCCTTTTTTCACCACACTCGTTATATGTTCTGTACATACAAGTACACACATATTCACACATGCACGACTATACATACATATGTATATGTATAACTTCGGCAACCAACGACAGAGGTTCCTTTACCAACCAGCCAGCATCCGATGCAATGTTGTTTGGTGGGTGTTGGGTGTGTTGGGTGTTGATAGCGAGAAACGAGGAGGAAGAATAGTAGATTGGATAGCTCGTGTCGCTTTTGACTAACGAGCAAGGCTTCTTAACTCTTTCGCAATTACATGGAAATAAGCGCACATATTTATGTGCTTGTATGATGTTTGTCTGCACATGTGTATGTACATATGCCTATATACATACGAGTATGTATGTATGTACATACTATATATGTATTTGCATACGAGTACATGCAAAGTAGTCAAGATATGAAACATGCAAAAGCAATACTCCTCTAAATCTATGTAATCGTGTTTGTGTATACTGAATACGTAGGATATACATTGTGTATATGTATATTTATGCTTACGGTTGAATCTTACTCAGTTTGTGTATGGGACTTCAGCATGTGTGAGTGCTAATGTTGATCTATGTACACCTGCAAATATAATACAAGAAATACATATATGCTTGCACGAATGTATGTATGTATGCATGTTCATATATATCTTAAATATAATTTAATATAATTAATATTTAATATTACGTGTTAGTAGTTGATTAGCCTTTCTGCTTCGAATAAAACAGGCTCATAGTTATGACGAAGCTTTTGAAAGGGAAATAATGTAAGCAAGGCAATTTTTTTTTGTTTTTCGTCAAATGTATAATGTATAATGTATTATGTAAATAATTACCGCCAATTGTTAGTCAAAAGTAGGACATGAAAATATTCTATATGGTATGGGTAGCGTGTAAAAAAATTCCCAATTGAATATTTGAAAAAGACTAACAATTTCAGCTTCGGTCGCGCATTGCACATTAATAATTGGTTGTGCTCAGGTAGTGTTGGTAACATTCTGTTTATAATTCGAATTTACAAGTTTCGTTTCGAACTGTTTGCTCTTTAATTAATTGTACAATACATTTACAAACAATTGCATGGAGCAATAAAACAGATGCCACTCCCAAAAAGACTGTGTGCTCAAATTGTGGACTGAGTTGGTAAATGATCGTGTAAATACTCTTTAATGTGTATACTACTTAGTTATCGATTTATTATGTAGTTTTATACATATGTTGTGCACACAATACAATCATCAATTTAAGTACGCTACTGATATATATTTATGTATGTACTTAAACGCGTATATAATTTATGATCAAGATATTATCCTATAATGACAAATATATCGAAAAAGTAAGAAAACTACAGCCGAATATTAATGTTCTATTACTATTATACCAGACTTTCAATGAAGCCAATAAAGATCCAACGGCAGCAGACGTATTCGTAATATATAACTTTGTACCGGAAGGAAATGTATCTAGCAGGTAAAAGGAGGTATCTTCGACCCTATAAAGTATATACATACATATTCTTGATCAGCGTCAACAGCCGAGACGATCTAGCCATGTCCGTCTGTCTGTCTGTTCGTATGAAACACTGGATCTCAGAGACTATAAGAGATAGAGTCATAATTTTTTTCGACAGCATTTTTTATGTTTGCACGCAGATCAAGTTCCCGAAAATCAATAATATCGAATAACAATTGTAATTGTAAAGCTAGAGACGAATTTGGCATATACAATAATAACTATAGTCTTTGTGATTTCTGAAAATTTGATTGCGATCAGATACAAATTGTGGAAGTTATTAAAGAAATACTTTTGTATGGGCAAAAACGCCTACTTACTAGAGGTCTTAGTTGCTTTGGCTGACAATCTGGTATATAGTGCGGAACTAAATCTATATACCAAATATACCATTTGGTATATTGTTAGTATTTTATAGTATTTTGGTATATTTTGACAATAATACCGCAATATTTTGCTTTTATTCAAAATGGGTAGTGGGTATCTCACAGTCGAGCACACTTCTTACTTGTTTTTGAATGTAAACAACGTTAGAGTCACTTTTATTTGAATAATCTTAAATTACTTTTATTTGAATAATCTTAAATCCAAATATAAGAATTCTGTGAGACGCACCTATCCTCGACCGCATAGAGAAAATAAAATCAAAATGTGAAACCATGAGTGTAGAAGTGTGTTTTTGCTAATTAATATTGCGACTTTCAATTTGAGTGCATTTCTGTCAGATTTAGGTTACAAAATTCTGTAATCCATCGAAATTCAAATAAAGATTTTAGATTTGAGTGTTTTCGTTCATAGTCGATCTGTCGTAAAACATTTATACGGTCTATTGCTGTTTTTTCGGGGTTATAAGCATAGATCCATAATTCTTCACCTGTGACGAACTTATAAATGTCTTTTAAAGCACTGCGAATGTATTTTTTCAAAATTTCTTAGAACCAATCCACACAAGCCTTTTTTTGAGCAATTGTCAAATTATACGGGATCCAACGAGAACAAACCTTTTTTACGACCAGGTGTTTATGCAATATCGAATGTATTCTGGTGGAAGAAATGTCAAAGGATGCCTCTATCTCACGATATATCACATGACGATCTTGCTTTATCAGTTCACCTACGGACGACCTTCAGGACCTTCGTCTTCCAGCGAGCATCGGCCACGATAGGATCCATTAAACCAGTTTTTCACAGGGCTATAGGATGGCACTTCATCGCCTTAAAAAGATTTTAGTTCATCTATACACTGTTGTAGTAATAATCCAAGTCGAAATTTGTGAAAAATTATTGCTCGAAAGTGTTCACGAGTTAATTCGATTTTTATGCCGAGGTAAGTTTTTGATTAATCGTTTATCGATATCAAACATGGTCACACATGAAAAAGTTGTATGGAGCTTTTATCGATAAAAGTCCAAACTTTTTTTGAGAATTAGTCAATTGGTCCTAATATGGCTAGAAGTGACCTAGGCCAGAAACTTAAATAGGTATGCTATTTATTCGTATTCGTAGTCTAAGAGAGAGAGGGAATCGATGATAAATATAATATTTCGTAAGTAAGTGATCAATATACAACAGAGTAACGCACTAAATCATAAAATGGTAAAATAATAAATAAGTTGAAAAAAAAAACAATAAAGTGAAGTGCACACATAACAATTGTCTCTATCTAACGAACGAACAGAGGGATATAATTACTATGTTTTCTCGTCTATTGACGCTGATCAAGAATATATGTATGTATGTATATATGATGCTGGAGATGCCTCCCTCTACTTGTTACATACATTTCATGGATTCACAAAATTATAACACCCTACCAATAGGTTAGATCGGTATAATAACTCTGTACCGGCAGGAAATGTACTATGTACATAAAGTATTTATTATTTTTTATTGGCGTCAATTGCCGAGACGGTATAGCTCACTTGACTGTAGTTTTCTTACTTGGTGTATGTGCCAAAAAACTTTAAAACAAGTAAGAAAGCTACAGTCGAGTGTGCTCGACTGTGAGATACCCGCTACCAATTTTTAATAAAAGCAAAATATTCCGGTATTATTTTCAAAATATACCGAAAATACTACAAAAATACTAAAAATATACCAAACGGTATATTTGGTATATCGATATAGTACCACATTCAAAATATATCATAGACGGCACAATATACCAGATTGTCGGCCAAAGCAACTCAGACCCCTAGTAAGTAGGCGTTTTTGACCATACAAAAGTATTTCTTTAATAACATCCACAATCAAATTTTCAGAAATCATAAATACTATACTTATTATTGTATACATTAAAGCTCTAGCTTTAAAATTACTCTTGCTATTCGATTTTCTTTATTTGCGGGGGCGGAAGTGGGCGTGCCAAAAATTCGAAAAAAAACTTGATCTGCGTGCAAACATAACAAATGCTGTCGAAAATTATAGCTCTATCTCTTATAGTCTCTGAGATCTAGGTGTTCATACGGACAGACTGACAGACGGACATGAATAGATCGTCTCGGCTGTTGATGCTGATCAAGAATATATATACATTATAGGGTCGGAGATGCCTCATTCTACCTGTTAAATATGTAGATTTTCTGCCGGCACAAAGTAATAATACCCTTCTACCCCATAGTAGCGGGTATAATTACGCTTGTTATTCGAGTTTTGTTAATTTTCGGAAGCGAAAGTGGGGGTGGCGAAAATTTGAAACAAACTTGTTCTGCGTAAAAACATAGCAAGTGTTATCGAAATTATATCGCTATCTCTTATATGTAGTAGCTATAGTAGATCAGAAGAAAATTGTAGAAATTTTTAAAGAATTGCTTTTGTATAGGCAAAAACAACTTCTTACTAATTTCCTTCTTCGTTAAATTTTGAGCTTATTCCATTCTAGAAACAAATATATAATTTTAAAATTCAAGACTGTGCAATATAGAATTTTGATTTTACCTTCAATTTTGGTTCAATTTTGATACATATCATCTTGGTTGAAGAGTTAATTCTTGATTAGCTTAGCTTTTTTAAGTGTATCGGGTATATGTATAAACACCAAGGGGAATAGGCAGTTAAATAGGGAATCATACAGCCCACATACATATGTAAATATGTAAATAAAACAAACGATCGCGACATCGACCATCACAATCGTCAACAAACAACAAATAAATTTTTAAGTCAAATATACATATGTATGTATACACGTATACATTTATTGAATGAACGGCTGTTTATGGTAAAGGTGATGGTGATGGTGATGCTGATGCCCAAAGTAAACTATAAAGAGTGAATAGATTCCGTCGAACGCCGACCGGTTACCGGTCTCACCTTCATTCATATTTACAGATCGCCACACACAAAAGTGGAACCCGTATTCATATTCATTCGGTGATTAACCATAGGTAACACAACCTACGGTAGGGTTGGGTATAGATGTCTATTAATTTATTAAAATCACACTCACACTTCTCGACATTAACTCGACAAATTTACGATTTAATTCATATGGTCACAATCACTTCGGATACGTTCTCATTTCCATTCACATTCTCAGATTCCGATTAACATTGAGATTCAACTCTTCTCAACTTCTAATCAATTCCGTTAATTTAAAGTCTGAACGAAGTCAGGCATATTTTTTGTATGGCGTTACACTGGATTATATTTTGTATGTTTTTTTTATTATTATTATAACTTTGTGCCTCAAGCAAACGTATGTAACAGGCAGAACAAAAAAAATTGAGCAAACGTAAATCCATAACTACAGTTTATATAATTCCTGAAAATTTCAATGCGACCAGATAAAATGTGTTTTAGTTGCTTTGGCTTTCATTCTGCTATATTTTGAGTAATAGTTGTTCGATATACCAAATATAGCTTTCGGTGCATTTTAATATTTCTTTTTTTTAGTATTTTTAGTATATTAATTTGCTATATCTTAAGATTAGAATTTTATTTAAAATGATCACAACTCGTAAATGGTAGGATATCTGCATTCATAAAGTTGACATTTTCTTGACCATCTGACTGTCCATATAACAGCTGTAAGACCTAGAGAAACAAAACTGTGTGATCAACTTCAAGATATTTTTCGTGTACAGAATACAAAAGATCTAACATCCAGATTTTGGTCCTGATACTAAGACTTTTGGTTTAAAAAGTACGTCAAAAACATAGAAATCCTAATGTTAGAAATCAAGAACATTTAATATAAGATTCAAGTTCTTATTAAAAGGAAGAAGAAAATTGTATAGATTTAAGACTAAAAATCTAATTATAAGATGATAAAAATATTATTTTTAAATTATATTTATACCCGCTACCCAAATGGTAGAAGGGCATTATAACTTTGTGCCGGTATATTTTGAGAAAAATACCGCAAAATATATTTCTTTTATTCAAAATATGTAGCGGGTATCGCACAGTCGAGTACACTCGACTGTAGCTTTCTTACTTGTTATTGTATACACCAAAGATCTAGCTTTAAAATTACGCTTGTTATTCGATTTTTTTGATTTGCGGGGGCGGAAGTGGGCGTGGCAAAAATTTGAAACAAACTTGATCTGCGGGCAAACATAACAAATGCTGTCGAAAAAAAATTATAGCTTTATCTCTTATCTGAGATCCAGTGTTTCATACGGACAGACACACAGACCGACATGGCTAGATTGTCTCGGCTGTTGACGCTGATCAAGAATATATATACTTTATAGGGTCGGAGATGCCTCGTTCTACCTGTTACATACACTTCCTGCCAGCACAAAGTTATAATACCCTTCTACCCTATGGGTAGCGAGTATAATAAGTATGATATAGTATTTACGATTTCTGAAAATTTGATTGCCATCAAAGAAAAATTGTGCAAGTTATTAAAGAAATACTTTTGTATGGGTAAAAACGCCTACTTACTAGGGGTCTGAGTTGCTTGGCCGACAATCTGTATATTGTGCCGTCTATGGTATTTTTTGAATGTGGCATTATATCGATATACGTTTCATACGGACGGACGGACGGACAGACAGACGGACATGGCTAGATCGTCTCGGCTGTTGACGCTGATCAAGAATATATATACTTTATAGGGTCGAAGATGCCTCGTTCTACCTTTTACATACATTTCCTGCCAGCACAAAGTTATAATACCCTTCTACCCTATGGGTAGCGGGTATAAACAGAATCAAAATAATTGCGTTCTTTAGATTTTCTGATAATTCTGTCGCGATCCGAAACAAATTCAAGAAGTTATAATTTATATGGCTGCTAAACAATTTTATAGTATAGTATACTTTGTACTCTTTGGTATATTTTGAATAATAGTACAGCGGCATGCAAATTACTAAATACTAAATATACTAAAACCTATTTCATGTATATATATATAGGAACAACGATAATTAAAAGCAGTGTCATCACCACACTCGTACATATGCAGAGCACCCCTCGAATGAAGCTTTAATGTTAATTTCTGATTGTTCTTCCATTTAATTTAAATCTCTTAAATGCGACCAAATTCCCTGCAGCCAAGAGACGCCATGGTCAGAGGCGACGCGTCAATTTACGGTTTTTAATCTCAAATTAATACCAAATCTGTGCGGGTAACTGGCCAGCAGTTGTTGTTGTTGTTGCTGTTTTATTGTTTTCATTTGATCCCAACCTCATTATTAATTTGTGACTCTGCCGGAAGTCCAGCGCCTTGGTGTCCATTATACCCCTATGCCCTTCATTTTAAATCTGCTATCTAAAAATAATTATAATTGAAACACAGAAGGCAAAAGAAAGACCTTCCATAAGTATGAGGCACATTTCCATTACAGTTTTCAATTTACTTTCGCTTTGTCTGACCCTGACCGGAATTACCAGCATAATTATATATTTAACGCCTAGCGGCATTATTAAGTACTATGATGACAACCTAATTAATTAAAAAAACATTTAAATCTTTTTTTTGTGTGTTTGTCCCAGTCTTGTGTGGTTTTATTTCGTAGTACTACTAGTTTACTTGGATATTCCTGCAGTATGTTCATCCAGATAATCTCCGAAGTATTACATATATTACTTTATTCATATACTTACTATAGATAGATAGATAGATGAAGGCAATTGCTAAAATTATGTAACATAGTACCACTGTCCTGTTCACATCTGAATATGTGCATTTGGTCATGAATCAAATTCATTAATTTTAAATGAGATTTACTAGAGTCATATTATTTGTTTTTCTTAGCTTCCCAAAAAATCTTATTTATGATATGTGTTATAAGAATATGTTGTTCAAAGATTATTTTGAATTCAAAGATTATTTTGACGTTGCTAACTGACGAGGCGAGAGTATTAGCTATAGATGACTTTCTGAATCAAAATCAACTCTGGCGTATGTAAACTTTTCGAGTGTGAATAATATATAATACCCCAATGCTCAGTAAGTAGTAGTAATAAGAGATAGTGAACTTGCATGCGAATATTCATAAAAAGTGAATTAGCAATCAGGATGGGGATGAAATTGACGAGCGCTACGACTACGAGATAACGACTACAATAGGGAAAGTCCGATTATTTCTTATTTTCATTAATGCGGTATTGCGAAAATTACAACGCGGTTACGAATTCTCTTGAGCTTCGACCCAAATAAATGTGCGCTTTATGCCTTTTACGACCACTTTGGCTAGGTATTTTGGTATTCGAAAACAGCATATGACTATTAGCCAAAATTAAACAGCAGACGTAACGAAATTAATTATATTTCAATGACATTGCGTAATGACAAACGAAAGAATAGAGGCAGTAAAGGAGGCAAGCCACTGCCAAACGGTACTTAAGGGTGTGGGGAATATGATGAATAGAAATTAAGAATTATACCATCCAGTACTCACTGTTGTTGTCCAACTTCCACATTCATATTCAGTGCCGTGGGACAGAGGCTTCAATATTTATTAGCAATAATACCTTTTCCTCGATTCGTCAAAAATAATATTAATTTAAAAGCAATTCACATTAAACACCTTTAAATGGTTTTTTGGTCATTCACGAATCTTCCTACACATATTAATAGAAGGTTAAAATGAGTTTTCTGTGATTCAGATCCGTGCTTTGCTCTTTATACACCTAAGATTATAGGTTATATTATAGCTATGTTAATGTCATGTTGATTCTGACTTGATATGTCTTTCAATTTTGCTCCGTAGACAATTTGTCTTATTGTAGCCATTTCCTAGACGCCACATGGCTCTGAGTTAGCCTAAGACTAAATAAATATATCATTATATGGGGTTATAAATAACAAATAAGATAAGATCCTAAAATCTTAATCGCACATTGCGATCTTACATGATAATTTTAAATACAGTAGATTCCGGTTTTAGAGACTTTCAAGGGACCGACGATTTTACGTCGTTATACCCGGAAGACGCACTAACCGAAAGCAGCAAAACAAATTTTTTTGTTGTTCTTTTTTTATGGTTGCCATGTTCGTAATAGGTTTTGAAGATAAAACAAATTAATTTTTCAACAAAACAAAAAAAATTATAAATTTCATTTAATATCATGGTTTTTCCATAATAAATAGTATACCTGTATGTTCCTTAGCATAAGCTAAGGCGTCAGCTAAAACTAACAGAGAAGAGTGAGAATGTAAGAACCTTCCTGTCGCTCCTACGCACCCAACAAGAGTGCCAATCACATACATTTCTAACAGCGTTTGATGCTTAAATTTTTATACCCGCTACCCATAGGGTAGAAGGGTATTATAACTTTGTGCCGGCAGGAAATGTATGTAACAGGTAGAAGGAGGCATCTCCGACCCTATAAAGTATATATATTCTTGATCAGCGTCAACAGCCGAGACGATATAGCCATGTCCGTCTGTCCGTCTGTGTGTTCTGTCCGTCTGTCCGTCCGTCCGTATGAAACACTGGATCTCAGAGACTATAAGAGATAGAGCTATAATTTTTTTTCGACAGCATTTGTTATGTTTGCACGCAGATCAAGTTTGTTTCAAATTTTTGCCACGCCCACTTCCGCCCCCGCAAATCAAAAAATCGAATAACAAGCGTAATTTTAAAGCTAGAGTTACGAATTTTGGTATATACAATAATTACTATAGTAGTTATGATTCCTGAAAATTTTGTTGCGATCAGAAGAAAATTGTGGAAGTTATTAAAGAAATACTTTTGTATGGGCAAAAAACGCCTACTTACTATGGGTCTGAGTTGCTTTGGCCGACAATCTGGTACATTGTGCCGTCTATGGTATATTTTGAATGGTGTACTATATCGATATACCAAATATACCATTTGGTATATTTTTAGTATTTTTTTTAGTATTTTCGGTATATTTTGAAAATGATACCGCAATATTTTGCCTTTATTAAAAATGGGTAGCGGGTATCTCACAGTCGAGCACACTCGACTGTAACTTTCTTACTTGTTTGGTATTATTTCGCTGATTTTTTTTTTCGTCGCAATATCCGGTTGAATTCTGAAAAATTTCGTCGGTATAAGCGGTTAGTCGCTAAAAGCGGAGACGTACTAAGCGGAGGCCCTTTCATATAAGGTTGTATGGGGACCAACCAAGCCATCGAGTTTTCGACGCAATAAGCGGACGGACACTATAAGCGGAGTCGTTATAACCGGATTCCACTGTGTTTCAAAAGGTACTTGAGTATGTCAAATGATCATGGGTTGATCACATAAAAATACAAATAGAAATGGGTTCTTCCACAATGAAGAGCTTCCTTAGAGATAAAAAAATTTGTTAGCTATATAAGATAGGATTTTAAGAAATAAAAGTCAGTTCAATAACAGAATTCACTGAGTCGGTGTGTCCATTCATTTCGATTCTTCGAAGCGTTTCTGCACATTTCCCCCACCAGTTATAAGAGACTCAGAAAATAAATAAGAAAGCGGTATTATTCTTAAAATATTAATATATCACAAATATATAAAACATACCATATTCGGTATATTTGTGAAGTTCTACATTTAAAATATAGCAAATGGGGCAAAATATACCAGATTGTGAGCAGCTAAGACCCCATGGCAGTACCCGTAACTTCTTAACAAAAGTTTTTTTTTTTAACAAGTAAGAGCGTGTCGAGCGTGCTCAACTGTGAGATACCCACTACCGAGGTGAAATGTGCAAACATTTACTCTGATAATATAACTAATTTTGTTGGTGCGGCTCGAAAATTGATTGAAGTCTCTTCAAAACAATGCTAACGTCGCGGCTATCTCAGAAAAGGACCTCACTTCGGAGATATGTATATGGAAGGTGAGTTAAATCCTTGAAATACCATTTAAAAATAATTATTGGAGTTAACAATTTAACATATGGGTAATTCTCTGAGGGATGTGGCGTGACCATCTTTGCAGTGACAAAAATAAAAAAAAACAACCAAAAAAAAATTTAAAAAAAAACCAGGTCATTTTTTATTAGGTAGGCGAAATTTTGATTTTATTGATGCTACATCTATAGAAAAAATAAAAATTTAGATAAATGAAAGCAGATTATATGCATACCCAAAACATGGAAAAAGGTCTAAAACAATGGTCTTATTAGCGAGTCTCATGCTGATGTTAAGTTATCAGCTTTCAAATGCCGCGTCAATAACAACTGAATGAAGAAAGTGGTCAATTGAGCACACCTTCAATATATTTAGATCCAATGGGTGAATTTGAATTTTGGAATTTGAAACAAACTTGATCAGCCTGCAAACATAACAAGTGCTGTCGAAAAAAATGATAATCTCTATCTCCTATAGTTTTTGAGATTCATGTGCACTTTAGGATGTTCGTGTGTTGCATCACATAAAGATACAAATAGCAAAAGGTTAGTTACTTCACGCTGGGAAGGCTTTTTAGATATAAGAAAATTTGTTAGCTATATAACCCTTGGATTTCAAGAAATAAATGTCAGTACAATAACAGAATTCACCGAGTCGTTGTGTCCGCTCAATGATAAAGGGTTTGTATGTGACACGATCGGCGATTACTTATTTTGACAATTGACTACCACGCTACATCGACTTTCAATTCTCGTCTTACTCCTACACTTCTTAAAAAGGATCTATTAAGTTTGTCGAAAGCGAAATTATTACTTTTTATCACACATTTTCTTTCATTTTGGGGCAAAGGGCCAACCTATAGTTTTTATTATGTCGGTGTTGAATTTCGAGATAAGCAAACAATACGAAAGTCAATTATTGAAATTTTTCAATTCCAGCTTCACCTCCACTTTCATGAATATGCAACCTTCTAGGTTGGGCTAAAGTGGCAACAGCCTGGAATGAACTGTGCTGGAGTTATTTTACTGATGCAGTTAATCGAATATCTTGCACGCACGACTAAAGAGATGTATTGTGACAGAGGGTTGCTAATCCCTTGATACACACAGCCCCAATCTGCAGTCGCCTGCCGGACGCCACTGTCTGAGTACAAATGAAGTTCCTGTAAATTTCCGGTACACACCAAGGTAAATTAAACAAAGGCAATTAAAGCGTTAATGTGCTTCGGAATCCTGCATCAGATACCAACAACAAAAAATCCCAGATATACCCCACGTCTAAGTCTCATTCTCACCTACATTTTTGGTTTCCACACGAAAATTGGACTGAAGCATCTGCAGCAGCAGCAGCAGCAGCGGTCACAAATGTACCTTTATGGCATAGGCCGAGAGCACGTAGTTCACCGAGCAACTGTATAAAAATGGCCTGAGACTATTGACATTGATATCTCTGGCATATCGCATTTGGTGGCTCGGCAATACGTGTCGTTTCCAAATGTGGCTGATGGTGATGGTGGTGTAACACAAACCTGTTTTATTTATTTAATTACTAAACGATTTATAATATCTAAGCACATGTAGTCGTGACAATTCAAATAGGAAAATGTACTCACAAGAAAGTGTTTCTTACATATCCTATACACTTTTTTTACTAGCTCAATTTAAACAAGCCAGTCGAGTGTGCTCTTCTGTGAGATACCCGCTACCCATTTTGAATAAAAGGAAAACATTGCGGTATTATATTCAAAATATACCGAAAATACTACATAAATACTAAAAATATACCAAATGGTATTTTTGTTAAATCGATTCAGTACCACATTCAGAATATACCATCGACGACACAATGTACCAGATTGTCGGCCAAAGCAACTAAGACCCCTAGAAAGTAGGCGTTTTTGCCTATACAAAAGTATTTATTTAATAACTTCCACAATTTTTATCTGATCGCAACCAAATTTACAGGAATCATAAGTACTATTGTTATTATTGCATACACCAGCTCTAGCTTTAAAATTACGCATGTTATTCGATTATTATTTTTGACGGAAGTGGAAGTGGGCGTGGCAAAAATTTGAAACAAACTTGATCTGCGTGCAAACATAACAAATACTGTCGAAGAAAAATTATAGCTCTATCTCATATAGTCTCTGAGATCCAGTGTTTCATACGGACCGACGGACATCGCTAGATCGTCTCGGACAAAAATGAAATAAAATGAGGAATAAGCTTTGTAATACATCAATCAAAAAGTGCCATGAATATTTATGTATATCATTTCAATAAAAACATTAAAATTTCAAATCAAATTTTTTTTTTTATTTTTTGATTACAATTTCAAATATAAATAATTTAGGATTAGTGTTCCTGTACAGCTGTTTTAGATTGAAACGAAAACTAAATAGTTAAGCTGAGGGTTCAAGTAATCTTATCCTACAAGAAATTCTACAAAGTTTCCAGATTTTTGTAATTTTTCGTGCAGAATATATTAGGATTCACATATGGCAAATATATGTAGGTAGAATGTTAAATATACTTGGTAATAAATTGTCAACACAATTAAGAAAGCTACGACCCATAGAGTAGAAGGGTATTCTAATTTTGTGCCGGCAGGAAATGTGTATATTCTTGATCAGCGTTAACAGCAGAGACGATCTGGCCATGTCCGTACTTCTGAATGAACACGCCCACTGACGTCCCCGCAAATTGACAAAACTCGTAATTTTAAAGCTAGAGCCGCGAATACAATAATAACTGTAGTCTTTGTGATTTATAAAAATGTAACTTAACCTTACTGAATCTGAAATAACTAAAAGAGTAAAATTAACTTTTGCTGGAGCATATGCTCACAACATACATTGTTGTGGCTATACTTGGAGGGCACTACAACTATCGCAAAACCCAGCAATATTTTAAATATTATTAATGTTAGTAGTTTAACCAATTTGTCAAAGGAGTGATGCATTTTAATAATTGGCATACATAAAATTGTCACACATACATATATCAAAATACAACACGAAACTAATGGGCAAGTCACATATTTATAAGTTGGAATCTCCAACTTAACTTCATAATACAAAAGTTTTTAATTATTCATACTTCCAATGCTACATCGAGTTCTTATAGGCCGCCATCTACATATATACATACATATGTACATACATATACACAAAAGTACACCCATAGAATGTATGTAATACAAGTATTTTTGCAAGCACACAGGACAACAAAACATAACAAAAAATCGATATTCCATATTTCAATGTTAGAAATTTCAGATGCTAAAATTGCCAAGCGCTTTTTATCCAATTTTTTACGGACCGGCTAAAAAAAATTGGGGGTGTCGTTGTTCTGCGTGTGCTGTAGGCATAAACATTGAGCCATACAAACTAACGAATATCCTACAATCGTATGTTCGTTTATTTTTACATCGAGTGAAGGGTGTAGTCCAAGTCATGAGGCATGCTGACGGCACCATGAGGCGAATAAAGCAAAAAAACTCGTATAGCAACAAAAAATGAAAAGAAATGAAAAAACAACCCCGACAAAATTATAATGAAGTTGGTGGTGGCGCACAAGCAAGAAGAGCAAGCGGAATATGTGTTTCAAAATGAGCTGTAGAAGGGGGCAATTTTTGCCACCTTATGCAGCAGTCTGAACACCACCGGAGAACGCTAGCTTAGGCTTTGGAACAGGCACTGTCAGCAATACCACCCTACACCATAAAAATTAAAAAAAATTGTGTGTACATAAAAAAAACCGAGATCATCCACGGTGATGAACACAAGGAGCGCAAATTCTCATCCCCGGGACATAACTAACTTATGTATGTTTGCATATGCGAGTGTGTGTATGAATGTATACATACTATAAATACATACATATGTATACATATGTACATATGAGTTTCTGAAAGTATGTAGATACTTATTACTATATGCAAACGCGTGCGAAAATCTTAACGAGAGACATCTAATGGAATAATAATTAAAGTATTTAAGTGCTAAAAGAAAAACCGTTTTACTTTTATTCTTGCTTAAAGATTTATAGGTCTTAAAACTAAAGTGCAAGTACAACATTTTATGTTTATAATTTTTTGTCTATAATTTAAAAACTATGTGATCTTCAATAAAGAACGTTCCCATATAAAAAAAGTTCTGAAATAAATAACTTTTTATTTTTGCCATTCAACTGAAAACATATGCAAAATAGCTCATTAGCAAAATTCTATTTTTCTGTTAATTTAATATTAGTTAATTAAACAATTTACTTATTGTCTAAAAGAGATTGTAAATAAATAAGAGAAAACATGTGTTTTTTTTTTAATATCTATGTTATGTATATTGCACATATGTAGTTGATACACCCTTTATATATACAGTATATTCCGGTTATATCGATTTTCAAGGGACCGACGATTTTACGTCGTTATACCCGGAAGACGCACTAACCGAAAAGAGCAAATTTAAGTTGTTTTTTTATGGTTGCCATGTTCGTAATAGGGTTTTAAGATAAAACAAATTAATTTTTAAACAAAACAAAAAAAATGTATAAATTTCATTTAATATCATGGTTTTTCCATAATAAATCGTATACCTGTATGTTCCTTAGCATAAGCTAAGGCGTCAGCTAAAACTAACAGAGATTAGCGAGAATGTAAGAACCTTCCTGTCGCTCCTACGCACCCAACAAGAGTGCCAATCACATACATTTCTAACAGCGTTTGATGCTTAAATTTTTTGGTATTATTTCGCTGATTTTTTTTTTCGTCGCAATATCCGGTTGAATTCTGAAAAATTTCGTCGGTATAAGCGGTTTGTCGCTAAAAGCGGAGACGTTCTAAGCGGAGGCCCTTTCATATAAGTTTGTATGGGGACCAACCAAGCCATCGAGTTTTCGTCGTAATAACCGGTCGGACACTATAAGCGGAGTCGTTATAACCGGATTCTACTGTATATATGTATATTGTGTTAGTTACACTGTTTATAGCTCAAGGAGCGTTTAACCGATATGGCAGAAAATTGGTGAGGAGGTAGCTTAGAGGCAGGAATAGAACATAGGATACCTACCAAAACTGTCTTACGTATGTAGATATACCATTAAAAAGGGGTGCTAAGAATCGTCTTACTAATTGTAGTTAGTATGGCTCGACTTCGTGCTTCTCAGTCTTGTGACTCACAAGAGCTCGATCGATAGTGCAAAGTCGTCGAGCAACCAACAGAGGACAACAAATAGATAATTTGCGACGCAGAACAAGAAATTTATCAAGTTCTGATTCGAATCGAGCAGCGTTTCGATACGATTGCAGCAATGATTACAGCTGGCATCCTAGCGTTTGCATTAGGCAAATGAACATTGTTTGCTTGCATTGTGGTGCATTAAAGTTTTCCAGAGAAACGCCACACCAGGATTATGCTGCCTTAGTGGCAAATTGAAATTGTTGACTCCACTACCTGAGCCATTGTATTCGTTTCTTTGTGGCGAAACACCAGAATCATGCCACTTTCTTGCAAATACTTAAAAATATAATGGTAATAATATAAACGAACCAAAAATGTGCAACGGTACGCGCTTGGTGGTAAGAAAATCGATTAACAATGTAATTTACGCGACGATACTGAATCGAAAAGTCAAAGGTTACGAAGCTCTCATTCCGAGGATCCTGATGATCCCAACCGATTTCCCGTTTGAATTTAAAAGACTTCAATTTCCGATCCGTCTTGACCATGACCATCAACAAATCACAAGGCCAATCCTTAAAAGTTTGTGGTTTGAATCTTAAACATCCATGTTTTTCCCATGGTCAATAATATGTGGCATGTTCACGGTTTGGAAGACCATCTGCGTTGTTTATTTATGCGCCTGATAAAGAAAAAAGTCGTGTAATGTACTAATTTAAGACTAAGATAAGTACTGAAATGCAGAAAATAATAAATGATTAATGCACTTAAATTAAGAAAAAAATTAATTATTTCGAATTATTTAAGTTTTTAATATACTTACAATTTTACCCGGCACCACCGCTTCGGGTCCTAACGTTATATAAAGGGAATTAAAACATTCGTTCTGCCTAGATAACAATTCTGCCGGATTTTTCGAATAGAATCGATTTTAAAGACTAAATCAGAATTATATTACCAAATTTATATATGCCAAAAATATGCCAATTTATATATGCCAAATTAAGATCCGATTATAGCAGGCGTTTTTCCCATACAAAAGTATTTCATAAATATCTTCTACATTGAACTGATCGCAACCAAATTTTTAGGAGTCACAAACACTGCGGCTATAATTGTATGTACTAAAAATTAATTCGAGATACAAAAATACACTTGTTTTTCGATTTTTTTCTACTTGCGAGGCAAAAGTTTAAAACAAACCTGATCTGCGTGTAAAAATGGAAAATATCTTACAATTGTTTACTGGTAACCAAACTTGGTTTTGGTAATTAAACATCCCCTCAAGCTTGTAGGCATCGTTACATTATCCACTTTCAATTTGTATGTGTGCGAATGTGTGTGTGTAAATTGAAGGGTGTACATTTTTGGCACTATCTAAGGGTGACGACTGCTTCGTGGGCTGTGTACATTTTTTTATTTATTGATTTCCATATTGATTTGGTGCACATAAACTCTAGTTTCCGAGTTTCTGAACTGCTTTTTGCCTACCTCTCCTTAATCGCTACCCTTACTTACCACTGATTCCGCTATCCAGTCGTTATTCGAATTGGAATTTGACCGTTTTAACCCTTTGTCTGTTTGATATTTCATGCGGAAGTCGATACGTGGTCGGACTCAAACTTGTATTTTCTATTCTTTCAATCGAATTGAGTACAGTCTTATGGTGTAACGAATTTTTTAATTATAAGCTGTATCCCCTTAAAAAAATGGTCAAACAGAGCTCATGATCAATTCTTATGGTAGAATGGATGATAGAAGTGGGATAAAAAGTTGTAAGCATCCTATATTGCGTTCCAAATTTTATATTATTGCTGAAAATTTAATTACGATCCTTAAGCAAGTAATAAAGCTACAGCTATACAGCTAGATATTTTAGCACAAAATACTAAAATATACCAAAGCCTTTATTTTTTTTATCAATAATGTAAAATATTCAAATTATACCATAAAGAACACAATATACTGGCTTGTCAGCCAAAGCAACTAACACGATTGAAATAAGCGTTTTTTGCTATACAAAAGTATTTCTTAAGTAACTTCTACAACCAGGAATCATAAATACTCTAGTTAGTATTGAATGCTCCAAAAATCACGGCTTTAGTTTTAAAATTACACTTGTACTTTCGAATTTTTCGTATAACGGGGGCAAAAGTGGGTGTTGCATCATTTTTTATCTCTATATTTTATAGTCTTTGAAATCTTCTTGTAGGCGCAAAGTTATAATTCCATATTACCCTATGAGTAGCATGTATAACAAATTAGAGTGTCATAATATGGAACGTACAAAGGCTAGCTGGTCACCTTAAGATAAGGAACGAAAATTAATTAATTCATTTTAGTGTGTTCAATAAATTATTATTTTAATATATTCAATAAATTAAATTATACACCTTTTTTTGATTCAATCAAAACACTAGCTCTAACAGTTTCGTAGCGATTAGCTTTGGTGCATGACCGAGTCATTCACCGTTTTAGAGGCATCACATCACAATTACCACCTACACCTACGTAAACATATGTTAATTTTGCCATTTATTTATACAGCCACACACTTCAAATTTAATTTGGTCACATTTTTATATTTGGAATTTAAATCATTGGATTATTTAATATTACATTTAAAAGCCCGGCGCTATTGAATGACCTATTGTAGTTATTTTCGTAATATATATTATTTGGAAAATTATTTATTATTATTATTCAATTTGTGTGATAAAATGTTATGCGCAATAATAATTTAAATTTATTACTTCTTCACAATCAATATACATATATATATAATTTATATATTAACATGTTCACAAGATAAATGCTTACATATACATATGTACATATATCTGATTGGCGTAGAAAAAATGTTCAATTCTTTAGATACGTTTTTCAGATAGAATCAAGTTCAGTACGTTTTCCGTTTTCTGCGAAGAATCTCATAAGTACGTGAAAGCTCACTAGGAAATATATAGTAAAACTTTAATTTATTTTTCAACTCGCGGATATTTTCAAATGAAACAAATTGACTTTAAAATAGAATAGTCCTTATGAATTATATTTATATATTAAATAAAAATATATTTGTGTTTCATAAATAAAAAAAGATTTATTATCTTTGAGAAATAAATACAAGCTATTAATTGCACGTGCTGCATTGGGTGAAAGTGTTCAACGTTGTGTTCTCTATAATTAAACAAGTAAGAAAGCTTCAATCAAGTGTAGTCGACTTTGAGATACCCGCTACCTCTTGTTAATAAAATCACATTCTAAAAAAATACCAAATTAGTATACCAATAAAATAAAAATATACAGCAAATGCTATATCTTGTATATTAATACAGTAGCACATTCCAAATATACCATAGAGTACATATGCGAGATTGGTAGCTAAAGCCACTAAGACTCGTTTGCAGATTCTTAAATAATTTCTACAATTGTTATCTGATCGCAACCTAGTTTTAAGGAATTCTAAATACTCTAGTTAATTTTTTATATACATACGAAAAATTACATGTCTATATCGTCCGACTATCGCGCTGACCAAGTATGCTTTACGCGGTTTGAGATGTTAGTTAGTTATAATACCCTTCTACCCTATAGGTAGCGGGTATAAAAATACCATAATATGTATTTTTAAAAATAGGCTGTTTCACGCATACAAGCTTGCGCTAGTTAATGAAAAAAGGTGATTATTATAGAAAGCAAACAAAAATATTATGAAGAAACATATATACGTAGAAAACATTCTTTATTTAAATTGCAATAAAGAAATTAAATATTTTAATAAATATCAATATTAAAAAATTATTACAAAACCAGGTGCGGAGAATGAACTGTGATACTGTGTAATATAAAACAAAAGGTAAATAATAATTTTATTTTTATATATTATCTAATAGGTATTATTTATATTATTAAAATGTACTCATTTGTGATAACATCGCTGATCACAAAATAGCCTGTTATCTTGAAATCCGGTGTATATGTTATACATGCCAAATTTATTGTTATTTTATCGAGACGGAGACCTTGTTATTCCTTCTGTTCATCCGTATAAACGCATAGTGTTTGATGTTTTCTTTTACTTAAAAATCGGTTGAAATGCGATATTTAATTATATTTGAGCATATATTAAATATACTGAAATGAAAGTTACTACAAAATACTGAACCAGTCCATAAGTGTAAGCGAGACCGTGACAATCACACCTAATCACATATTTTAATGTTTGTTTGTCAGTATGAATGTGGCTGAATTTTTATTTCTGCTACCTATAGGGTAGAAGGGTATTAAAACTTTGTGTCGCCAGGAAATGTATGTATGTAGAAGGAGGCATCTCCGATCCTATAAAGAATATACATATAAGATATAAACATTTCCGTCTTTCCGTCCGTTTGAACACCTACATCTCAGAGACTATAAATGATAGAGATATAATATTTTATCAACAGCATTTGCTATGTTTGCACGCAGATCAAGTTTGTTTCATATTTTTGCCACGCCCACTTCCGCCCACACCAATTGACAAAACACGAATAACAAGCGTAATTTTAAAGCTAGAGTCGCGATTTTTAGTATATACAATAATAACTATAGTCTTTGTGATTACTGAATTTGGTTGCGATTAGAAAAAAATTGTCAAAGTTATTAAAGAAATACTTTTGAATGGGCAATCTTTGCTTTGGCTGTCAATATGGTATATTTTGCACTCTATGGTATATATTCAAAGTATCAATATTCAAAATATACCATTTAATACATTCGTAGTATTTTTGCGGTATATTATTTTAGTATATTTTAAGAATGAAGCCGCGCGTTTTGTTTTTATTAAAAATGGTTAGCGGGTATTTCACAGGCGAGCACACTCGTAACTTTCTTACTTGTCTTTACAGTGCGACAAAGACCTTAAGTCTATGTTTTTGTCTTTCCATTTGCATGCAAAAAAACTAATAGATAAATAACTTACGGAACTAATCGACGGAACTAAAATTGCATTGTGTTTCTAATGATGATATCAATAACTTAGAACCTTTCTTATCACAGTGTAATTTAAGTTTGAAACAGTGAACTCGAACTCTATAGTGTATAACGTAAAGTCTCTATATTCTACTTACCTCTCTATCTTAAGTTAGATATAAACGCTTATAATAGCTAAAAAAAAAAACATATTATGATGGAAGGACATAAATAGTTTATAATGAAAACAGACGCATACATTCATTCAAAAAATTTTAATTTTAAATAGTAAATAATTATCCAAATAGTAGAAATAGAGAGAATAAAATATTCTTTGATATTTTTCATTTAAATCAAATTGCACCGATTGGACCGAATAGACTTAATATTAAGCATATTTAGAAAATTCTAATTATTCTATTTTTTTCTTTTCTATATTTTTAGTTGTAAATATTTAGCACTGATCTGATGAAGAAGAGGCATTTAAGATTGGATATTCAATTTCCAATAGAAAAATAGGAACACAAATGCATTTACAGGAGTCCCACAAGTAAGTTTTTAAACCAATTAAAACTATGTATGGAAAAATCTATGGATTATGTTTGTCTATCGAGACTACTACAAAATACTTCTTGAGCCTCATTCGTAAGACAAACCAATAGTAAGATACAGTTCAGTGCGATGTACTGTGAGATAACCGGTGCACATTTGCACTTAAAGTAGAACAATGCGATGTGATTAAAAGATACCACACAAGTAAGAAATCTATAGTCGATACCCGCTACCCATTTTAACTAAAAGCAAAATATTGCGGTATTATTCTCAAAATATAGAAAAATACTATAAAAATACTAAAAATGTACCCGCTGGTATATTTGGTATATCGATATAGTACCACATTCAAAATATGTATATATATATATATATGTATATATATAAGTCTTATATATATACATACCATATTGTCAGCCAAAGCAACTAAGACCCCTAGTAACATAAGTAGGCCCATACAAACAAATTTCTTTAATAACTTCGACAATTTTTATCTGATCGCAATTTTTCAGGAATCACAATTACTATTGTTATTATTGTATATACCAAAATTCGTGACTCTAGCTTTAAAATTACGCTTGTTATTCGATTTTTGTCGATTTGCGGTGGACGTGCCAAAAATGTAAACCTTGTTTTGCGTGCAAACATAGCAAATGCTCTATCTCTTATAGTTTCTAAGATCCAGTGTTTCATACGGACAGACGGACATGGCGAATGGTCTCGGCTGTTGACGCTGATCAAAAATATATATTTATATTTACTTTATAGGGTCGAAGTTGCCTCCTTCTACCTGTTACTTTCATTTTCTGCCGGCACAAAGTTATAATGCCCTTTTATAACTATGTTAACTATGTATATAATACATAGATACTCCCAGAGCCTCTTCGGCATTTCGAAATTTGTAGTTCGAGCGCAGCGTACGTCACACACTTAGTTCAGTCGCAGATCAAATGCGGAGCGATAAATATGAGCGTACTTTGTTGCGATATCTGAGATCTACAAATGTATGTTTTTATACTGAAAACCGAACAGACACACATGGTTATATCGTCTTGGGTATTGTAGATCAAGAAAATTCACTTTTTTCATGAACCAAGTTTTATAACTTAATTTGCGTTCTAAGAAACAATGACCGTAAGCATTGTTTAGTTAGTATTTTATTATGCTGTGAATTTTTCAACTGTAGATAGCTGACAAAAATTCATTGCTATAAAAACCCTCATATCCTTGCGCATGCGTTGCAGTAAGGGTGCAGCTGCAAAAACATTTTATAACCATTACAACTGTCATGTAGAAATGTTTCGCATAGATATTCTCAATCTCTCTGGTTCTCTCGCTGGTTTATTCCTTGTGTGTTTTGCTCAGAAAAGCTTTGCTCTTGTGGGTGAAAAATACAAAGCTTACCAATCAATAAGAGTTTTTAATTTAAGGTTGGGTTATAGGGCAAGGCACTCGTTCGTACATCGGTTCATAATCAAAGTAAAGCAAAAATGGTTGAAAACGCGTTTAGACTCTTAATGTAAATTAATGAACATTTAAGCTGCATTCGACCACATTTTATACTTTTTGTGGTGAAGTGAATTTAATAGATCTTAAAAGCTGAAATGGGTACTAATAAATAAGTTCACAGGTAAATGTCTGCAAGTGGAAACACATAACATATAGATTTTTATTGCGTTCGGTCTGTGAAAAATTATCCTTTTATTCTCATCTTGTTTATGTATATCTATGTACTATTTTGTAAATGTATTAGATACATCATTTTCCCCTCTGGGATATACATTTATGTAGTTGAAAAGGAATCATTGTTATAGTTATTGAAGAATAACTCCATTTTTTAAGGCGATGAGTACTTCATATCAGCATTTCGCTGATCTCTATTATTATTATTTTTATTATTATTATTATTATTATTATTATTATTATTATATTATTATTATTATTATTATATTATTATTATTATTATTATTATTATTATTATTATTATTATTATTATTATTATTATTATTATTATTATTATTATTATAAAGATAAAACAGTTTTTACTTCGTTTAATTTCAAACGCCGATGGCAAGCAGTACATTTATGTTATTTCCTTCAAGGAACGACAGAAATGTCACAGAGTCGTCACAAACAATCCCGAGATCAAGCCCTAAAGACAAGCGGCAGCAACAACGCCAAAATGAAATCATATCGAATCAACAGAGAGACTTGTGTCTAAGTTATCGACCCAAATATTGTAGTCAAGAAGTATTACGATTGCAGCGACCACCGCCCCCATCTAAGCCACCACCATCAATTGCGCTCATCTCTTTGGAGGCAAATTTTCACCAAAACCTTCAAGAGGGTAACAATATTGCGGCTGTCGGAGATCCAAGAAACTGTCAACTACAGCGATCAGCAACTTTGCCAGCTAAGCAAAATCGATTAGGATTAAGAAGTCGAGTCACTTTCCAAGTGCCAAAACTAACGCCATCGTCTCCTACTGCTGGTGCTATATTAGAGAAGAGTAGCACTATCGTGAACATCTGCCAACAAGTGCCAGAAAACAAAGAGAAAAATAATAAAATGACGTCTGAAGATCTATTGCAGCCAGGACATGTGGTTAAAGAGCGTTGGAAGGTATTAGATATGTTCTCACTTAACCATATTAACAATATTTTTTACACAATAGAACGTAAAAATTCCAGTTTATTTGATTTGATTTTGCAAAATATCATTGATTTACTATGAGAAGCTTACATAACTAAAATAATAACGAATTTGTTCTAGTACATTTTGCAAATATGCAAAAGATGGTTTGAATTATATTTGTTTTTTGTTGTGCATTTCAGGTTATACGTAAGATTGGTGGTGGAGGCTTTGGTGAAATTTATGAGGGCCAAGACTTAATAACTCGGGAACAGGTGGCACTCAAAGTCGAATCAGCTCGCCAACCGAAACAGGTGCTTAAAATGGAAGTGGCGGTACTGAAAAAGCTGCAAGGCAAGGAACACGTATGCCGTTTTATTGGATGTGGACGGAACGATCGCTTCAATTATGTGGTAATGCAACTCCAAGGTAAAAATTTGGCTGAGTTGCGACGAGCACAGCCACGAGGCGCCTTTTCTCTCAGTACAACCCTTCGACTAGGCTTACAAATATTAAAAGCCATTGAATCTATACATTCTGTTGGCTTCCTTCACCGCGATATTAAGCCGGTAAGTTTCTTTTGTTTGCTACTATGTATATGGTATGAGATCCAGATAAATCTGGACAGACAAACACTACTATCAACGTGAACAATTTCGCCGAGCCAAAAAAATTGAGCGTGAATCGCCCGCTGTTGATAGATAACTCATTTTGATCAAAGTCATAAGTTTAATTAGGGTCAGTCTTTTTTCTAAAACTTTTTAGCAGGATAATTAAACAATTAATAAACGGAAAGATGGCATATACGAGTATTATATAATATAACTAATTTAATATTATGTGAAAACTGCGAGGAATACGTTTAAAATATTAATTCTTTTGTTTTAAAGAGCAATTTTTCAGTTGGCCGTTTGCCTTACAATTGCCGCCGAGTTTATATGCTCGACTTTGGATTGGCTCGTCAATATACCACAGGAACAGGAGAAGTTCGTTGTCCCCGAGCTGCCGCTGGTTTCCGTGGAACAGTGCGCTATGCTTCAATAAATGCACATCGCAATCGAGAGATGGGACGTCACGATGATCTGTGGTCGCTATTCTATATGCTTGTTGAATTTGTAAATGGACAATTGCCGTGGCGAAAAATTAAAGACAAGGAACAAGTCGGGTTAACTAAAGAAAAATATGATCATAGAATATTACTGAAACACTTACCGTCAGACCTAAAGCAATTTTTGGAGCATATACAATCGCTCACTTACGCAGACCGACCAGACTATGCGGTAAGAGTTATTTTATCCTTGTCATATAACTCGAATTTTTTAGTTAAAACTATTTAAAATGAGGAAATATTTATATAGCACTTTAATTACAGATGCTAATTGGCCTTTTTGAGAGATGTATGAAACGACGAGGTGTTAAGGACGCTGATCCTTACGATTGGGAGAAAGTCGATGCCGCCGCAATCGGTAACATTAATTCAGCTTCAAATACCCCAATAGCTCCAGCTGCAATAAAAAATGAATATATTCATGGTAACATCACTCAAATGACGGTAGCTGCTTCCAATGTCAGCGGCAAAGAATATGTAAGCAAATTAGTATATGATTCTATAACAATTTCAATTTATATTTTTTGGTATTAACAGATTCGGAAACGTAACGAAATTGATACTGCTCAGTTGGCGTCAACGGAGCCTCTAAATACTAAGGAAAAGTATGTATTCGCTTTTTATATAAAGTATGTTTGTATTATTTTATTTTTGTATTAAATTGTGATATAATTTATCAGGCCTTTTTTAGTTTTTTGAGTGTTTAATGACATGGTAAACACATTTATGATAAAATAAATTTGTATAAAATAATTGTATTTATTTATTTTAAAATTTATTTCCGTAAGCTTGGAACATACATACAAGATTGTTCCTTTTTTTAAGCTTAAAACACGTTTATTTTATTTTAATGATATTTTTAATTGTTCATGATATTTGTAGGTAGACAAAAATTGCAATGCAACAACAATGACGGCACAAGCTTCAGGGGAAAGCGCAATGCAAAACAGTAATGCAGGTAATCAAAATATATTTTCAAAGCAGCATCAGCAGGAACTGGTGCTCGCTGTAAATAGTTCAGTTGCCATACCAAATTTTCCGAGTGCATTGGTAAAGTCCTCGTCGGTAGTAATTGCCAATCACGAATCAGCTGACGGCGATACCGGGACGACAATGCAAACAAACATGCAGTTTAAGTCAACGCATGCCACAAATAATATGAGACGAAACGCAATTCAGGCTCAAGAACAAGTTCAGGGATCAACATCAATTCACAACAATTCAGCGCCCGTATACGTGAGTCTTTTGTTTTGTTGAACCTGTTTTAGTTTAAAATCCAACCAAACTTCAACTTGCAGTATGCGACAGAAGAGAAACATGTTGTCTCGCATCCGTTGCCACTGTTAGCAAAACTCCTTACCGATGACTCAGCACACAAAGGACGCAATAATGATCTTGTGATCAATTCAACCGAAACTGATTTCGAACGAAACAAAAATAGTCATATTAATGTAGACGGTGCTAATAGTCGCTCTCTAGGTAGAGACAATAGTCACCAACAGTCAGCGAACAAAAAAAATAATGATAATATGATAAAAAACACTGTCGAAGATGCTTATAGCAGTCCACAACAACACCAAAAATCAGCTGAATCAGGCTCCGATAGCAAACGGTTATTTAGCACTACTAATGTTACCGATCAAAAGTCAACATATGGACGATTGCGTGTTTTAAATGTACCACCGCCAATGCAAACTCAAGTCGTTGAGAGTGCAGAGAATTTGCCATTTGATGCAATTTGCGCCAATGAAATATTAATTCCCAGATCAGCAGCGATCTCAGCAACTTCAACTACGACTATACCACCAGCTAATCGACGATCAGTAACTTCGACCAATTTGCGACCATCATCGTCAGGAGCTGGAACTGGCTCGATATCAAGCCATCGTTTGAGCAACACTGTAATTAGTTCTATTCCTGTTAGAAGCAGTGCTACAGCTGGGGATCATTCTGTGACACAATTCGCCTTAATTGATGATGAGAACGTATCGGCGCTTCAACAGGTAACAAGGGGCGGCGGTGCACTTACGCTTGCTTCGCAATGGAAGAGTCAGTTTGATGATTCGGAAGATACAACAGATAACGAATGGAAGCAAGAACCACAGGTAAACCAATAAGGCATGATAGGCGGGTTCTTAATTACGAGTATAGTATGTCCGATCGAATGATCTCAAGTGAATGTTTAAAATGTCCAGAGTATATAATTATTTATCCTTACATTTCAATGTACAAAGGTTTCATATATAGAGTACATATATTTATATGTATATCAAATATTACAAAATTAAACCGCACTCTTTTGTTTTTTCAAAATGGGTAGCGGGTATCTCACAATCGAGCACACTCGACTGTAGCTTTCTTTCTTGTTAAAATTATTTAATGTATTTTTTCACTGTAAATAGTGTCGCCCGCGACAAATTCCGCCATATATATCTAAAGATTGTATGTAAATATTCCAACCTCTTGCCACCTCACAGTCACAACCAAATGTGGATAAATCGACTAAAGCGGATGCGTCCTTGGTATTATTACACGGATTGTCTAGTGTACCAGTTCCTCGAACTAATAATTCAAAATCAAAACTATTCGGAAATGATCATGTTAAAAGGTAAGTAAAAATTACCAAATAAAGCCCTTATTGAAAAGAGGATCGAATTCTACTATGCTCGACTGTGAGGATTCCTGGCTCTCGATTTTCGTAGTTGACAGCGCTCTGTCCATGAGTCCATGAGAATTATCAAGTATCTTCAACTCTTTGCAATGATTGTTCATATTTTGAGAAATAGATTAGAATTTGAGAATTATAATTTTTCATTAGATTTGGTAGGTGGTTTGACGAAATTAAGAGCAAAGAGAAAAGTGGACGAGCTAAAGGATATACTGTCGCTAAGAGTGCCCTGATTCACTTTTAATATCTGTCACCCCGAAACTTTCCAGCAGTGCTGACACACATGTCTAGTGTGACATCTCTCAGTCTGATTACACGGCAATAATTGTGTTTTAAATTAGTTGAAGGGTTTAAAGCTGTTAACATAAATTGACATGTTTCTTGAAGCTGCGTCTAAGGCGTACGACAACTTGACCTCATATGAATTAATATTTATTGAAATATAGATATTCTAAAATATTTATTAAATAACTTCTAACATGGACTTAATTTGTGTGCAAAAATGGCATTCGAATATACGGCTATAGCCGTACGAATACACGACTATATCAGATCATCAGATCAGGCATTAAGACTTATCAAAAATATACATACGGTTGCCTACCATTTGGGTAACGGGCAACAATTACAAATTGGAGGGAAATCAATATTATTTAAACAGTTAATTCCAAGAATCTATTAATATTCGTACCCATCATATTATTTCTATGAGATAACTGATTACATAAAATATCTCGAAAGTTGTTCTCGCGGATAGAGCGTTGTTATATTTTCGAGTAATCGCTAATAAAACATTAAAAGTCTGAGTGTAATTTAATAAATTAACAATTTGTCAGACATACACTTAATATAGCTGGAATTGAGAACTATGAAATGCTGCAGATATCCCTTCCACACTGGTGGTCTGAACCTGCAATGGGTAATGTATTACGTAATAAGTTACAGCCACCTGCTGTGCAACAAGCTGCGTTTGATAACACTGTAAGCCAACAATTTGGAATGATATATAGCTTATAATATATTTGAATTCAATATATGTACCAACTAACATTCTTTTGTGTAGTATTTGTACTATATCATTTCTTAATAGTAGTTTTAGATATAAAAGAAATAATTTAAAAAGCATGATTGTTTTTCGTTCAAAAATTCTTTTTGTTGGTTGTATTTACTTTCTCATGGACATTTTAAGCATTTTACCTTATCAAGAATTCGTGCCTATTGTATACATCGTATTGACCTCTTTTCTCGGATTGACTTTTCTTTAATTAAAAACCTAATATGATCCGAAACTATAATAAAAACACTAATTCATCACCAGCAAAGTATAATATGTTGAAAGTATGCGAATATATTTTAAAACTAATTTGAAACCGAAGGCAAGAATTTTTTTCTATGAGTTGTGCCGAAAATAAAAAATTAATATCCTTGCAAAATAAATAGTAAAATGAAGAAGAAGAGCGAGATACATCAACATCCAACTTTTTTTAAGATATTTTCGAAAAGAGTGGTCTATACATAAATTGATTTTTTATTAATTGACATTATTTATTAAACCGAAAAGATTTAATAATATGACTTCGTAAGTTGTCTTATCTAAATTTCGATTTATGTTTTTTGTCGTCGAAATCTAGGTTTATCGAATGGATATCGCCAGAAACGTTTGTGTACGTGAGTCTAACTCTGAAATTGTACCAATATCAAATAAGAAAAACCATCTGACATCACATATGGCGGCTACAATATCATCATTTAAAGATGCAGCAGTTGATTTAGACAGTAATATGTACTCAAAAAAAATAATAGACGAGCGCTCAATAAGTACCCGGCGACATCGTAATAGCCTTCCAAATGTATGTTTTATTGATGGTTTCGATGAAAAGCCAATAAGTTTCAGAAAAAGTACTCAACCGACTGCAACAGTGCCTTCTTGGGGTGCAAAGACTACAACAAAAACATTTCCCCAGCATCGAAACAACATTAATGATAAAAAGCCCCAGCCAAGTTTAATACACAATCCTTCATGTTTTCATGAAAGTGGAGCACTTGAACTTGACGATGCTGGTAATCAAGGCGAAGATGAAGGCTGTATCAGTGGACGACTGGAGTTTCGTGTCATTTCTAAAGGTAAGAATCGCATGGAACGTATGACCAATGAATTTTAATAACTCAATATTTTCAAATTGTATTGAAAATGTACTGATTAAAATACATTACTTTTTTCATACATTACATATTTCTAATTTACATTTCATTTTATTTATATTGCATTAGAAACCCCACATCTGGACGAGTCTGTTTATTATAAAGCATTAGCAGCCCTTAAAACTCCTAATACAACAATAACAGATGGCATCGTTGCTGCCAAAGAAACAGCTGTGCCTGGTGATATTCGAACTTCAGGTCTAAGTGATAAAGAGGCCATTAACTGTGATGAAAATGATAGAATGGAAACTAATATAAGTGGCTCTAGTCATTTAACAAAAAATTTAATAAACAAAGACCATGATGCGAAAGCCAAGATTAAAAGCAGTACGAATGATGGAAGTCAGCACATTGCCTCTACTGACTACCAAAGTTTAGTGGTAAGAGATATCACCTCAAATGCAGCCTTTACAATGGGTTGCGAACTTGTATTGTCAACGCCAAGTAAGATACCTATATTATCTGCTAATTTGCGACAATCCAAATGTGCATCTTGGACAGGTGTAATCAGTACAGCAGCACAGCCATCTGGTGTTGGGGTAATTGGTCAACAGGAGCTTCTTCAGAACGAATCATTTAATTCACCGAATTGTAAATTTGAGCCCACTGACTCTAATCGTGTTCACAATTACTCACAAATTTCTCCAACTACTACGGATTTAACACCAGGTATGTTTTATGTATAATGTTGTATAATATTGTGTCCACCCTAAACAGATAGGATAACCTTTTAACTTCCAAATTGGATACTGTCATATTCTCTGCAATATCATGATTAAGTTTGTCGCATAATTATTTTTCAATAAAACTAACTTTCAATAAAAGTAAAATATTGCGGTTTTTTAAATATACCAAATTAATGTACCCCAAAAAATAGTGAAATATGCTGCTATTTGGTATATCGATATATATTTTCAAAATATTTTATAGAATAGAAAATATACCAGATTGCCAACCAAAGCAGGCACCAAAAGTACGAACACCTACATATATCTCAGAGACTACAAGAGATATTTTCTAGATTTCTCTTCAAATCTACTTGGTATTGCTGCACACATATCAATTTTGTTTAAGATTGTTTAGATAACACTTAAAAATAAAACATATACTCATACTTCTGCCTATTAAAATAACCTTCTAACCTATGGATAGGGGTATATTAAATAAGTACTATTGAGAAGCGATGTCAACAATCGTATATTAACTAGTTCAAGCTGACAGTTATTTGCACAAAGTGACACAGTTTTATTGACTCATTTTTTTTTATTGATATTTATTTCAAAATCAACAAATAAATTTTTATATTGTTTCTGGTATCATTTTATAATTAATATAATATATATAGGACTACGTCGCCGTCGAGAGTCTACCGAGGGAAAGTATATAACTGATCCAGCCCAGTTAAATCTGCGCTTTCAACGTCCTCGATGTCGGGCCTCTAGCAGGTAAACATTTATTTGAATTTTTAATGACATGATTACACTTATTGTTTAAAATTTGTAGCAATCGATGTGTACTTAACAGTTTTGAAGATCAATTAACCGACAAAAGTGAAGATAAAGATGGCAAAGAATTTGAAGTACCGTTTTGTTGCAATTCAGCAGCAAAGTCAGGTACATTAGAGACCAGCAACGCTGCATGGACTCAAAATACAATCGAGACCTCAATGAGAAATATTTCGCCACCACCAGGCGATCCAAAAATTGAAAACAGTGCGCGATTACGTCGCTACCGACACAATATAGAATAATTGCAATAATGATTACAATATTTATTATATTTTGTAATTATGGCAAGTTAAGCTAATAGATCAAATAGGATAAGAAGTGAAACGGATCTAAGGCACCAAAACTAAATCTTTATAAAAAATATTTAAAATTTCAACCACTTCATTATAATCGAAGTGATGCTGACGTCTTAATAATAAATAATTGGTTACTATGCTTAGATTAATTTATACAATTATATAATATGAAGACAAGGCTCATTAATATTCATTCTGCTGCGATTATTACTAGATGAATAAAGAAAGCTATGCATACATTCATAAATATGTACCCTGGAACATAATATTTCAAAAAATATACAAATATATATACATATATATTTGTAGTCTTATTACATTTTTTCTATCCAATATTATACGTGAATATTTACAACACATTCAAACTTAGACGATTGAATTAAACATTGTGCATTAATGGCTACGTAACATTTGATATTTGAGTTAGTATGGAATTTTTTTCACTGGAACTTATTGTAAATATTAAAAATATGAATTTTAAAATCAAATTAGCATGAATTAACCGTAATAAATAATTAGATTAATTTACCCACACTTTCTGTCCAAAGGCAATTTCATTTTTATTCTGGGACTATAAATAAAATTAACTTGATAGATGTACTCAGGTGATTACTCAATTTTATATCAAGCCTATTACATAAACAAGTAAGAAAGCTACTTTCGAGTGTGCTCGACTGTGGGATACCCGATACCCATTTTGAATAAAAGCGAAATATTGCATTATTCTCAAAATATACCTAACTAAAATACCGCAAAAGTACTCAAAATATACCAGATTGTCAGCCAAAGCAACTAAGACCCCTAGTTAGTAACTTCGACAAGTTCGATAACAAGTAATGTCGAAAAAATTTCTATCTCTTATAGTCTCTGAGATCCTGTGTTTCATACGGACAGACGGACATGGCTGGATCGTCTCGGCTGTTGATGGTAATTAAGAATACATATACTTTATAGGGTAGGAGGTGCCTCCTTATGACTGTCTCATACATTTCCTGCCGGTACAAAGTTATATGTTAATACTCTTCTACCTTATGGGTAGCGGGTATAAAAATATTATAAAATTATTTAAAAAAAAACAAGTGTGAAGGGATTGCTTTGTGTAGGCTTGTATTTTGTATGGATATTTATTTTAATATTGAAATACGATGAAATTATAATTAAGGTACACTTGTTAAAAAAGATCTTGCTTTCGCGTGCTTTCCCTTCGCTCCTTTTTTAGAGTGCCCGCATATCGTACGATATCGATAAACGACAAACGATACCGTAGCAGGGCTCATGTGGCACTGTAAAAGTTACATTGGTAACAGCTTCTTTTACCCGAGCGTTACAGTCGGCCTCTCCTGAAAAACCGCAGCGTCCTCGCAAGAGTCGTTTGCTGTGATCTCGCCATTGTCTTCTTCGTCGTCTGATTCATCCGGCGGCAGCTGACACCAATGCTTTATTTTGTCGGAAGAATAGACTGATTTGTAGTCTCTCTGCTTTCGCTGTGCATGGGGGATATCTTCCACTAGATATCTATCCTTGGGCAGCACTTTGGTGACTATAAACGGTTTACGTGAGGTACCGGTACTGGAAGGGTCATTCTCGACCAAAACAATATCTCCGCTATTGTATGTAGCTGGCTTGGAATGCTTGGCGTCATAGCGTTTCTTAGCTGCGGCTCTATGGTCGTTAATACGCGTTGCAGCGTCTGCTCGAAGGTTTTCCAGCTCAGCATTCGTAAGCATTTATCGATCTTCTCCTTGGATCACACTCGTCAGGGTGTTCTTAAGTACATTTAGTAGTGGTGTTTGTCATGGAATTAACACTCCATTGGATGATGTTCATCCTCTCGTCCCAACGCTTGTCAGTTTCATTCGACGGGAGCAGCATTGACAGTATAGTCCTATTTGTTCGCTCTGCATGACCATGTGCTCTTGGAGTCCGTACGGCATTTAAAATATGCTTTACATGATTTGCTTTGCAAAACTTCTCAAATTCTCTGGAAGTGAAAGCTGTTCCTCTGTCAGTAACAATTTGATGCGGCATTCCAACGTAGCCTGTTATTTCCTGAAGAACATCAATGACATGTTCCGTTGAAGTACTTTTAACAGCTCTCAGTACAGCAAATTTCATGAATGCATCGACTATCACGAGAATGAGCATATCTCATTCCGCTTCGAACTCTTTGGAAATGGTCCCAGGTGGTCCATGTGAACTGTGAAGAACGGTATTGGTCTGATGTCATCGAAGTGATATTGGCCCTTCTGGCGGCCTCCTGGTTTCTTATAAAATGCGCAGCCCACACGGGACTGGACATACGTTTTCACAAAGTTACGCATGCGAGGAAACCAAAATAAGTTCAGAATCCGTGACAGAGTTTTATCAGTGCTCATGTGTCCAGCCTTGTCATGACATTCATGAAGAACATGGAACCTCAACTGTTTTGGGACTACCCACAGGAGCTTGTTATCGTGCTTGCGAAACAGTCTGTTTTGTTCGATCATAAGTCGTCGTTCTCAGATTTCTTGTCGTTTTTCATCTCGGTGACAATGCTTTTCATTTTATCGTCTTGTAGTTGTGTGGCAAATAGCCAATCGGTCTCGTCCAAAAGAGTCTTTGCTATCTTTAGGCTGGCTGTGTCCATATCATGCGCCTCTTCAAACGGAGTACGGCTCAGTGCATCTACGTGATCCATTTGACGTCCAGCTCTATGTACAATTTTGATATCGAACTCCTGGATACGTAACCACCATCTGGCCATGCGAGGGATGAGATCTTTCTTCTCCATAGACGTCTTTAACGCACTACAGTCAGTCACAACTCCGATCTGTTTACCATAAATGTAGTACTTGAATCTCTCCAACGACTCAACAACGGCAAGGGCCTCCAACTCGTAGCTGTGATAGTTTTTCTCGGCTTTTGAAGTTGCTCGACTATAGTACGCAATTGGCTTCATCTGGTCAGCGTCTTTTTGCAGCAATACTCCAGCTAAACCGATTGCACTGGCATCTGTGTGTAGTTCGCATCTTAAGTTCATCGAAGGCATCTTGCTGTAACTTTTCCCATTTGAACGGCTGATCTTTGCACAATAATATACGTATTGGCTCTGATATAATGGCATATCCGGCGACGAATTTCCTGAAGTAACCGCTAAGTCCTAAAAACTTTCTAACATCAGTAATATTCTTTGGCGACGGGAACATGGCAATAGCGTTTGTCTTAATTTCGCCCGGACTGATTCCATCTTCGTGTATTTTGTGACCTAGGAAGTTGATAGACTTTTTAAACAACTCGCATTTGTTCAAGTTTAATGTTAATCCGCATTCTCTCAATACAAGCAGAATTCTTTCAAGTTTCTCGTACATTTCTTCGAACGTCTGGCTGCCAATAAGGATGTCATCCATGTAGTATATAATATCGTCTTTTTGTACACGTTTTTGCATATCTGCCATAAGCCTATTAAAGACGGCTGGAGCATTCTTTAGTCCAAACGGTAAACGTTTGAACTCGTAAAACCCGTCTGTGGTGATGAATGCTTGGTGCTATCTTCACTTGATAATAACCACTGTTTAAGTCCAGTGAAGAAAACCATTTATGACGTTTTGCTTCCTGCAACTTCTTCTCGATGTGTGGCATAGGAAAGTTCTCCTTTTGGATACGTTTGTTCAATCGCCGATAGTCAACGCATAGTCGGCCACTACCATTTGGCTTCTTGATAAGGACAACTGGACTAGTATACTCTGACGTAGACTGCGTGATTATGTCTTGCTTCAAAAGCTCATTAACCATTTGGCTTACTATTTCTTTTTTCGGTTCTGGCACTCTGTATGGGGCTTGCGAAACTATTTTGCCACTTTCGATAATGATGTCTGCCTGCACGACATTTGTTTTGCTAATACCATGCAATCCAACTGAGAAAACTGTAGAATATTTTCCCAACAACTCACGCATTTTGTCCTTCTCTTCTTGTTTCTCGAAATTACCAACATCTGCAACTGCTGACATCGGTACTGCTCGGTTGACACTAGACTGGATCTTCTCAAAATCGAATGATAGTTTAGCACTTACGATGACGTCTTGGCCCAACAGAAAATCTTCTGGGAGTATCTCATCTTCGACAATATAAACTTTGGCAGAAACACTTTTTCCATCGATGACTATTTCCAGCTGTATAGCTTCGGTTAACATACATGTACCTCCACAAATGCCTCTGATTTGCATAGCACACTTGCTGTGAACGGCTTTAATTTTTTTGGCTACTGACCTGCGCACAATACTAGCCTCACTTCCGGAATCAATGAACGCGACGTAACAGTGCGAGCTGACAGTGGTGGCTTTGGACAAGAATTGGTAAAGTGTCCCGATTTTCCGCTATTATAGCATTTCAAAGCTTCCTTCTGCTTTGCTGTCTTAGCATTGACCTCGCCTTTTTGATTGTCGCTGTAATCTTTTGGTGGCATACTCCTCTTATTCTCGCCAAAACGGCTTCGGTTCATGAAGAAGTTTTCAGTTGCATCCCGTAGCTGCTTCATACTATAAAACTGAATCGCTGCAATGCTATTTTGCAACTCTCGATGCTGTAGACCGGCTTTGATGTACCTGATGACCGCAGCTTCACTAAGCTTATACCGAACACCAAGGGCTGACATACGAAAACAATATTCTTTAACAGTTTCGTTCGACTTTCTCGTTGCGTTGGCCATAGTGAAGTGAATCTCTGCTTTGTCTGGTTCGATACCAAACTCGTCGTTTAAAGCTTCGGCAAAGTTACTCCATCGGGTATGCACCACTGGTGATGAGTCGAGCCACATCTTGGCAGAACCCTTGAGGCGAGTGTAGATGGCGAGCAGCAAAAATTTCTGATCCCAATTGTAGGCATCAACTACTTTGTTTACCAGATCAATGAATTGTTTGGCAGTGATGGCGTTTTTGTCACTGGGGTCGAACTCTGGCAAGGTATTCGCTATTTCTTTCACTGACGTTTGCCTCGCTATGTTAATTACTTGCTGACCTTGACTGCATACATTGCTTGAATCTGGTGATTGAATTTCACTATTCATTGCTAGCGGTTGCTGGCTAGAACTGTCGATGTATTCTGTCTATGAACGCTAATAAACTGGGACATCATCTCCATTAGCTGTCTCATTTCGCCTTTTAGTTTCGAAATAGCTGTTGCCTGTGACGCAATTGCATCTTCTTGTTGACTGGCAAGACTAGCTGCTTGCGGCATCTCAATCTCTGTCGAACCCTCATGCTCGATCAGTCTCTGGATTAATTCAGCACGCGTTCCTGATGTTGGCAAATCCACACCGCGAAGAAGGAATTTCAACTGATCAACCTTAAGATCAGTTATTTTGTGCATATTTTGCCTTTCCTGTTTAGTTCTCTTATTGCGTTTTAATAATTCTGCAGACACTCACACACGTACACTTCTGCTATGAATTTCACAATGCCTTGTATTTCGCAAATACACACACGTACACTGCTGCTATGTATGTATTTCACAATGTCTTGTATTTCGCAAATAGCATGTACTTCTAGTATGTTTTTTAAGACTCCACCGTCTCTTGGTGTAACCACGACTTTGAATCCGCCTGCCACGAAGAAAAGGAACTAATCCGTTATTTGCAGTTTTCTTTGTCACACAGACCTTGAGAACACATCTCCATGCAAACTTTCAACGCCGACTATTCTTGCTGGTTTTCTCTGTCTCAATTTTGTTAACTGCGCAATGTCTTTTCCTATTTCATCATCCTCAATTTTCACGCTTTCAAATCCATACAACTTATCAGATCCCACTTCTGAACTGTGAAGGGATGGCTTTGTGGCTTGTATTTGGTATGGATATTTATTTTAATATTGAAATACGATGAAATTATAATTAAGGTACACTTGTTAAAAAAGATCTTGCTTTCGCGTGCTTTCCCTTCTTCGCTCCTTTTTTATCGTACGATATCGATAAGCGATAAACGATACCGTAGCACTCACTGCAGGGCTCATGTTGCACTGTAAAAGTTACATTGGTAACAGCTTCTGTTACCCGAGCGTTACACAAGTAAGAAAACTACGGTCAAAATCTGACTGCAAGACTCGTCCATTACTATTATTATGTTATAATTTCCTAAGTCCGCAAAAAGTTGTGTAGAAATTAACGGTCCATTCAGCGACAGATCCACATTATTCCGGTTAATCTGATTAGACACTCAATCTAATCGTCTAACCACAACTACAATGATAAATTCACTAAGGCCGCGAGGTGGCAGTCACCTTGGCATATTACATAACATACAAAGTTAAATATGAAGTTCTTTGTCAACATTCATTTATTCAACACGTCTGCTGGCCTTCGTGAAGGGGCACCGCGCCGTACCCTACCTACATTGTACATTATTGATGCCCAACCTGGTGCAAGTTTCGTACGAATTATGAAGTGTATGAATTATAATATGACTCTTACCACAAATTTTGGATGAAATAAAAAAGAAAAGCAGTTAAAACATCCTTTTTATAAATTCTTATAGCAATTCGTTCAAATTGTGCTAATTATACCCACTACTCATATACCCACTACTCATATCTGCAGGAAATAAATCTCCGATTCTATAAAGTGTATATATTCGTGATCGCCGTCAATAGTCGAGACGATATAGCCATGTCTGTCAGTCCGTCCGTATGAACACCGAAATTTCAGAGACTATAAGAAATATAAATTGTAATTTTAAAAAGCTAGAAAAGATTTTTTGTACATAAAATAATAACTAGATTTTTTATGAATTATGAAAGTTTGGTTAGTTGATCAAATGTATGTGTCTACTACGTGTCTACTTTGAATGTGTACTCTATGGTATATATTGAATGTATGGTACTATAACAACTATAGCCTTAGGTTTTATTACTTTCGACAAAATTTAAATGCCGGAAATCTTGAGCCGCAACAAGAAGGATGTTTAGCCGTTATGCAGCATTGGGAGCATCTTTGCTAGTTTTCCAAAGCAGATATTACACCCAAGTTAGATTAAGATTAAGATCATGCCTTTCGGATTGTGTAAAGTCTCTGCAAAAATTAACTGAATAATGGATTTTATTTATTGTTATTAATTATTGAAAAATTTGTAGCAGTTAGAAGATTAGCAACTTTAGGAAAACTTTAAAACAAAATTTGATTAATTTATTAAACGCCAAATAAGTCCTAAGAACTTATATTATAATATATACAAAATATCTGCAAGGAAGATATTTGAATATTTCATTCCAGAGTAATTCGGAAAAGATGCTCGTTAATCTTCTGCATAGTTATTGGGTGCTGTAATGGTTCAAGTACTAACGGATGGCTTAACGGACCTCGTTTTTGATTTGTACTTTTAAAGCGAGAGCTTTCGCTTTTCTAATGAGCATCGAAGCTTTAGAACTCACTGTCGTCAACTCTAATTATTTTTATTGAGTAATTGATAGCGGTCTACTGCAATTGGTGTTATTATTGGTTATCTCGCAATATGTGAGCATAAATTTTTCTTGTTGTCTAAACAAAGTCGAAGACACTTCCAAGCTAAGAAAGCTGCTGTCCTAACAGTCTTCTAGTCCAAGTCTGCTCAAGACGAGCAATAGAGTGTGAATCGAGCAGTGGGATTTTGCGGAACATGAAGTTGTGATTAGCAGATCTTATGAAGTTTGGAGGCTATAAAAAAAAATAATTTGGGCAACTGACTCCATTGTGACTGTCAAGTCTTGATGAACTATTGCCATCAGGAGACCTGTATCTGGCAAAAAAGATCCTTAGCTTCGCAGAGAACCTTTCATCCACTATTATGCGGACGCTATACATCTGGGTTGTCCGCCCCATCCTCACTCACGTGTGGTGGCTGGCTACAAATAAAAAAAACTTACCTTGTGGAAAGGACACAGACGCCAATTTAAGTTTTCAAAGTGGTTGGTACGATCCTCTGGATATATACGCATTTACCATCGCTAAGAAAGATGGTCAATGGATGTGGGGTTAATAGGCTATGGTAACAGTACCATAGGCAGGAAGGACAGCATGACCCCTGATTATACTATCCCACTCAGCTGCACTGACCACAATAACACTATTTTTCTGGAACCTATCTGTTGTCGAAATGGGCGTGGCATGCCCCACGTCACTGCTCATGTAAATATGTAATTCAAATAAGGTTCACTTAACCTTCGGCATATAGCCCAGCTAATGCTTGGCATATCAACTGCATCAAGGGTGGAGTCACGGAAATACTGAAACACCTCCTCAGAGAATGTCCGGTGATATCCAGGCTCCGGCTGATACTTAGAATGTGATATTTGTGATCTTAGAGTGCGGTATAATATGATTGTATTTATATCCGCTACCCATAGAATAGCAAGGTTTTATTGAAAATGTCACAATAATAGGAATTCAAAATAACAGTGAATTGCAAAGAGCAGCGCAAAAGAAGCGGGACCTTATCCACGTTCATCTTTCTTTTGCATTCATTTATTGCATGTGATGCTCTCGTTTGATTTCCCTCGTTCACTTTTTTGACAGCAAGTGTAATGTACCCGTCCCACTACACTACGCAAATTCTTAATGTATTATTGTTATGTAGTGGTGCGTCTCATCAGTTGGCCCTTTTTTGTTAACCCCATGCTTACTGAGCAAAAGCCGGAGAAGCCGAATGAACCGCGTCCTGTGCGTGCTTTTAATGCGTCAAGTACAGACAGCATTGCACCAGCACAGACTTTGAAAAGGATTCTGCACCAGATAGGCGCAATACTAGAAAAAAGAAAAAAACATCACATGTCTGGATTCTAGACAGAATGCCTTGACTGCGGCAAAGAATGCAAGACAAGCGACAATACGTCAAAAGTTGTATGTCGAGGGATATTATCGGCGAAAATCGATGGCACTATCGACCCTATCGAAGGCTCAAAATTTACTATCGTCGCATATGGCTGGCCCACTATCAATATTTGTCCACCTCTACCACCTCTATCATGTTATTGCAGCATATACATATAATTTGTGATGTCCACTGTGTTGAGGCACTATCGATGGTTGGGCGCCAGCTCTTCCGATTGCTACCAAAACCATTGATAGTGCATTCGACTGCTGCAAACGTGTTCTGTGACTGCATAAAAAAATTGTCTTAAATCTTTAATCGTATATCCTTGCTGTGAAAGACTTCTAATTCATAGGCGTTGGTATCTACACCTCAAACGATAAGGTATTTGACAAACAAGATGTTCCTTCAGTTGACTCAGGATGATGGCCTGTCTATCCTGGGCTTCTAGGTCATATATATTGTGATCCTATAATGATTTCAGCTTCCTGGCCATATTGTATTGATGTCCGTTCAAATACAAGTGTTGGCCGAACACAGTGACAAACAGAGTCACTCCAGTAGCGGTACGGACGGCATTACGTATCGCTACTTCGATTTCCCATTCCCGGTGGTCGTTTTCTAAATACGCTCTTATACCATCTATTACGGTTCGGTTTACGCGTTCAGCGGCATTGTTCTGGGGGTGAATATACCGGCGTGCGTTGTCGGAGTGTAACACAGCTTCCAACTCGCCTGGGTTGTTACCTGGGCGTTACCTGGGCGTTGCCACTCTGCACTTTTTATACCCATAGGTTAGAAGGGTATTATAACTTTGTGCCGACAGGAGATGTATGTAACAGGTAGAAGACGGCATCTCCGACCCTATAAAGTATATATATTCTTGATCAGCGTCAACAGCCGAGACAATCTAGCCATGCCCTGTCCGTCTGTCTGTCTGTCCGTCCGTCCGTGTGAACACCTAAATCTCAGAGACTATAAGAGATAGAGCTTTCAACAACATTTGTAATGTTTGAACTAGGGTTGTTGATAATATATCAAAATATCAATATATCGATATTTTTTCTAAAAATGATATATTTATATCGTGATATTTTTTTTGCCCAAATATCGAAATCACGATATTTTTTTTTTGATATTTTTTCCTTGGTCACTCTAAATTCAAAACGTCGATTGAAACTTTCAATTTAAACTTAAATTAAATTTGAAATTTGACAGAAGAATAAAGGGAAAAATTAATGTTAAATCAAATTACACAAACATAACAGGCGGCACCGCGAAGTGCATTCAATCTCAATCTCATTCAACTCAATCACAAAAGAATTGAGCGGTGTGTCGGAGCAAAATAAGGAGCTGAAACTATACTTTAGTTTGCCCCAAACTGCGTGGGAATGTAACCCGCTGGAGGTGTGGAAATCCCATAGGGCGACCATGCCGGGCCTTTACAAGGCTATGCGACATTTTATCACTCCAGGCAGCTCGGTGCCTTCAGAGCGGTTGGCATCCGCAATAAAATGTGTAGTTTGCGATGCTAGAGTGTTTTTAAAATCTTTAAATTCTGCCAATTGGGCTTGATGTTAAATTTAGATACATATAAGACATAAGACATGTATATATATATATATTGATTAAAAATATAATTAAAAAATGTAAGTTTATAAATCTTGTTTTCTTTTTATTATCCAAGAAAAACCATTTTTATTAAAAAAAAATCAAAAATATCAAATATATCGATATTTTTCGGTGATATGTAGAAATATTATTATCATATTATTTGATAAAAAAAAATATCATCGATACGATATTTTTTAAAATTTTCGACAACCCTAGTTTGAACGCAGATCAAGTTTGTTTCAAATTTTTACCACCCCCCGCACCCGCAAATCAAAAACATCGAAAAAATTTAAAGCTAGAGCTGCGAATTTTGGTGTATACAACAATAACGATAGTATTTATGAGTCCTGAAAATTCGATTGCGATCAGATACAAATTGTGGAAGGTATTAAAGGCCGACAATCTGGTACATTGTGCTGTCTATGGTATATTTTGAATGTGGTACTATATCGATATACCACATATACAATTCGGTATATTTTTAGTATTTTTGTAGTATTTTCGGTATATTTTCAAAATATTACCGCAATATTTTGCTTTTATTCAAAATGGGTAGTTGGTATCGAGTGTGCTCGACTGTAGCTTTCTAACTTGTTTGTGTTGGCTGGTGACCTCGCTGATCAGCTGCTTATAGTCGGTTGACTCGAACTTCGTCGTCTCGATCCCAAGAAGATCCTCCGGCGTCACACCCAACTCCTGTACGCTTCTTGATAGCGTGTCCGCAACGACATTCTCGGTCCCCTTTTTAATCTGGATGGTGAACGGAAAAGCCTGGAGTTTGTAGTGGTCGCTTGGACCGCCAACATTTATTGGTTGGGCCTAAAAGTAGGCAAAGGTTTTTTTTGCCAAGTAGAAAAAAAACATGCCAGCGCCACGGCACTAGTTGTAGAAAATAGTAGTTAATGTAATATATTTATTAAAGTTATGTTTATATATGTTAATAATCCAATTTTTGTTAGTTAAATGTTAGATGTATAATAATTGTTTAGTGTTAGTATAAACTTGTAGGATATATGTATTTTGTTAGGAAATATTAAATAGCGCCCTCTGTGTGTGGGGCTTAGCAACATTGCTGAAAGATTTTCGCGATAGATGCATCTTAAGGCAGCGAATGGCAAAGAACGGGGAGATAAGAATGCATCAAAGTTTAATGTCCGTTTGACAAGGCTTAGATGATTCATTCGTGCTAGTCATTCTCTCGCAAGTCACCTGTTTATTTGTTTTATGGCAGTTCTCAGAAACTAGAGAAAAAAATATATTATACACATATATCGCCAAAAATAAGACAAAAGTGACATACATAAATAAATAGTGAACAGTGCGGGAAAAAGTAAAAAAAAAAATATAATATATACATATTTGTGAAATCACCCCCCCCATTTCGGCCAGCAGCCAACCGGCGACAGGCGGATAGAATTTTTGGAGTTTTATATGGTGCCGTCCAATAAGGCAGGGTAAATATTACTGACGGCAAATGTAACATTTACAAAAATCATATTAACGCTCTGATTTTTCTCTTAAAATCAGACGGCACGCAGTGTAAAAATTTTCTTTTGGATGTTGTTGGTGTAGGCGTTAATTTAAGCCACCCAAACAATTTACATCCACGCCACATCGTCACCCGGCAGCCAAAAGTTTGGGCGAAAGCTTTGAAAGCTTTCGCACGATCGCTTCGAAAACTACAGCGGATCAGCTGATAGCTACCAGCGAAAGGCAAGCTCTGCGTCTGGCAGGAATTAGGAGGAGCGTTTTGCAGCGATACTGCGCAGCCGCCACCTGAAATTCCGTTGAGATTTGTCCCTGAGAGGACTAGCAAGGAGGACGCCAGCATCACCACAGATGCTGGATTGGTGCTAGTGACCGTGCGACCACCTGCGAAAGTGTCGTAGCACAACCCAGAGAGAGTTGGCGCAGCTGATGTCCGCGCCTATAGATGTTTTGCTTTGTTAGTTAATATATATCTACGTTATATCTTTTGGGCCTTCTGCCATTTAATTAGTGCGTTTTTTTTTTGTATTATATTTTGTTCATTTAATGTATTGGTTGCGTACATGTATATATGTTGAATAACAAACTGTGTTGTAAATTTACTTATGATTACGTGGTATAACATACTATGTATCAGAGGTAAATAAACTTCATGAGTTACAATAAGTTGTCCTACATATATCTTGGCCGTCAATATTTATGTTCTCTGTCAAGATTTGCAATTTTTAAAAATTAAGTCATATTTGTTTATCAAAACAATGGAACATCTGGCATAAAAGCTCAGATCACCATGCTAGCATAAAGCTTTTGTTAGGGCTTTAAACTTTTGCTCCACAGCTGAAACAACAACAACAATAACAACACACACACACATATCACCGGCTGTGAAAGATCTTTCGTCGCTGGAGAATGATGTAAGTGAGCTTTTTCTTATGCATAACTTTTTATTGAAATATTGTACGCATTAGAGCTTTTTGTATTGCATCTGTTGAATGCAGAATTTATATAGCCCAAACGAAGTTTATTTTCATTTGTTTTGCTGGCAGCTTCGTTTCGCTGCGCCTGAGAAACCTTAAGTTTCTTAGGGCTGGGCTTTTGCCGATGGTCCATTGCCATATAATGATATGGATTACTAATTAAATAGTTTTTATAGTGCATAAAAACTATCTATTATTAGCGATCCATATAAAAATTGCAATACGAAATATTGGCTAATCATTTCTATTAATCATATTTATTTCTATTTATGTATTTATTTAGTTTTTAAGTATTTATGAAATAGATTTAAATTAGCTTTAATATTTCAACGTCTTTATTTCATATTCCGTCCATGTTATCTTTTGTTTATTTGCCTTTTCTTTATGTTTCTTAATTTAAATAAATTTGTTATAATGTTTAGTATGTGCGAGTAAGTTTGCAAATTTGGAACCATGCAGCATTTGTATGGGGAGGGTTGAGTAACGAGGAGCTTCTCCAAGGGATCCTGTCATCTAAATTGATTTTTACATTGGCCTTGCAGGATCATGGTAGGGTGGGCGTCTGCACCAATGAGTGCACCGTAAAGGAGAAGTGTTCCAAGTCGAAGGTAGATCCCTAACTTGTCTTTCTTCTAGTTTACTTTCAACTCTTTTGTTTACTGTCCTTGTATGTCTCTTCCCCATTTTCCCCCTTCCTTCAGTACGCGAATTTTTCTAATAGTATAATTAATCTACGGAAGCACGTAGCGGAAAGGATTTTTTCTCTTTAGCCCACTCCCATCCGACCAGACAACAGCCGTAGCGATCGCGTACACCTTTCGTAGCGTTACAAGTACACCAGCTTCTAAAACGAACAAGCTTCGTTACCCGTTACAGTTTAATTATATTATTTGGCGCCCAAACGTGAGGCCAGGTTAGCGTAATTGTTTTATTGTACTGTTGTATGTTAGCTAGCCTGTCTTCGAAAAAAAAGTAATATTTGAAATACCCTCCCATCTATCCTTTTTCACTCATTCCTATTCCTTTTCCTTGTTGTGAATATCTTGAGCTTGGATGCCTGATGGTTCCAATCAAACTTTAGGCAAAGTGTGCAGAATTTTCATGACGAAAGCTGCAGTGTAACTTGTCTTTCGAGAGAAATACTAGCTTCAAACGAGCTGTATGGCGAAAACAAGAGAGAAAACATTGTCAGCGAACCAAAGTGTATTGGTGCTTATGTGGAGTCTTAGCTGGAGCCAAGTCTTCTTGCGGATAAAAATGCAACTTGCCGATAGACAGAAACATAGCAATCAATGCAAAGTAAACAATGGAGTTCTTCCGCTTTTCGATTTTGTGTTGATCACAACACATAATCTTTCTGTATTTGGATATTGTTCCTAGATATTCGCTTGGAACAAGTAAGTGGTTTCGAACTATTTAACTTGCCGCTATATCTGGAGCAATTTTTCAGATTCCCTATTTTCTTTGTTTTCAGTATCTACTTTCGACTATTAGTTAGCAACTCTTCCTTCGATAAGTGTTGCATGGTTCCAAATTTATTCATGTTATATTGGTATATTTTTTGTTCGAGTTTGAATTCAAGTACTGTTTATTTATTTAATATTGTTTTGTGTTTCATAAGTTATTTTTTTTGTAAGCAATTTATAAATATTCAAGATGGCCAGACCCGTTAGTGAAAAGTCTAACCCGCTATATCAAAGAATGGCGGGAGAAACTTTTTGTTGTGTATGCTCAAAAGAAGTAGAGTATCCAGCTCAACTGCTAGCAACCGGATGTAATCACTATTTCCATCATGTGTGCTTCAGTACTGCGACTGGAAATAGTAAAGTGTGTCCAATTTGTAAGACTGCTTTAAGCAAATCAACTTTGAGTCTGGCAGAAGAACTAAGTGCAGCTCAGAGTTCAGGCATACAAACACGATCAAAGTCCAAGAGCAGGACAGTAGCGCAAGATCTGTTAGTCGCAGGTTCTAGCAATAGTATACAGACAGGTATACCAGAACCAGTACAGCAGAGTTGTAATGATAATCCAGCATTGGTTGCCGGGCCAGCACCAGTTGTGCAACCAATGTTTAGCTTGCAGCAAAGTATTGCTGAGGCGGTGGCAGCCGCTCTGACGCAGCAGACGCATGTGTTGTCGAAAGCGATCGAAGATGGCTTCCACAGGATGTCATTTAATTCAGTGGCTCAAGGTGGAAATGATCAAGTTCACTCTGCTCCTAGGCAATCGTCTCCAGCCAGGCAACAGCAGCATCAATCATTTGAGCAGCTGTTTGGAATCTCTAACAGAGATGGGGTGGATAGACGAAATCCAGTGCCCGAGATGGTGGCGCCGCAGGCAGAGTTTCGAGAGATGCACAACTTACGGCCTGATAGAATTAGTCAGACCATTTATAACTGGAAGGTACGCTTTTCTGGTCATTCGTCCATGACTGTAGAGGATTTTCTTTATCGCGTCGAAGCGCTAACAAATCAGACACTAGGTGGTGATTTTGAAATGCTAGCTCGGTATGCAAGCAATCTTTTTGAAGGTAGTGCAAGCGAGTGGTTTTGGAGGTATCACCGTAGTGTAACGCGTGTGCGGTGGATTGATTTGAGTATAGCGCTCAGAACGCAGTTTTCAGACGGACGAACGGACCTGGAAATTAGAACTGCTATTTCACATCGCAAACAAAAGCCGAATGAAACATTTGACAATTTTTATGAGGCGATTGTTAATCTGGCTGATAGGCTCGAACAGCCCATGTCTGAACAGTCATTGTTAGAGGTGCTGCGAGCCAATCTTTTAATCGAAGTCCAGCACGAGTTATTGTATGTCCCAATCAATAATGTAGTGCAATTGCGGCAATTCGTACGGAAGCGAGAGAGATTTTTGCTAAGTACGACTAGATCAATACCAGCTACACGACGTTTTGGTCCACGCCCGCAGATTAATGAAGTCTCAGTGCAAGCGGAATTGGCTACTGGCTCTGACAGGGAAGAGGATGAATCATTTGCTGTTGAGGCGGTGATTATATCCTGCTGGAATTGTCGAAAGCCAGGTCACCACTACCAAGACTGCAAAGCCGAGCGCACTGTGTTTTGCTATGGGTGTGGTGATGCTGATACGTACAGGCCATCTTGCAGAAAATGTATAAGTTCTGCGTCAAAAAACGGGGGTGGTCTCGTGCACCATTGACAGGTGCACGCAAACTAATATCGAAAGCGACCAATACGGAGTAGTTGATCGTGTAACGACTCCTGAAAATATCCCGGACTTTCTCCACATTCCAGCGATTCCCTTACACAAACGTGCGCAGCAGACTTTGTCGAAAGTTCACGAACATGTAAAAGCACGGCCACGCGACCAAAAACGTAAAAAGACCTTCATTAAGTTAAATAAAGATACTCGCAGAGCACTATTGGCATCTGTGGTAAATAGTTGTAAGGATTTGCGGCCATATGCTGATGTCATCATATTTGACAGAACCATGAGTGGTTTGATGGACACTGGTGCCTCCATAAGCTGCATTGGTGGCAGATTTGCGCAAGAATTGGCAGAAACGCACATTGGTTTTAAACCGATACGTGCAGCTGTACGAACTGCAGATGGCCAAAGCCAAAAATATAGTAGGTCGAATTAACACGTCTATCTGTTTTCGTGGTGAATCCAAGAGAATATGGGGTGTATATATCGTACCGTCATTAACTCAAGAGTTATATTTAGGCATCGATTTTTGGCGAAGTTTTAATCTCTTGCCATTGTTTTTAATGAATAAAGCAAGTGCACACAGGTTAGCAGCGTTAAATTTCGATGACCCATTACAAATACCTTTGACTGATTTGCAGCAAAAGGAATTAGTATCCACTATTAAGGTATTTCCGTCATTTGCTGAAAAAGGTTTAGGCAAGACGAACTGGCTTATGCACGACATAGAGGTGACCGAGTCGAAACCAATTAAACAACGCCATTATGCAGTGTCACCGGCCATCGAAAAACTAATGTATGATGAGCTTGACAGAATGTTAGCACTTGGTGTGATTGAGGAATCCGAAAGTCCTTGGTCCTCTCCAGTTGTTATTGTACGCAAGCCAGGCAAGGTTCGCCTTTGTTTAGATAGTCGCAAGGTGAATGACATAACAGTCAAAAATGCGTATCCCATGCCTCTCATTGACGGCATCTTGAGTAGGTTGCCAAAGGCGAAATTTATCTCAAGTATCGACTTGAAGGATGCGTATTGGCAGATTCCGCTAACTCCAAGAGCGCGCGAGAAAACCGCATTTACAGTGCCGGGAAGACCACTGTATCATTTTACGGTTATGCCATTTGGGCTATCCAATGCTCCACAGACGATGTCAAAATTGATGGACAAAGTTATTCCACCAGATCTGAGAAATGAAATATTCATTTATCTAGACGATTTGCTGGTAATTTCGGAGTCATTTGACAAACACGTCTCAGTGTTGAGAGCTTTAGCCGATAGGTTAACTCAAGCCGGACTCACCATAAAGGTGGAGAAAAGCAAATTCTGTCTGAAAGAGGTTAAATATTTAGGACATGTTATTGGTCATGGTACAATCCAAACGGATCCCGATAAAGTGGCAGCCATTCGTGAGTTTCCTGTTCCGCGATCGTGCAAGCAGGTGCGAAGGTTTTTAGGAACCACTGGGTGGTACCACAAGTTCATAAAAAATTATGCAGAAATTGCTGCTCCAATTTCAGATACCCTTAAGCAGCGAAAATCATTTACTTGGTCCGACGAAGCGCAAAAGGCTTTTGAGAATTTGAAAGAGCAACTTTGTATGGCCCCTGTACTCCATAGTCCTGATTTTGCTACACCATTTGAGATACATTGTGATGCCAGTCACTCAGGTGTTGGTGGAGTATTGATGCAGAAAGATAAGGATGGTAATGACGTTCCAATCGCATTTATGTCTCGTAAATTGAATCGATGTCAGAGAAATTATTCAGTCACTGAGAAGGAGTGTTTGGCAGCGATCATGTGCGTAAAAAAATTTCGAGCATATGTTGAAGGGCATGAATTTGCCATTCATACCGATCATGCTTCATTGAAGTGGCTCATGTCTCAAACAGACTTAAGCTCCAGATTGGCTCGCTGGGCACTCAAGCTGCAAGGTTTTTGCTTTTAAGATCGTTCATCGCAAAGGCAGCCAGAACATTGTTCCCGACGCCTTATCACGTGTGCACACTGAAGATTTGTCATCCTTAGGTGTGGATACCTTGATAGATTTACAGTCTGAGCAGTTCGAGTCAAAAGAGTACCAAGAGCTTAAGGACAAAATAAAATCAAACCCGTCTCAGCTACCTGACGTTAAAGTCATCGATAAATATATTTATCGTCGTGCAGAGCACGCGTCCGGCGATCAAGTCGCTGATGATTTGCACTGGAAGTTGTGGGTTCCAAAAGATCTTGTGATAGAGGTATTAAAACAAAGTCATGAGCCTCCTTTAGCGTCTCATTGTGGAATCAATAAAATGTTGGAAAAAATTCGGCGATATTATTATTGGCCAAATTTAGTGTGTGATGTTAAGTCATTTGTAAACGGTTGTGTGGTGTGCAAATGTACCAAACATCCCAATCGTTCGTTACGCCCACCATTAGCTCCAGTAAAAGAAACGCAGCGAATATTTCAAAAGATTTTTATTGATTTCTTGGGACCCTATCCTCGAAGTAAGTCCGGAAATGTTGGTATATTCGTAGTGTTAGATCATTTGTCCAAATACCCATTTTTAAAACCTGTAAAAAAATTCACCACTGATGCTATTATTCGCTTCATGGAAGAGGATTTATTTCATTGTTTTGGTGTACCTGAAACCATTGTATCAGATAACGGTGTCCAATTTAAGTCACATAAGTTCAAGGCTTTGCTCACCAAATACAATGTGCAACATTTTTATACGGCTGTACACGCTCCGCAAGCTAATGCGTCAGAGCGCGTAAATCGATCAGTAATTGCTGCAATCAAGGCTTACGTTAGACCCGATCAAACAAATTGGGATGAGCAACTTAGCCATATCAGTTGCGCATTACGGTCCAGCAGACATTCAGCAATCAATGACAGTCCCTATCGTGTTGCTTTTGGACAACACATGATAGTTAATGGTAATACCTATCCTCTTCTACGAAATTTAGAACTTCTAGAAGACCGTACAGTTAGTTTTGATCGAGAAGATTCCTTTGATATAATAAGGAAAACTGCACAACAGAGTATACAACGGCAGCACGAACAAAACGAAAAACAGTACAATCTTAGAAGTCGAGAAGTAGATTTTAGAGTTGGTCAAGAAGTTTATAGGCGTAATTTTCAGCAAAGTAATTTTGCAAAAGGCTTTAATGCAAAACTGGCCCCAACTTTTGTAAAATCTCGTATTAAGCGTAAGCTTGGCAATAGTTATTACGAGTTAGAAGATACCCAAGGGCGATTCATTGGAAAATATCATGCTAAAGATATAAAACAATAAATCGGGTAGCCAGGAAATTCGTCCAAGCGAGTATCACTCTTTGGAGTGATGACCCCAAAGTGTGATTTTGGCAGGGGGGATTGTAGTGGTCGCTTGGACCGCCAACATTTATTGGTTGGGCCTAAAAGTAGGCAAAGGTTTTTTTTGCCAAGTAGAAAAAAAACATGCCAGCGCCACGGCACTAGTTGTAGAAAATAGTAGTTAATGTAATATATTTATTAAAGTTATGTTTATATATGTTAATAATCCAATTTTTGTTAGTTAAATGTTAGATGTATAATAATTGTTTAGTGTTAGTATAAACTTGTAGGATATATGTATTTTGTTAGGAAATATTAAATAGCGCCCTCTGTGTGTGGGGCTTAGCAACATTGCTGAAAGATTTTCGCGATAGATGCATCTTAAGGCAGCGAATGGCAAAGAACGGGGAGATAAGAATGCATCAAAGTTTAATGTCCGTTTGACAAGGCTTAGATGATTCATTCGTGCTAGTCATTCTCTCGCAAGTCACCTGTTTATTTGTTTTATGGCAGTTCTCAGAAACTAGAGAAAAAAATATATTATACACATATATCGCCAAAAATAAGACAAAAGTGACATACATAAATAAATAGTGAACAGTGCGGGAAAAAGTAAAAAAAAAATATAATATATACATATTTGTGAAATCACCCCCCCCATTTCGGCCAGCAGCCAACCGGCGACAGGCGGATAGAATTTTTGGAGTTTTATATGGTGCCGTCCAATAAGGCAGGGTAAATATTACTGACGGCAAATGTAACATTTACAAAAATCATATTAACGCTCTGATTTTTCTCTTAAAATCAGACGGCACGCAGTGTAAAAATTTTCTTTTGGATGTTGTTGGTGTAGGCGTTAATTTAAGCCACCCAAACAATTTACATCCACGCCACATCGTCACCCGGCAGCCAAAAGTTTGGGCGAAAGCTTTGAAAGCTTTCGCACGATCGCTTCGAAAACTACAGCGGATCAGCTGATAGCTACCAGCGAAAGGCAAGCTCTGCGTCTGGCAGGAATTAGGAGGAGCGTTTTGCAGCGATACTGCGCAGCCGCCACCTGAAATTCCGTTGAGATTTGTCCCTGAGAGGACTAGCAAGGAGGACGCCAGCATCACCACAGATGCTGGATTGGTGCTAGTGACCGTGCGACCACCTGCGAAAGTGTCGTAGCACAACCCAGAGAGAGTTGGCGCAGCTGATGTCCGCGCCTATAGATGTTTTGCTTTGTTAGTTAATATATATCTACGTTATATCTTTTGGGCCTTCTGCCATTTAATTAGTGCGTTTTTTTTTGTATTATATTTTGTTCATTTAATGTATTGGTTGCGTACATGTATATATGTTGAATAACAAACTGTGTTGTAAATTTACTTATGATTACGTGGTATAACATACTATGTATCAGAGGTAAATAAACTTCATGAGTTACAATAAGTTGTCCTACATATATCTTGGCCGTCAATATTTATGTTCTCTGTCAAGATTTGCAATTTTTAAAAATTAAGTCATATTTGTTTATCAAAACAATGGAACATCTGGCATAAAAGCTCAGATCACCATGCTAGCATAAAGCTTTTGTTAGGGCTTTAAACTTTTGCTCCACAGCTGAAACAACAACAACAATAACAACACACACACACATATCACCGGCTGTGAAAGATCTTTCGTCGCTGGAGAATGATGTAAGTGAGCTTTTTCTTATGCATAACTTTTTATTGAAATATTGTACGCATTAGAGCTTTTTGTATTGCATCTGTTGAATGCAGAATTTATAGCCCAAACGAAGTTTATTTTCATTTGTTTTGCTGGCAGCTTCGTTTCGCTGCGCCTGAGAAACCTTAAGTTTCTTAGGGCTGGGCTTTTGCCGATGGTCCATTGCCATATAATGATATGGATTACTAATTAAATAGTTTTTATAGTGCATAAAAACTATCTATTATTAGCGATCCATATAAAAATTGCAATACGAAATATTGGCTAATCATTTCTATTAATCATATTTATTTCTATTTATGTATTTATTTAGTTTTTAAGTATTTATGAAATAGATTTAAATTAGCTTTAATATTTCAACGTCTTTATTTCATATTCCGTCCATGTTATCTTTTGTTTATTTGCCTTTTCTTTATGTTTCTTAATTTAAATAAATTTGTTATAATGTTTAGTATGTGCGAGTAAGTTTGCAAATTTGGAACCATGCAGCATTTGTATGGGGAGGGTTGAGTAACGAGGAGCTTCTCCAAGGGATCCTGTCATCTAAATTGATTTTTACATTGGCCTTGCAGGATCATGGTAGGGTGGGCGTCTGCACCAATGAGTGCACCGTAAAGGAGAAGTGTTCCAAGTCGAAGGTAGATCCCTAACTTGTCTTTCTTCTAGTTTACTTTCAACTCTTTTGTTTACTGTCCTTGTATGTCTCTTCCCCATTTTCCCCCTTCCTTCAGTACGCGAATTTTCTAATAGTATAATTAATCTACGGAAGCACGTAGCGGAAAGGATTTTTTCTCTTTAGCCCACTCCCATCCGACCAGACAACAGCCGTAGCGATCGCGTACACCTTTCGTAGCGTTACAAGTACACCAGCTTCTAAAACGAACAAGCTTCGTTACCCGTTACAAGTTCCATTGACCATCTGGCCAGACTCCTAAACCTAAAGCTATGGTAAGTGACTTCTTTATTTGCTCCACAGCGTTGACGGCTACCTCACTTAACTGAAACTTCCCATTATTTTTCCTCGGAGCATTTGTCAGTGGTACCGAGATACCAAGAAGCTACGCAGTTTCTTGACCGTCATTGGAGCAGGCATGTTATTGATGGCCTCCACTCTGCTCGAATCTATGATGAAACCTAAATAATTGAGGTTCCGAAAACAGAATTTGGATTTGGTTTCCTCCAGCTCAATCTGTCAGAAGGCACACTTCAAATCGACGCATGAGATGAAGTGCGTCTCATCGATTTACAAGAGAATCCCTTGGATGCATGGAATAGGATACGCATATTTCATCGATTTTTGCAGGGCTTCATGACGACCGTCGTTCTCCATGAACTGTGGTTCTCTTTTATGATGGTTCGGTTCCCTCAATTGGCTGTATCCCATGTTGTAACAAGTGAGTCTTGCCCAATTTCAAATTGGAGAAACTCACTTTTCACGGCCTCCAACTGATTCATCTCTTCCAGGTCCCACAATTCCGGATCAGATACGACAACATCCTCGCCCCGGTAATATTCCACTTCGACAGTTGTTACATCAGTTGTCTCTCTGTGGTACAAGTCTCAAACAGATTCGGAGCGATGTCGAAAGCTCTCCAGAAGTCCATGCCCAAATAAACCACCTGTTTTAAGTCGGCGCACATGAAGAAAACTATCTGCTTCGAATTGCCGCCATATGGTACTGACAGATTGACTCGTCCCAGGATCGGGCGACTGGCTCCTGCAGAAATTGTGACCATGGACGTGTACGGGGGCACATTCCAATTCATCTTGCTGACAAGCTCTCGGCATCCTCGACCCAGCAGACTAACGGACGCGTCAGACTCAAGAAGGCTTTTCAGAGCATGTCCACCGATGATTATATCTGCAAAGAGTCGAGGATCGGTGGTCTCCACACTTCGAACTCCTTCATCGACTTATCTCCTCGTTAGCCACCGCCGACGAAAACGAGCGCGTGCCTTTATAACGCGTTTCGTGGCCAGCATCATCTCTCCAATCTGCCGCTCACCAAAAATTCTATTTCGAGCCGACATGTATTCCCGAACACGATCTTAACACTATGGTAAGACTCTTACTGTCGTTCCTTTTACTAGTGTATCCACGATATTTAACCTTAACTTAGGTGTAATTTTCGCTTACAGTATTGTCCTCCAATTGTTTTTGTTGGTAAGCCACTCCAGTTTCTGATCGGGTCTTGCCTCCAATGCGCCTGCCCCGGTCTCATCGCGTTCGCCCAGGAGTTTCCCGGACAATTGACGCATTGCGGGCTAAACGTGTCGGGCTTGCCGCACCGAAAGCAAAAGATGCTCCTCGTCCCGGACATACAATCCCGGAAACCGTGACCAGGTTGCCTGCAGTTCCAGCAGTTCCAACCGTCTCGCGGTTCTACGCAACCGTTTCCTCCACTTCCTTTGGTTGGACTCTTTTCGCGCAGAGGTGGGTTTTCAACCTCGTTAACTACTAGTTTGACTCCGTGCGGATACCGAATTCGTTGTCCCTGTGATGAGCGCCCTCGACGACTCATCTATCGCCCCACTTCGATACATTCTTGGCGTAACTCGTCCACCGTGGGTATTTCCATGGCATATATGTATCTTGCCAAACTTTCCTTTAATCCACGCTTTATTATTTTCACCAGCTCAAGGTCCCGGAGATGTTTCTGGAAGCGCGAGGCTAGCCGCCGCATGTTATGAATGTAGTCATCGATATCTTCGCCAGACTGTTATTTCTTCTGCAGTAGCTCCTGCATGATGTCATGCTCAGTTTGGTAACCTCGAAACCGGATCACCATTGCTTGATGCAAATGGGTCCAGCTGGCCCATTGGGACTGCTCCTTTGTTAGATATCGATTTTTGCTGCGAAGAGGCGGGTCGACTGCCACTACTACCGTCCTTCTGCGGGCGGATGAGCTCCTGCATTAGCTTTATCATCTCCATGAAGCCTGCGCTAATCTCATCGCGTATCGGTGCCGCAATCCCCTCCTGCAGTAAACTCCTTCATCCTCGACTATAGGACAGAATCTGTCGACTCCGTTGGATAGCTTTTCGGCCCTTATCCGATGCTTCAACCACAGAGCATCGAGGAGGAGCAGTAGCAAGGCCTTCTTCTTAAATTCTACGGTTGCCTTAGCCGATGGAAACAGCACTTCCGGGAATCCACAAATAAAGTCTCATACTCCAGCAGCGAGCGTAATGCTAAATTGGTTACTGTTTCAGTTATACAGTCGGGCTCCTCCTCGTTGGCTGCGTCGTCTGACGTTCGCTGTCCCACGTCGTTGGTGCTGCTCCGGCTGGTGGTGAGTGGCGTCTGTCGATGCGACGGCTATCGGCACTCGGGCCTTGCTCCAACGGTGATAACTGCCCGTTGAGTGTCCCGCGCCATTATATTTTTAAATGTTGCCTTCGCAATATGAAAAAAGAGTACAAAAATCGTCCAGCACGATCTTCAGACCGACATCGCTCGCGATTCGACTCCTCAATCAAAAATTCCATATGCTAATCTCTAGTGAAAAATTTTGACGCTCCTTTTTACTCTCCTTGCTACGTGAAGAGCAGCTCAAAAAAACCTCTATTATCGCCTTGCGATACTCCAGATATCAATATCTCCCCAATACCAAAATAAGCAACACTGCTGGCACAAACGATAAACAAAAACGTAACAGTTTTCCCAGCTCTAATACAGATAGTATTTTCGTTATGTTCTTACAATTATTTGTAAGGGTCCAGCGATTCTGTGTGTTGCTTATTTTTTATGCACATGTCTTCGATATTTATATCCTGTTTGGGCTAGGCTGCATCATTGAAAATTTCCGTTTCTTGGAATCTTCCGTCGTCATCCACACGCGGTTATGTTGCCATCGATAACACTCATTTTTCGATTTAAAAAAATACCACTATCATATGTTATTCAATTTGTAGTCACAGTTTCCGAATAATTGAAGATGCGACTCATACTCTATTTTGACCCGCGCATTTGCTTTAATTATGCGATTCTAAGATGCATTTGTTTTTACCAAAGTCCCGTCTTTCGAAGAGCTTATTAGGGGTACATAAGTAAACCAAATCAAGCGGCAGCGCGCCGCATAAGTCTCGTACTCAGTTCAGTCACAGATCGCATGCGGAACGATGAGCACGGTCGTATTTCGTCGCCCTGTGCTGTCGCTTGCATGAATGCATATATGAAACTACATTTTCGCCAATATTGGTATGCACGTAAAGTTTTTCTGCTGCGCGACCTGAAAACCTGCCCAAGGTTGGGTCTGGCCAATATAGTGTGGTGTGCAGGTTTCAATATATTTATATTTTTATACCCGCTACCCATATGATGTATCACACAGCCAGAAGGCTTCTCCGACCGTGTAAAGCATACTTGATCAGCGTCAAAAGCCGAGACAATATAGCCATGCCCGATCTCACCTAGATCTCAGAGACTATAAGAGATAGAGATATATTGTAGGCAAATCAAGTTTGTTTTATATTTTGCCACACCCACTTCCGCCCCTGCAAAACGACAAAAATCGAATAAAACGTGTAATTTTAGTACAAACAATAATATCTATAGTCTTAAAGTTTGGTTGCGATCAGATTAAAAATATCGATAATATTTTTATAGCCGCTACGCATAAGGGTAGAAGGGAATTATAACTTTGTGCCGGCAGGAAATGCATGTAACAGGTAGAAGGATGCATCTCTGACCCTATAAAGTATATATTCTTGATCAGCATCAACAGCCGATGCGATCTAGCCATGTCCGTCTGTCCGTATGAAACACGGGATCCCAGAGAAATAGAGCAATAGTTTTAACGCACATTAAGTCTGTTTCAAATTTTCGCCACGCCCACTTCCGCCCCAACAACAATCAACAAAAATCGAATAATAAGCGTAATTTTAAAGCTAGAATTATGATATATACAATAATAATTATGGTAATTATAATTCCTAAAAATTTGGTTGCGATTAAAAAAAAATTGTCGATGTTATTAAAAAAAATACTTTTGTATGGGCAAAAACGCCTACTTACTAGGGGACTTAGTTGCTTTGGCCGATAATCTGGTATATTGCGCCGTCTATGGTATATTTTGATTGTGGTACTATATCGATATACCAAAAATACCGTTTGGTATATTTTTAGTATTTATGTAGTATTTTCGGTATATTTTGAAAATAAAACCGCAATATTTTGCTTTTATTCAAAATGGGTTGCCGGTATCTCATAGTCGAGCACAATCGGCTGTAGCTTTCTTACTTGTTTAAAGATGCTTTCGATGTCGGTCTTCCACGAGTAAGAAATTATCGGCCTTTTAGCTCAATAGTCTCATGATCGCTGTGCGACAAAACGTGACGAGGTGTGTCCCTTGGACCGATATATTCGTTGATTGCCAACATGCTGATAAATGTATTTTATTTCAATTTCTTTGAGTAATCTATTCTAATTCTTTCAAAGTCTGACGCATCTAGGGTACCCGCCACTAATGTCAATATAATACCTACTAGGCGTAATTTGTCATACAAAAGTTTTTCTTTAATAACTTCTACAATTTATCCGATCACAACAAAATTCTCTGGAATCTTACATACTAGAGTTATTATTGTCTGTACCAAAATTCTATGTTTGTTACATACATTTCCTGCCGACACACGTGGAAAAAACAGAGATTTTTTTGAGTTTTTAAATGAGTCAAATGTAGCATTTGAACTGAACTGAAAAGAACCAAGAAATACATAGCTTTTTGGTGCTGTGCAAACAGGGCATTAGCCTTTCGAACGCGTCATATTCTGTCTCACTAAAGCTAAACGAGGTTTACAAGTTGTTATTTCTGACAAAGTTGTTATTTCTTTTTTTCGAACGCTGAAGGAGAGACTAAATAGAAAAATTATACTGTTAGAACCATGTATGCTATTAACTGTAAATTGGGAGCTAACTTGTACTACTCTTTTTAGATCCTTTACGGGCTTAACTACGTTTTGACTACTGCTGTTGTCTTTCGATAAAAGGCAAGCGGAACCAGTTCCGAAAAATAAGGCGACTCATCTTCAACGGCTACAGCTGCCGAAATCAGCTCTTGACAAGATTGAAAGCTTTGTTCCTCTGATGATTATGCTACCTATTGCCTTCTGAAGCTGTACTCACCTCCATGGCTTTAGCATAGAAGTTCTCGAAAAAACTTCTCTCAAAGCTTGCCTCGGCTTCTATGGCTAAGGCCAACGCACTTGGTAAGCCTTTGACCCTCGCTGGGAAAAACTATTGCTTTGACCTTTAGAGTTCTGAAATAAAAGCATGAAGGACATCATTTCTGACCTCATTATTGAGCAAAGCGGCCTCGTTCATAACAATTTTTAGTTGTGTCCATAATCAGTCTCTTTTCTACCTCATCATAGTATTGCATTAGGCTGAGGCCGCCTTGTTTCGCCATCTCAAAGCTCTATTGAAAGACACGCAACGAAGTTTTGTCAGCATAAGTGCAATCTTGTCTAGCAATCATGGAATCAAAATGTAATACTGTGTTATGAGATACTAGTAGCGCTCCTGCTGTTCCTCTGATCTTGTTTCGTAAGATTGTCACTGCTTCAAAATTATTCTTGCTAACCAAAGCATAAAAGTATCAGGTTACCGCTGATGAATTTTTAGTTCGGTACTGACTCTACCTATTTGTTGTGTTGACGCTTAAGTCTTAGACTACGTACGTATATACATATAACAGTGTTACATATAAAAGTGTTAAAGCTAAAAAAAAAGTGTCTTTACTCATCAAAGCCACCACCAAAACATTGAGCCGGATTTCTTGAACGTATACGGATTTTCACGCCCCAGCTACACTTCATTGGCAAAGAATTATGCACTTTGTTTTCTACTGTACATGAGAAAGGATCGGCAATTGTTCCCGCCATTTTTTCTCCTATGTGCATACAAGTCAACTGATCCATTTCAATTAACACATACACTAGTAGCCGCTAACAAATTCAAAGTCCGCCAACTGCAAAAAATACAATTTTCGCCAAATAAATATCTTACTTATTTATTGGCATATATATATTCATTCTCTACCGAATTATTTCATCCTAAATAATGTTCGTGGTGTTCTGTGCTGGGTTGATCCTATTGCGAAACGTACTTTTCTGCAACATATGTACATATCTACGCATATTGGTTCCGATTTATTTATATGTATGTATGTAATAACACTAACACATACAATTCAAAATAAAAGTAAATTGTTCAAAATTTCACTTAAAATACACAAAATCCAACACTTACTCCTACACTAATGTACACTGCACATTAAACATACATAAAATTGTACATTTACTCGTTCCATTCCATTCAATACAATAAAGATTCACGCTGTACAAAACTGTGGTTGGTGTTTTGTTTCACAGTTGTTAGCGTTGCTTCCTACTGCTGCTAATGTATTTTCTTTCTTTAGGGTCCTTATTACTATTCTGTGAAATGGTCAAACTTTTTGCTACTTTGCCTTTGCTCAACGGCTATTTGCCTATTTTGTACGTCTCACTGATTCGTCCTATCCTTGAGTACGGATCTCTTGTCTGGAATCCCCAGAATAGGGTTTATCAAGATAGGATTGAATCGGTGCAGAAACAATTTTTATTATTTGCTTTTCGTAGTTTAAATTGGAATCCTAATATTAGATTACCACTGTATCGCAGTAGACTTTTATTACTAAACCTTCCTTCTCTTTCTGACCGTAGAACTATGCAAGGTGCTGTTTTTATACAGACACTAATTAATGGTGAAATAGACACTTTGGAGCTGTTAAGTCAAATTAGTTTTGCAGTTCCTGTCAGGATCACTAGGAATTTTCTTCCTCTTCTCATATCACGTAGATCTACTAACTTTGCTTGCCATAATCCCTTCCGTATTCTGTGTGTGAACTATAATAATCTCAATAACGTAGTTTGCTCTAGTAAATCTTGATGCTCTTAGTACGTCAACGTCCAAAATAAAAATAAAAAAAAATAAAAATATCTCTTCGTTGTAAACTCTGAAGCTTAGATTCCGCACAGCATGTACGCTCTGCAAATCGTAACGCTGGCGTTTTCCCGCTCCGCCAGGTTTCTCCTTAATTCGTCATCAATCATCGAGTCAGATGAACCTTCGCCGAAGAGAGCATACGTATTCACCCCTCGATTGCCAAATCCGAATATCGTCGGGGTTCAACGCAGCTCAAATTCCGCTCCGTGGACTCTTAGACTGCTCTTGGCGGGGTCCTGCTTGAGCTCGCTGACCGCTGCTCATTCTTACTTCTGTTTTCGTCCACTGGTGGCGGCCTTCTCCTGGAGGAATACTACATCTAGTGCAGCAATCTTTGATGTCGTCCTTGACATCCATCCACCTGATACTTGTTGTCCGGAAACTCCTGATCATATGGCGACAGGTTGCTCAAAAGGATTTCTCCATTAGGTGGCGATTAAAGAGATGATGCCAGGTTATTCACGATCTAGGCACGATCTTTTCCAAGTGCTGTTCGTGAATAGCCTGCAGATCTAGCACTCTTTGCAACTGCCTTCGTATGAGCTGTTCAGGTCGTTTATACCTGAACCGTAGCTGCTCTATCACTGCGTTTACGTTGCTCGGGTGGTAGCAATGACTTGACAGTGACACGTGTATCACCTTTCAGGGCCTTTAGCAGACGCAGATTGTTCTCCAGGTTTGTGCAACCATAGGCCGCTGTGGTTTCCGTAAACGCGCAAACAAATATCGGCCATTCTTCTGGTTTGCCTTCAAACACTTGATACTGCAGATCCGAGAACCATAGTCGACGGTGTCGGTACAGAGATCTCTCTTGGGCTGTAGTATGGTGCAAATCCAGCGACTTATGTGTAATGAGGCCTCGAATTTCTGGCGGTCATAAAGCCAGATGGCACTGATGATGCGCATAAATTAGGCGGCAACAATTCACTCAAAAGCACTGGGCGGTTTTCTCTCATGAGCACCGTTTGATTCGCACTCGTATTTGGCGGCAGATTTCCACTCAAGTGTGTCGACGAGGACGCGCCATTGTCGATTGGCTGTTGATCGCGTCTCACTTACACTTAAATTCCACTCAATAATGAATCACTTAACAGCACTTGAGTCTGCTCCATCTTGAGTTGCGCTTCCAGATCAGCAATTTTCTTCATAAAACTCGCAACCAGAGTCTCAATGATAGTGCTTCGCTACCGCTATCTTGGCTTTGCGAACGCACTGAATCGAACGTCGATTTTGCAAGGCCGACCAATTGCCGGTATGCGAATATCAGAAAATAATTGTCGTCAACAGAATTAGAAAATTTGTTTTACCGCAGTGACTTCCTCTAAATCTATACAATTATCAATTATCTGCTTAAATACTCTAGCATGTGACCGTCACAATGATCATTAATTCTTTCAACTGTCGAATACAAAATACGAAAAACTACTTATCGAAATTAAACTTATTTAAATTCCAACAACCAGAATAGAAGTTTGTGACCAAAAAATTTTACAGTTCTATCTCTTAAAGTCTCTGATATCTAAGTGTTCATACTGACAAACGGATGTGACAATATCGTCTCGGCTGTTGATGCTGAAGAAAAATATATATACCTTATAGAGTCGGAAATGCATTCTTCTGCCTGTTACATACATTTCCAGCCGGCACAAAGTTGTAAAACCTCTCTAAGCTAGTTCGCTAATGATGACTTAGTAATTTGTCGATCAACTTTTTTTTAAACATTGGATTTTTATACCCGCTACTTATAGGGTAGAAGGGCCTTTGTGCCGGCAGAAAATGTACATATGTAACAGGCATCTCCGACCCTATAAAGTAGATATATTCTTGATCAGTGTCAACAGCCGAATGTCTGTCCGTATAAAAATAAAACCTATAGTATTTCTGTACAATTGTAGAAGTTATTAATGAAATACTTTTGTATGCGCAAAAACGCCAACTTACTAGTGGTCTTGGTTGCTTTGGTTGACAATGTATTATATTTTGCACTCTATGGTATGTGAATGATATTTTTTTTTAAGTATTTTTGTGATATGCTAATTTGGTATTTTTTATTATTTTTGGTATTTGGTATTATTTTGTTACACACAATTCTTTTTGTAACAAATAATGGGTAGGATATATATAAGATTATAAAAATCATTCATGCACTTCAGAGATAAGCCCTAACAAATATTTTTAGAGTATAAGTTTATAGTAAAGATTAAGTTAATATTTGATTAATTTGTAGTCAAACAAATTTAACACCAATGAAAAAAAACAAAAATACTAAACAAAGGCCACGTGCGGTACGTCAACATAAACTAAGTAATCAGCACTCTCGGACCGGCGATCACCTCTTTACATATAACAAACCGACTTTCAACCAACTGACACCCTAAACCAGCGACAACGGCTGCAGCGAAAACTTTAGTATAATTTTCCTAGATTTTAATTCTTAATTTATGAAGTTAGTTTTAATTGGATTCAGTAAATACACAGATCCTTTTTTTTATACAAAAACTTCCTTGTTTTTATTAATAGACACTCATTTTTTATTTCAATCTGTTGAATTAGAAATGTTTGGATTACATCAGTTCGACAGGTATACACTTGAGCCATTTGAAAATGTTGTACGTCAGCGTTCATCAAAAAAGGTTATATATTATTTAAAAAAAATTGCATTAATATTTAACACAGAAATCACAAAGATTGGGGATCTCCGCAGATATTTGCTTTCGAATTGGGGAGTGTGCATATATAATTTCCTGTAGTACACTCTGAAAAAAATATATTGTTCAAGCTAGAAAAAATGAAATGTTAACAATTTAGATAATTACCCTCATTTTATTGACTTCAGCTCGTAACATAATTATTTTGGATTCCCCTGTTTCGATTATAGCTCTTAAGTTGTAAATTTGCATTCTCATATTATTTAATTGTAAATCATTTGAATCTTCAAAATTTTCCTTAAGTTGTGGGGTGTATTCTTCACGAACATTTTTATATCGTAGACACATAGAGGTTTTACGTATCTATATTTCAAGAAACAAACTAAAATTACATTAAAATCATATCCGTAACACATAGTTCATATTAAAATTACCTGACTTTTTAGACCATGATCAATATGAATTCTGGATGTTTTTTTTATCAAATCACACGATTTGCTCAAATTTAGTGGTCCCAAAATTCCACTTTTAACAAAAAATTCTTTAGCTTTATCAATGCTTCTTGTAACTTTGATATTCATATCGCTCATTTGAGTGTTTTTTTTGTTGCATTGTTGACTTATGTCAATTTTAGATGTATATGATCTATTCGAGAACCAATCATATAATTGTGGAATTGAAATATTTTCTATTTCATTATGTTTTCCAATTGAAAATGCAGGCCGATATTCAAAAGAAGAAATACAATTGATTTCTGGATGCGAAAAAGATCTGACATATTTCCAATTTGTAATTGCCTCTTTCATGTCATTTTGCTGAAATATTTGGGTCCCTTCTGAATCTAAACGACTCTTAGAGGGATATACTGATTGTGAATATTCAATATTTTCCATGATATTTAAATACAATTTTTTAAATTAAAAATATCATATAAAATATAAATTTTTTCCGCAATGAGTACCTGTAAGTAAAAGAAACTCATTAATCGATTTTTAAACCCTTTCATGTAGATTTATCGAAATCCTAAGCATAAGTTAAGGCCACACATTACCAAAGCCCACTGTCGGTGAATACTATTCACTGCATAGTTTGAGCCAAGGCAGTATAGAATAGAGGTGGGCGCGGGCCTGTATTTTAAGGCCCGGGCCCGCACGAAAACAAACTCTTTTTTGAGAGGCCCGGCCCGGCCGAACACGAAACTTTTTCACTAAGGGCCGGCCCGGCCCGGCACGAAACTTATTTACACATATAAGGAAATTCAAAAGACATGTAATTTATATATACATATATATATTTATTAAGGTATTTATATTGAATATTGTTATGTATTTAATGAAAAACAAATTAATTCATATTTTTATTTAAAAATAAAATTTTTTTCTACATTTTTGCTTTTAGCCTAGTGCGTTTTTCATTTAAACCATGGCCCACAGATTTGATAATTTCACAATAGGCCGCCAATTTTTAATTAGTGGTGTGCAAACAAGTAAAATATTGTATAACCAAATCAATAGTAGCATCGATAAGCAATTAAAATGCGATAAATGGAGGTTCTAATTCGATCAAATCAAAATTGTTTCAGGCCTACTTCGGGCTTTTACGGGCCTATTTCGGGTTTTTACGGGCCGGGCCTTTTTTCTAAGGCCTGGGCCCGCACGAAGCCCGTACGAATCTTAATTATAAGGCCCGGGCCCGCCCGAACCCGCTCCGGGCCTGTGTAAGCCCGCGGGCCACGAAAAAAAGCCCGGCCCGTTCCCACCTCTACCTTGGTGCCCAGTTAATAATTTATTCTTCACAAAGGTCTTCCTCCAACTCCAGGGAACTTTGCCTGAAAATTTCGAGTTCATTATCTCCGCCTTCTTCTACCTGATTATCATTATTGTCTACATGCCCATGTTATTGGAGGCTCAATATCAGGAGATTCCAAAAGAACTATAACATCTCTTGGTAGGCTTTTTTATAGTTTAATCTTTGGCCTTTCTTTAGATTTATAGTTGAAAGCAGTGGGTCAGAGGAATCCAATGCTCTATTGAACACATCTGATATAGTATTCAGACGGCTGTTTTTCCCTGCATGAGAAAACATGTCGAGTTTGTACAATTTTTTGCGCTCTTCTGACGCCTTTTTCGGAGAGCCCCTAGAAAAGTACGGAAGTTGCTGAACATCACTTAATTCATTTTCATCGAAATTTTGCAAAACAAACTGCTTCACAGCAGTTTGTTGGCGGTTGATGTTGATCCAAAAATCAAGCAACGTTGAATAACAAGACGTAAATACAACTGCAACATTAAGTTTTGCTGTAAATCGGGCAAAAACGGGCAAAAATGTTAGCCACTATTTGATTGTTAACAGTTTGGTTAATAACATTCAGCTTTAATATTGCCTCGACCGGCTTAGACTCCACAGAAACACAGATACATTTGTTACCAGGAACCTAAAAACATACCAACAACACATTGCACGATTGGACAATATATCACATGTAATAAAAATTTAATGCCAATAATTAATATTACATACCTTGACGATTAAATTCCATATTCAAGCTTTTTTGTTTGATTTAATATTTGAATATAAAACTGACAGAAACAAGTAAGAAAGTTACAGTCGAGTGTGCTCGACTGTGAGATACCCGCTACCCATTTTTAATAAGGGCAAAATATTGCGGTATTATTTTCAAAATATACCGAAAATACTAAAAAAATAGTAAAAATATACCAAATGGTATGTTTGGTATATCGATACAGCACACCATTCAAAATATACCATAGACGGCACAATGTACCAGATTGTCGGCCAAAGCAACTAAGAGCCCTAGTAAGTAGGCGTTTTTGCCCATACAAAAGTATTTCTTTAATAACTTCCACAATTTTTATCTGATCGCAACCAAATTTTCAGGAATCATAACTACTACAGTAGTTATAGTATATACCAAAATTCGCAGCTCTAGCTTGTTATTCGATTTATTTGATTTCTGGGAACGGAAGTGGGCGTGGCAAAAATTTAAAACAAACGTGATATGCGTGCACACATAACAAATGCTGTCGAAAATTATAGCTCTATCTCTTATAGTCTCTGAGATCCAGTGTTTCATACGGACGGACACACAGACGGATATGGCTAGATCGTCTCGGCTATTGATGCTGATCAAGAATATATATACTTTATAGGGTCGGAGATGCCTCGTTCTACCTGTTACATACATTTCCTGCCGGCACAAAGTTATAATACCCTTCTACCCTATGGGTAGCGGGTATAAAAATCATAAATTTTCCCGCCAATTTTTTTTTCAGAGGGTCCAGACCATAGTCTTTAAATATGGGCGAATAACAAATTACCAACGAAGTCTTAATTTTTTTAAAAATATGTTTCAGTATTCTTGAAGTATTCTAATTCAAAAAATAAAGTCAATTTAATAATACCGAACACAAAAAAAAATGTAAAAATGCCGGCTTTGCGACTTTTTGCCCATAGTGCAGTGGTGAAACTCTTGGCGTACTAAAAATTTTGAAGAAGCAACTTGATATGCACTCTGTTGGCCCAATCCCAACCAGCATGCATACACGAAGGGCAAGTCCATCAAGACGGCTCTCCATGCTCTTGTAGCCTCCATTGAAAAAGCAGACCACTTCAAAGAATATGCCTTGGGATCTTTCCGCCTTTCAGCGACACGCGGGTGGTTGCCACGTGGGTCAATTCGACCATTACAAAGGAAGTGCGAGGTAGCACTCCCCAGGATGGGGCTCTCTCGCCTCTTCTTTGGAACCTGGTTGTGAATAGCCTATCACAAAAATTCACTAGACGAGCTCCCAAGTTAATTGCCTATGGCGATGACATAGCATTCTGATAACTGGGAAATGCCCTACAACCCTTCCGTAATGGAACTTACTTTGCGGGAAGTTAAGGCATGGGCTGTAGCAGCCGGGCTCATCATTAACGCGGACAAAACGGATCTTATTCTCTTCACTAAGAGATATAAGGTACATGTGTGGTCCCCTCCCAAAATAGGCTGCACTACGCTAAGACCAAGCCAAGCAGTAAAGTACCTAGAGGTGGTCCTGGAGAGCAAACTGACATGGAAGCTCAATGTGTTAGAAAGGGTGAAGAAGGCCACCGGAGCCTTGTATATGGCAAAAAAGATGCGTAGGTGTACTTGGGGCCTCTCTCCTCATCTTATGCGTTGGACAACCTGGGTCTATTAGGCTATGGCCACAGCGTCATTGGTAGGGAGACTAGTACAGACTTGGACTATACTATCTCCCTTACCTGTACTGAGTCAGTACTACTGACCACATTAACACGATATATGTGGAACCGGGCTGCTGGCGGGAAGGGTTGCATTCCGGAAGCCCTCAACCTCTTCACCGACGGGTCGAAGATGGACGAATGAGTCGATGCGGCCGTACACTGCCCCAACCCGGTTTCAAAACACTCTTACAAACTTCCTGACCATTGCAGCATCAGGTGGTAGAGTGCAAGCCGCGCATGTTGTGGTGCCCGGGTTCGAACCCGCTCGAAGTACAAACTTTTTTTTTTTAACCACCCGGTCGGTGGTGTTCGAGTTCAAATCCCGATCAAAAATACATGCATATTTATTTTTAATATTTTGAGATTATTACCGTAATATTTTGCTTTTATTCAAAATGGGTAGCGGGTATTTCACAGTCGAGCACACTCGACTGTAGCTTTCTTACTTGTTTTATTTTTTCAGACTGCCCTGTTGAATTTGTATGGGCAACAGGCTAAAATCAAAAAAAAATGAAAATTTTTTGAATTCGGCAAAATTTTGAAATTCTAAAGAATGGGCAAACGAAAATAGCGAATGGCAGTCTGAAAAAGTAAAAAAAATTTGAAAAATTTTGAAATTTGGCAAAAATTTGAGACTTTGAAACTTGGGCAAACGATGAATTTGTATGGGCAATAGGCTGAAATCAAAAAAGTATGAACATTTTTTGAATTCGGCAAAATTTTAAAATTCTAAAGGGTGGGCAAACGAAAATCGCGAATGAGCAGTCTGAAAAAGTACAAAAAATTTGAAAAATTTTGAAATTTGACAAAATTTTGAGACTTTGAAACTTGGGCAAACGATGAATTTGTATGGACAATAAAAAAAGTTGAAAACCTTCAAATTTTTAAAAATTTTGAAATTCTAAGATATGGGCAGACTTGAAGAAACTTGAGGCTACCGTTGTAGAGTTTTAGTTTTCATAATTTCGTGGTGTGGGCGATCGATTTTGAGTCATTCATGCCGAAAAAATGTCAAAATTTTTCAAAATTCAAAATTTCCAAAACGAAAAATTTTTTCGAAAAACTAAAAGATGGGCAAACATGGGCAAACGATTTTAAAGCGATTTCTGTAAAAATATTTAAAAAAAACAAATTTTTGAATTTTTCAAAAAAAAAAATTTTTTCATAAATTTGAAACTAAGGGTTTGCAAAAAAAATTTTCCCTGGGCAAACATGGGCAAACGATTTAAAGCAATGGGCACCAATTTTTTTTGAATATCTCAATTCACTGGACCCAGCTTCTCTGAGCTGGTTCGAAACGTAAAAAAACTGAGTGGCAGAGGAAATATTATTACATAAAAAATATCTTAAACCCTTACCAATCGTTATTTAATAAACAAAAAAATATAAAAAAAAACGTGGTTCTTTTCTATATTTTGTAACTATATTTTTTCCGCCTGGAACAGTAACAAAAGCTGAGGTCTAGCTCTAAGTTTTATGTTAAAAATAAAAAAAACAGGATAAATAAATAAATAATAACAAAACAAATAATATTTAAAATTATGAAAAAAACAAAAAGTAAAGTATACAGTAAAATATCTGGATAAAATAAAAATGTTTGCATTAAATTATTAATGATTAATATAACAAATCGCAACACGGGCCAAGTTTCGGATAGAGCTGGCTAGTACATACATATGTATGAACATACCTAAACAATGTGCGTATGGATATAAGCGTGTACATACATACATATATCCATTGTAAATATATATGTAACTTTTGTTTTTTGTATTTACGATAAAAAAAATATTTTAACATACTTAAACTATTGTAACGTTTATTGTGTCACCTTGTTACACTTGTACAACTTCTTAGCGATGGTGTGCGTTCGTACACGTAGTATATACATACATACATACATACATATGTGTACTTAAGTAGGCAGTGTGGTATCTATTATCAATGTTCATGATTTTTCAAACAGAGTTCTATATTTGTAGGGGTTGCGAGGGTGTAATGTTAATACTTATGTTTCCATATTTCCACAACACCAAAAAACTTGATTTCTCTCGGTTCTTTTCCATTCAGTTCAAATGTTACATTTGCACCATATAAAAAACCAGTAGTTAAAAAATTCTCGGCTTGACTACGTACATAAGCTATGTAATAATATCAATAACAAACCTTCAAATATCGAACACACTTTCTGGGTATACGCGTCATTTGATCGATATGAAACCATAACGGAGCTCACCATAGCAAAAAATTTAATATAGATATGCGTGGGAAGCTATGTATTACAGAACTGATTTTTTAAAACCATTGTTTTAATTTTTTAATTATGATCGCTTTTTTATAGATAATTTGGTGACATGTGCATCAGAGCGGGACGACTAGAAGATTTACCGTTGCCTATTTTTTTCCATTCGGAGCTGTGGAAACGTCAAAACTTGATCAAATGTGAATGAATGATCAAACTGTGGCTGTGGAAATGTACTTAAGATAGCTTCGCAGCTTTAGCGTCACATATCGATATAAAAACATCGGATAAAAAAACTCTTTATATTCGTCTTTTTATGTTATATTTAATCTTAAATTAAAAAGGTTTAAATGCAAAAAAAATTATCTTTCTATTAAATCCATGTTCGTCCAATTGCATGCAGTACTTATGCACTAAAATCGTGAATGAAAAATTGGGGTAGCAACATTTTTGCCAATAACCTCAGCTCCAGCCCCATACAATATGAGCACAAAAAATCAATGTTGCCGATTAATGGCATAACTTTTTTTGACTTTCTTGTCGGCCATAGTGCGCATTATGCGTTCGTACATCCAACTATAAGGAAGGTATGTAGCAATTTTGGTTGAAATCCTTGGAGTTTTTGAGAAAATTGACCTTTTGTTAACCCGCAAAAACAAGTTCATTTCGCAGGTGCATCTAGAACCAGCGTGAAACCAGTCTGGCCAGAGCCAACTCAAATTGGAAAACTTTAGTGTTAAGTAACACCCTTTGGACTTTGGCGGGACTTTAAATAATTGCAGATAATAACTAAATAACTACTCTATTTACATATATATTGATTTATTATAATTAATAAATATACGCAATTTTACATTCTTCTTTCAATTGTAATTTTGCAGTTTATTTGACCACTGTTAGCAGCAAAACAATATGTTAACACAATCATTGAATTATTTTTAATATTTGCAGAACTTGTCGGCCATGTCGCGCTATTTCATTCTATTCGAATCAAATAGACAAATATTATATAATCAGGCATGCTCCGGTATTCACTTTTGGTTTTCGTTTTCGTTTTGGGAACAAAATCGAGATTTTCGTATTTATTTATTTTTTACTGCTGAAACAGCTGACTTGTGTTTTGGTCAATAGTAAACAACGCGAAAAAATGTCTTTCGTATGTTCAATTTCCAGCGTGGATGGAACTCACATAAGGATATTTGTATCCAGCATAGTTTATTTATTCTTCCCCTGAATGAAATATATTTGCCTTTTGTCTTTTTTGCAAAGAAAGATTTGAAACTTTCTTTAAAAAAATCAGTTGAACGGCAATCAGCTGTTTCCCACAAAAAATGGGGATGCCACCTTTTTAATGCATTTTAATCCGGTTATTCCAACAATTTTTTTTATAAAATTTTAACATATAAGTAATTAAATTAAATAAATTAATTTTTAAAAAACATATTTTACCCAACTTCAACAAATTTATCGCCATCTGTTTGATTATACAAGTATTTTTAACTTGCTTTTTCATTCTATCAAAAGTATGGCAGCTTAGGCGATAACTCATAGTGTCGGACTTATCGGTTGCTCACCAAAACGAAAATTGTTTTTGCCGACGGCAAAATTTGATATCCAAATTTGAGGTGGGTTCAGAAATTAGTCGGTTTAAAAATAATTACAAGCCTAATTGATCTGCTGGCGGCCTTAAAAGAACGGTAATAAACCAATGAGTCAACTACTTTTTTTCCTTTTGCAAATAAGATCCGATTTAATATAGAAAAAGGCATTTATTTTTCAATTCTACAAGACAAATTTTCTCGTTTTGGAATTCGAAAAAATCTTGTGAAAGTGAAAACGGGAGCGCCAATTTTTTCGTTTTCGTTTTCAAAACGAATGGAACGAATGGTTCAATGGAAACACCAAAACGGGACTTGGACGAACGTAAATAAACTGAGTGCAGTGGAAAAAGGGTATAAGTTAATCTGGCATCACTGGCATGCTGTAATAATATTGCAATATAATCGATATATTGAGGTTTTGCTCATCCCCAGAAGTAGTTTCACAGAAACAATTCAATTGCAATTCTTGCAAAGTTATGGCGGAGATATATTCGTCTGATATTTTACGCATTGTAATAGCAGAAATAGCCCAAACTATTGGGTACAGCAATACTCAAAATGCTTCTTTGGAGTTATTAGAAGATATATTATTACGGTTTGTGAAGGAACTGTCTCGTGATCTACACAGTCAAGTTGAACATGGTAAGTACACATAGCCAGATTGATATACTTATACATACATAACATTTTTGTAGTGATGTGCATATATTATTAATTCGCGAGTGCATATTTAATTCTCTTTCCCATAAAGCAAATCGTATTGAACCAAGTATTAAGGATGTTCAGCTGTGCTTTGGCAATCTTGCAATCGACATTCACGAATTACTCGATTATGTGGGAAATGTTGAGCCAGTGCCATTCGTTAGAGAAGTCCCCGAATATCCAGTAAAGAGAAACTCAAATATGAATTTTCTTAAACCTGGTAGCGCAGAGACTCTGACACGACCAGTTCACATATTTGAATATCTTCCTGCCGTGCTGCCCTCTTCGGGACGAATTTCAGCATCCTCTTCCGCATGCCATAATCCGTCTGAAATCGATCATTTATCCCTCAATTATCAGCAAAAATGTGCAGATAATTTGTTATCAGCGGAAGGAGAGCAAGGCGCTCCAAACATGCATAATTGGTGCAGGCAAATGGAATCATCCATATCATTAAAACAACCAACCGTAGATAACACTGATAGCATTGATGGTCATGCAGTGCGGACAATCAACAGCGTTGTAATGACAACTGGAGGTTTTATTTCACCGGCCATTGAAGGAAAGATGCCAGAAGCCTTTATTCCTCCTATTATTGGTAAGACTAAAACTTTAACTGTTCCCTTTTTTACATAATATAATATTTTTTCAGAAAAATTAAAAGGCTTAGACGCTCCGCCTATTTTGCCGCCCCTTGTTATTCTGGATACTAAAAATTCTATTACATTAGAAATTGGGCTTAACGAAAAGAATCAAGCAGCAAAAGACAATGCTGTTGTGGAACACAAACCCCTAACTGAAGACATATTTCTTTTACATGAAATTTCGACAGTTAAAAAAACTGAAAGCAAAAATCTGGATGAAGAAGCTATTGGTTCAGTACAAGGCAATCAATCCAAACCCACAAAGAGCCAAAAGAAACATTTATTTGGTGCGGAATTAAATAATAGTAAAGCACAAGAAAAAGCCCATCGTAAAGCATTAAAAATATATCAAAGATTATCGAAATCTCAGGTTGAAGATGAGGCTGGACTTAAAAAATCTTTGAAGCATTTAAATCGCGCAGGGATGTTGTCGACATTATCATCAGACACCAGGACAACGGCAGCGGACCGAACTTATGTAGAAAAAATCTTAAAGAAGCAAACAAAGCGACATAAACAACTAAAAAGCCAGAAACAACAGCAACATATACAATTTATGTCTAAGCAGCTCTCATTAGCAACTACTGATGAATTTTCCAATGCCAGACTCAATCATCCAGTGGTGATGGCAGCTTCTATGCCTTCTCAATCCATACCAATGCTATCCATTGAATCATCAACGGTTGGGAATATGTTTGGCAGTTCGACTGTGGAACCATTAAGCGCCGATATATTGTCATCAGATGTTGGTCAAAGTCAACAGATGCACTCACCGAATGATTTACTCTCCGATGATGTCAAACTTGGCAACGAACCAGACCGCAATAAATTAAATATTTTTAAAAAATTATCAAAGTCAAAGCCAACGAAGTCTCTCTCACCAAGTGCATTACACACAATGGCATCGCATTTATTAAGTGATACAGGCAATGGCTCATCAACCATAAATTTGCCGTCTGGAACAACTATAACCCCAGAACCGGCTTTGAATTTCACCGAAAATTATGTGACATCAAATTTAACATCAACAACACTGAAGGAGCAAACAATTACAACTCAATCTGTGTTGACATCTAGTCTAACTGAACTTACTATACCTAAAAAACGTGGACGTAAGCCAGGTGTAAAGAATATTTCTGCACGGTCAAAAATTCCCAATGAGCATGTTTTAGCCAAAAAAATCAGGTCTAGCAAATTGAATGCTACTACCACAGTATCATATCCACCAGAGAATTCATCCATAAACACAGCTCATCTATCAATACAAACGGAAACGACAAATTCGATTCCATCACAACACCCTGAAAAATTATCAAATATATTGCCACACAATTTAGATAAACTAATTGGCGAAGAAGATCGGGAACAATCAATTACCTTTTTACCTATTAGCAATGAGACTGCTAAAAATATGAAATTAAAAAAAATTAAAGAAAAGCAAGAGAAAAAAAAGCGAAAGACCAAATATAATCATCTAGTACCTAGTGAAAATTCAATTCAAAATAATGGTGAACTTGAAGGAAATAAGAAGTTTCCTTTTATGGATGTTGATATAAAAAACACACAAACACTTTCGATTACTAAGGAGTCTGTTGAATTTCATCAAATTCCATCATCAAAGTCACCTACAAATGCGAATGCAATTAAACATTTCTCATCGAATTTGTTGTCACCAGCAAGTAGTGTTCATGGCTATATGACCGGTATAGGCACGTTGCCTATTCTATCTTTTCCACCTCGGCCGGGTCTTATACCTTCCGGAATCTTTTCACCCACAAGTCTCGCAAATTTGAACAAAAATAACAAAATATCGCATTCATTCATGACCTTACCGGACACAATAAGCAGGTCATCATCAGCAATTGGATACGGATCGTCATTACATGAAACAACGTCAGGTAAATAATATTGTGAACGAATTTGTATAGGGTAGAAGAGTATTATAACATTGTGCCGGCAGGAAATGTATGTAACAGGTAGAATGAGTCATCTCCGACCCCATAAAGTATATATATTCTTGTTCAGCGTCAACAGCCGAGACGATCTAGCCATGTCTGTCTGTCCGTATGAACACCTAGATCTCAGAGACTAGAAGAGATAGAGCTAAATTGTTTCTCGACAGCATTTGTTATGTTTGCATGCAGATCAAGTTTGTTTCAAATTATGGCTACGCCCACTTCCGTCCCCGATAATCAAAAAATCGAATAACAAGCGTAATTTTAAAGCTGGAGTCGCAAATTTTGGTATATACAATAATAACTATAGTAGTTGTGATTCCTAAATTTGGTTACGATCAGATAAAAATTGTCGAAGTTATTAAAGAAATACTTTTGTGTGAGCAAAAACGCCTACTTACTAGGGGTCTTAGTAGCTTTGGCTGACAAAAAAGAAATTAAATCGACTAACATATTTTAAAGAATTTTACATCACCCTAAAGTCGGAAGTGTCAAACAATTATCTACTTTTGGTCGCCAATGTTCATGCAAACCAGTGAAGATATTTTTTCTTGTGGCTGTAAGTCGCGTTTCCTTTTGGCAAAAAGTTCTAAATCGTATGTTTAGGGCTCTAAATTGCGAACCCTTTTTTTTAAGCAAGATTTCACATCTTGCAGAGAATGCCAACCACCCGTACACTCTTACCAATATTAGTTTGTGGCTTTGGTGTTAGAGAGTGCAATGCAAAGCAAACGGTCCGGAGTTAAAATGCATATAAACTTTAACAAATTATTATTTAAAAATGGTATGCATTTACATACATACTAATTAAAAAATAACTATATTTATTACATTTATAGAAAAAAAATCAACCGAAATATCCATGCTTCCGCTGAGTGATTCGCATACGGAGCGCAGCTATTGCAATGTGGCTCCTTTAGTGCCAGAATCAATGAAAATGACAGTTTTATCTACTGATGGACATAAACTCAAATCGGCGAATGCTTCAATAGAGGGGGAAGGTATGGAAATCAAATCTGGAAAAAACGTCCAGGGTTTATCAAAAAGTGCGCACTTTAATCAACGCCTTGGAATTCGATCAAAGGGCCAGCATGATAAGCTATTGATTAACAAATTGGAGAAATCGAAAACAACAAAAGTTGGCACTGGCAAACTTGGAGATCCTATAGAAGTTTCCGATGATTCAAATGATAATGATGAATCCAATATCCAACAAAAAACGGACAAAATCAATAGTGATGGATTCTTACACAGTTCAAAAAAATTTGATATCCCACATCCACACTCAGTAATCTCAAACCCCTCTTCTATTGCCGCCGACTTTAACCAATTTAAAAAATTGGCCACAATTAAAGTAAATCCACTTGAATGTTCGAGTCCATTGTCTGTCATACCGCCATCCTCATCATCAGCTTTCAATATTAATTTTATGGGCAATGACAAGTTTAGCTTGGCCGGCGGTGCAGATCTGATACCATTATCATGTGTCGATAGCGGCTTGGCATACTCTTCAAGAACTGTACCAGTTACTAGTCTAACGGCAGGTGCTACATCTGAGTCATCCATACAAACTCATGGTCTGTCTTCTGAACATAGCTTTGTATGTAATATGGTTAATTCCATTAATTATGATGATATAACGATAACTCCAACAAACAATTTAAACAACAGTTTAAGTGATTTGAAGCTCCACAAACTGCACAAGAAACCAAAGAAAACGAAGGAGGGTAAGAGCAAAAAAAAGAAAGACAAAAAGGATAAAACTAAGAGTAAAGATAAAGGTGATGACAAGAGTATGTCAATGGTTGAGAAACCTAAAAGTGTGGATAAGAAACAAAAAAAGGACAAGAAAAAAGATAAATTGGTAAGTTCATTGCAAATTTTATTACATCAAACTAGAAAATTAGATACTATTTTTTATGTACTTTACTTATTATTCATTGGATTTTCTCTTTGCTTAATGCTAACAAATAGTCGAAACTTATAATTGACATTATCGCTTTGCAAATTGTTTCATCTTTGACAGACTTTTGACTAGATACTCTGAATGAAATCGATATTTCCCCATAAATGACAGTCATAGGAGCATAACGGTTTTAGTACTGAATTATATAGCAGGATCTTATAGTTAACACTGAGAGAAGACCGTCCGTTGATTAGTCAATGGAGCTTTTTCGCTTTTAGTTTTAGTTTAGTTTACTTTTCGTGCCTTTGATGTGCTTGCGCCATGTGAGTTCTTGCTTGCTCAGGCTTGCTTGAATTTTGTTCGTTTATTTTTATTCTTCACTTGGACAAACATTTTTCTACTTTGGTAGTTAAATAATGATATTTGTAAATTTGTTACTCAAGCTGGAAGATGTGGAGAAGCAAAATCAATGTAAAATGAATGCTTAATGCAATTTCTTATCAGGATTCTAGTCTAAAGCAAGTCACGGATTTGGAAATTGTTTATTTTTATACCCGCTACCCATAGGGTAGAAGGGTATTATAACTTTGTGACGGCAGGAAATGTGTGTAACAGGTAGAACGAGGCATCTCCGACCCTATAAAGTATATATATTCTTGATCAGCATCAATAGCCGAGACGATCTAGCCATATCCGTCTGTGTGTCCGTCCGTATGAAACACTGGATCTCAGAGACTATAAAAGATAGAGCTATAATTTTCGACAGCATTTGTTATGTGTGCACGCATATCACGTTTGTTTTAAATTTTTGCCACGCCCACTTCCGTTCCCAGAAATCAAAAAAATCGAATAACAAGCGAATTTTGGTATATACAATAATTACTATAGTAGTTATGATTCCTTAAAATTTGGTTGCGATCAGATAAAAATTGTCGAAGTTATTAAAGAAATACTTTTGTATGGGCAAAAACGCCTACTTACTAGGGGTCTTAGTTGCTTTGGCTGACAATCTGGTATATTGTGCCGTCTATAGTATTTTTTGAATGCGTTAATAGTACCATATACCATTTGGTATATTTTTAGTATTTTTGCAGTATAGTCGGTATATTTTGAGAAAAATGCCGCAAAATATATTTCTTTTATTCAAAATGGGTAGCGGGTATCTTACAGTCGAGTACACTGTAGCTTTCTTACCTGTTTTGTTTAGCGGAAAGCCTGAAGTCAATATGATTACCATTTAAGAATTGACCTTACTTAAGGTTGCGACGTGTTACGCTTAACTAACACTCCCCTTCGTATATGACTATGGAATTGATAATTTTGAATGTTCCTGCGAGACAAGCAACTCCATTAAGATATATAAGATATTGGCTAGTTACGCTCCATCATACTTCGATTTTTCTTCCATTCTGGTAGTCTAATGTTGTCCCGGATGTTGGACGAATTCAGTCTTAATATTGACTTTTGTTTCGCTTTATTAAGGGAATTATGTGAAAGTTGTCATTTCAAATAAGATCTATATAATCAGCCGTGCTCCGGTATTCACTTTTCGTTTTGGGACCAAAACCGAGATTTTCGTTTTAGTCCTCCTATTTTCACAAGTTTTTGCTATCGAAACGTTTAATTTCTTACTTCTGAAACAGCTGACTTGTGTTTTGATCAGAAGTAAACAAAGCGAAAAAATGTCTTTCGTATGTCCAAATTTTCTGCGTGCATAAAACTCACATAAGGATAATTTTATCACGCATATATGATTTATGTTTTCCCTTGAAAGAAATATATATTTTTTTTGTCCAGTTCGCATGGTCAAACGTTGCAAAAAAGCTGAAAAATTAAAAAAAAAAAAAAAAAAAAAAGAGCTATAAAAAAGCTGGTTTTTCAAATCATTGGATTCTCTATATATTTCTGTTAGAGGGCTACAGGGAGAGCGCACGATATCGGTTTTATTGAAACATATGTATAGAATTTGAGCAACAGTTATTCACAATATTTTGGGAATTTCATTACTACTGTGCTCATTTTTATTTTTATATTTTCATTTTTATGAATTTATTAGGAAGCTTATATGTATGTATAGCAGCATTTGTCTGCGCAAGCCATAACTGTAAATTCCTGATTTAGAATAAAATGTATTTTCATTTAAAGTAGAAAACAAAGAGTAGAAAAACGAATAGTAACGTCGTCTTCAAAGTATTTAACGGCTAGGTTTCCTAAATGTTTTAAAAAGCCAAAAATGTATGCTCGGCCACAAAACGCATAGCGCTGCTTCTTGCTCCGTCATCTTGACCGGCAAAGTTACAAAATCTATTTTGTTTGTTTGCATAAAGCCGCCACTAGCACTTTTATGCTTTTTGGTCAAAGCATGGGCGCGCAAATCAGAGTGCTTTGCTCTTCTTTTGACATTTGTTAAAACAATCAAAAAAAAATCACAACTTAAGATCAATTCACTTTTGCCTTTAGTGACGCTACGATAAGAATTGGCTTGTTCTTTGAGGTTGCTTTACAACACTATACAATCGATATGTCACTAAAAGTGATGGCAAGCATCGACAGAACAGCTTCAGCATATATTGTTCCATAATTTTGGGATATAGAAAAATAATCTAAAACAAGTAAGAAAGCTACAGTCGAGTGTGGTCGTTTGTGAGATATCCGCTATCCATTTTGAATAAAAGCAAAATATTCCGGTATTATTCTCAAAATATACCAAAAATACTATAAAAATATACCAACGGTATATAGTAGGTAGGCGTTTTTGCTTCCCTAAATACTTCTTCATAAATACTATAGTATATCCTCTAGCTTTAAAATTACGCTTGTTATTCGATTTTTTTTATTTATAGGGGCAGAAGTGGGTGTGGCAAATATTTGAAACAAACTTGATCTGCGTGCAAACATTACAAATGCCGACTAAAATTATAGCTCTATCTCTTATAGTCTCTGAGATCTAGGTGTTCATACAGACAGACGGACATGGCAAGATCTTCTCGGCTGTTGATGCTGATCAAGAATATATAAACTTTATAGGGTCGGAGATGCATCCTTCTACCTGTTACATACATTTCCTGTCTCGCTCTCACTCTGACCAAGAGATTCTTGCTATCTTCATTTATGTTTTCTGTTAAGCGCTTTTGGTTGATCTCTTAATATTTCGCTCTTTCAATGAGCAGTGCGTAAAGATCGGAACGAGAAACGCTTGCTCAATGAGAGTCAGCAAAAGACCGATTGACCGAAAAACTCAACGCAAACGGTCTTCACATTTGCTATCGTTGTTGTTGCAATTAATATATGTATTTCGTCTGCAAAACAGACGCTTAACGAATTGCTTGCCTATGCGTGTGAATGTATACCAATACATACGCAAAAGACTTTTTGCTTCACTGAACACGACAAAACGGTCTTGGAACAACAGAACAAAACAGAATCGAAAAAAAGGTTTCGCTCTGAGCGCGAGCGATCTCATTCAAGAACCCAAAAATCGGTTGCTATCTGAGTCTTTTCGAAGAGTCAGGAAAAGACACTTATTTGCAGACAACGAGAAACGATCGACAGTTATTTGCCAGCTCTGAAAAAAAGCATTAAAGTAAAAAAAAAGCCAGAATTCCCGCTGCCCGCAGTTTGCAATTTTTTTAAGCAAATTGCATTTATCATCATACAAATTTTATAGCAAAAGGCTTCATTATTGGCAGGATATAAATCCTAGTCCGGATGTGCTCTGAAAATTTTGTGTTGATTAGATAAAACATAGAAGAATAATAATAAACAAAGAATAATCAACATTGTTGCATAACGAGACACTACCGCAAAAGTTTGCTAAACTCTTTCAAAATGCGTTCCAAAGTTGAAAATTTTTCCCCAAAATCCAACTTTTATGTTTTGACATTACATGTTAGTATAGCCACGCACAATTTGAACAATTAATTTCCTTGAGCATACAGTACAATCCGGAATAATTAATATTCGTGATTTTTTTTGTTATTAAAAATCACAAATAAATGAATCACAAAGTTCAATAAAAAACAAATATGCAAACCTAGCATTCATTCCTCATTCCACAGTGAACGGTCCCATAGGCCAAAAATTAAAAGTAATGTTTGAATTTTAAGTTCATATGTTCGGCGTCTAGTTGTCCATAAAAAATGCTTTAAATTTGATTATTTGTTTTGTTTTGCCTCACACATTCGCGAAGAAAATGACAGGTAAAGCGATAGGACAAACTGTGGGGCCAATATTAAGCGTGTGCATCGAAGTTGTAAGCCCTGCAGACATACATTAAAAAACTATAGAAAAGTACTTAAATGAACATATATGTTGAGGAATTGTGTTTTTGTAATTTTTATTTGAATTGCATTGTTTGTGTGTTTTTAACAAAACTTGTGCGTAAACCCTAATTGTTCTTGTAAAACCTAAAATAAAAAAAAATCAATTTTCAGATGTAGTAAAAATTGTTTTTGCCAATGACGCCCTTCAACGAAACTTTTTTTTAAAAATTGTTCAATCGTTATTCTAAGTTATGAATATAAGCTGCTACAATTTGCTACACTTAATGTAATCAAGCATTCAATATCTCCATCTCGCCCTATGATGCTGCTCATTTGCTGCAGTTGACAATGGTTGACGGCAAACTTAGTAAAGCACTTTCCCAATCGTCGTCAGCCAAATGTTATGTTTGTGATGCCAAACCAACCGAAATGAATGATATAAAAATCTGCTTAGAAAGAACAGTTCATAAAGATCGTTATGATTTTGGGTTATCTCCGCTGCATGGCTTATATTCGCTTTTTTGAATACTTCATACATATGGCTTACAGACTTCCAATAAAACAATGGCAAATAAGATCAGATGAAAGAAAATCAACAATGCGGGAGCGAAAAATTGTAATACAGAAACAATTTCTACAAAAAATGGGACTCATCGTTGACAAACCAAAAGTTGGACGAAGCGGGCGGATCGTCCAATGATTGAAACACAGCCCGGGAATTTAACAAAAACAGTATATTGTCAGCCGAAATAACAGGGTTATATTGTCACTTGATAGATATATGTGGCACAATATCGAGAGCTTTGTCATCAGGCTATCGAAATAATCCCGAAAAGTTTAGACATTACGCATTAGATACGTACCCCTATATATCTGGACAAAAAATATTTAAAAGCAAAAAATCCATTTTAGACAAATCAGTTTACGATTTGCTTGAGTAATGGCTCTTTGTTTGAATTAACAGTTTTTTTATAATTCATAATTAATAATTCCTTTATTCTGGTGTATTATTATATTTTGCATATTTATTTTTATTTTTTTGTATTGCATTATTAATTGTTTATTAAAAGTTAAGCGTTTAGTAAGTTCACGTTGGAAATAACTACAAAAATAATGTTGCATAACCTTAGGGGTCTGCTTTAATTTGATATTTTAAATTGGCGCGAAAATAAATCTTATATACTTGCCAATATTATAAATATAGCATTAATATGGAATTATTTAGATACAAAAAACATTTCAAGCTGATATCTCTATTGGAAGTATTTTTGGCCGTCTTCTCCATACAAGACCGTCCGCTGTGCATGATAAGCTTTGACTTCACAAATCACACTTGCTTGCGCAAGCAACGTAATATATATCGATAATACAAACCTAGTGTAAGTCCATTGAAGCTAGTACGAAATGCTCATGGTTTTGGATTAAATTTTTCAATTAAACACTCGTCAACATGGCTTGGGTCTATACGAAAAATAACATATACGACACTTTAAAAATGAAATAATTATCTAAAATGGTGTCAGCGGGGCTCCGGTTTTCACATTCGTATTTATACCTGCTACCCATAGGGTAGAAGGGTATTATAACTTTGTGCCGGCAGGAAATGCATGTAACAGGAGGCGTCTCCGACCCTATAAGTATATATATTCTTGATCAGCGTCAACAGCCGAGATGAGCTTGCCATGTCTGTCTGTCCGTATGAACACCTAGATCTCAGAGACTATAAGAAATAGAGCTATAATTTTTTTCGACAGAATTTTTAATGGTTGCCCGCAAATCGACAAAAATCGAATAATAAGCGTAATTTTAAAGCTAGATCTTTGGTCTATACAATAATAAGTATAAGTATGCGATCAGATAAAAATTGTCGAAGTTATTAAAGAAATATTTTTGTATGGGCAAAAACGGCTTTGGTCGCACAACAAAAACGAAATGAAAATGAAATGAGTGTAACCACAGCCTTCGCGTTCTCTAGAGATGTGTCATTTTTCACTTGGAAAATAAAGTATTTAATTTTATTACATTGCAAAGAATGTGCCCATTCTCAGTCGAAAGAGCCGTGACTCCTTTCCTGCAAACAACAGTTTTTAGACATTGCAATGTTATTTTTTACGAAAATGTTTTCCAAATAAGCAGCTAAAGAAAGCAGTTCATCGAAGACTTTGTAGCTTTGATTTTTATGTATGTATAAAACTGTGTGCGATTGTGAATAGCTTCTATGATGAAGTGATATATATGTAAATATAAAACAAATAAGAAACCTACAGTCAAGTGTGCTCGACTGCGAGATATCCGCTACCCATTGTAAATAAAAGCAAAACTGCAGCATTAATTTTTAAATATACCACAAAAATACTAAAAATATACACACGACCATATTTGATATATTTGTATAGCACTAACTTTAAAATATACTAAAGAATGCAAAATATCCCAGCTTGTCAGCCAAACCATTTAAGACCCGTTGTAAGTCGGCGTTTATTGTCTATACAAAAATATTTCATAAAATACTTCTAAAATTATAGTTATTATTGAATGTACAATAAATTGAGACTATCGATATGCAGGGCGAAAGTAAAGAAGCAAAAATTTGAAACTATCATGATCTGCGTGTAGACATAACAAGTGCTGTCGAAAAAATGATGATCTCTATCTCCTACAGTATCAAGGTGTTTATACGGACGGACAGACATTGATATATCTCGGCTACTAAGGATGATCAAAAATATACAGTGACGAGCAAATGTGGACACATACTTTACATTTTTTAAAATAATCAATAATTCAAAATATAATCAACTTATTTCAGTATTTGTTCCTTTTATATATAAAAATAGTAAGTAGCAAATAATAAAGATTATTGGAAAAAAGAAATTAGCATTTTCTGCGAATTTTTCAACACCTTGAATTCAGAAGTGAGAAATATGTATCTACATGTGTTCGGTACTGCATATTTTTTATAGGGTCGGAAATGGTTGCGTGTTACATATATTTCCTGGTGGTACAAATTATAATATCCTTCTGCCCTATGGATAGCGGGTATAAATACAAGTACAGCTTACATTTAGCCATTACATTTCATTTTGGAAAACAATCATGATTATAAATTTGGTATGTCCTAAATTTAGCATTAGCTTTGGCTTTTGATTTTTTTTTTTAAATAATGGACATATTTTAAATTGAAATAATTCATTTTTCTTAAATTCGTTAGCAGGTCCAAACGAATGTTTTTATGCAACTATCGAAGGATAATCTAGACTGCAGTAACAAAGAAACTCCGTTAAATTCTGGTCTTTTTGTCGGATCCGTTGAAGTCGCCGATTCAGGGACAATTCCCCAAACAACCATCCAAGAAGTAGCGACACTAACACATCATTTGCCCTTACCCAAGTTAGATTTGTCACCCAACCAGGTGCCAAAGCTTACACTTAAGCTAGGTGGAAAATCAAATCCAACTTCTCCCAATCAATTTGATGACGTTCAGCAAGATTCACAAATATCAATGATACCGACGCATCCAATTGCTTTGACTCTAATTCCAACGAAGACTACAAAAAAGGAGCATTCGCCAGAATTGGCACGGTTTTCGCCACTTGTCACTGGACCGCCGAAACCCAAGCAATGTATGAACTTCAATACGTAACCCAATAATAATCTATATCTTAATTAATTACCTTTAGGCCGCATAATTTTATTGCACGTTTATGCTCATTAGACTTATAATTTTTGTCTTTATTTAATCCATGGATATCTTAAAATATCTGTTAATGCTTTTGAATTCGAAGCCGTCTTACCTTTCACAATTGATTAATATAGAAAAAGTAATAAACCACAATTTGGCGTATTTTTGATTGACATGTTAAAGAACAAAAAAAAATTGTGTTGTAATATTTTGTGTAAATTAATGTTATACGTATTTCGTTGAACGCGTGAAATTAAATTAATCGTCTAAAGGTGATCATGGACTCTTTTGGTTTAATCCATTTTTATTCAATCCAATTTTAGGTGAAACACAAGCTGTAGTTTCGACTACGGCGCCTCCGCCTCCGCCTGTGTCTGGTTTTCTTTCATCGGATGTTATGCTGGAAAATACAAATATGATATCAAATGATCCGGCTCCAAGCAACTGGTTGATAACAGCAGCAGATACGACCGCTTCTCCAAACTGTTCGGCAACACTATCAGCAAGTTCTGTCTTATTGCCTCAGCAATTGCTGCAAGCTGTACCAAAAACGACATCATTCCCCCCTCCCTTTAGTCAGAAAGCAGTTTCGTCATCTATAAAGAATATCGAAGAAGAACCATCTGCATCTGTGTCTTCGCAAAGTGTTGAATCCAATAGACCTTCCTCTTATGTTGACGCAGAGGGCTATCGCATTTGGATTTGCCCAGCATGTGGCAAAGTCGACGACGGGTCCGCAATGATTGGTTGTGATGGATGTGATGCTTGGTATCATTGGTAAGTGCTTCCAAGTTTACATTATAGAACTTCATAGCATACTGAATAGATTAATTAAAACCATATATTTAAACTCCTCAATATCATTAAATTATCATTGAATACGAATTAGAAAATTGTATAATAATTTAATTTAAACTTATAGGATTTGTGTAGGCATATTTGTGGCACCGAACGATAATGAGGATTGGTTTTGTCGCGTCTGCATCACTAAAAAAAAGGGCCAAGGATCGGAAAAGAAGAAAAGGCGTAACAAAAAAAAATAAAATCTATATTAATTGAATATAATACTTATGTTTTATATTAAACGGTACTTTTATTACAAAAACATAATAAATAATAATCTTATACAATGTAAAGCCAGCTTAAGCGTAACTTACAGCTGAGCTTATAAGCGATCTAACCATCTCGCAGAAACAAACGCACACTACTTGTAACATATGAAGTGGCGCAAACTAATAAGCTTAACTCATTTGTATGAAAGTATGTAGTGCGTTTGTTTTTGCAAGTTGCTTATCTCGCTTATAATTAATATTATTACTTTATTCGATTGAAGGTTAAACACCTAATTATTATGACAGTGGTGTCATAAGCAAAAAGTTCAGAATTTTTTCAATAAATATCATTTATTTGTGTTCTGATACCTAATAATTTGTTAATTTTGTTTAAATTTATATATATTGGAAACAATCTTCATATTGTCAATAATTAATAAAAAATATTTTATTTTGTACCTGTACATTAAACAATTTGAAAAATAATGTTACATTAATTAATACTAAGGATATTATGCTACTCAAAACAGAATTCTGTCAGACCAATAAATGTTCTAAACTAAAGCTGAAATTTTACATACGACTTAAAAACATTTAAAAATATAAATCTACTAGGTCTTCGACGTAATCTGATCACTGTTAAATGTTGAAGTTAAAAAGTTATATAAGAAATGCTTTTGTATATATGACAAAACGCCTTCTGCTGCTTATTTAGTTGCTTTTGGTGACAATCTGGTATGTTAAGTACTCTATGGTATTTGTCTAAAAATGTTGTGTGCTTTTGGTAATAGAATAGATTTTGATTGAAGAATGTTAAATTTTATTGGAGCAACTCACAATTTCACCTCAGTAAATGAAAATTACACACTGGTTATCTTTTTAAATTTATTGATGGAATTATGAAGTCTTGCTATCTTTATAAGGTTTCGCTAAATGCATGCTTTAGCATGCACTCAAACCAATTGTCGCAGCACTTTTTCCACTCCGATTAAGGCACCTCCAAAACAAGGTTTTTGAACGGTTTAACAGTATCTTCTGGCGACAAAAATCGTTGACCAGAAGGGTATTATAACTTTGTCCCAACAGGAAATGTATGTAACAGGTAGAAAGTAGAGGCATCTCCGACCCTATAAAATATATATATATTCTTGATCAGCGTCAACAGCCGAGACGATCTAGCCATGTCCATCTGTGTGTTTGTGTGTCTGTCCGTATGAACACCTAGACTTCAGAGACTATACGAGATAGAGCTATAATTTTTTTTCGACAGCATTTATTATGTTTGCACGCAGATAAAGTTTGTTTCAAATTTGTGCCACGCTCTCTTCCGCCCCGCAAATCAAAAAAATCGAATAACAAGCGTAATTTAAAAGCTAGAGTTGCGGTATATACAATAATAACTATAGTAGTTATGATTCCTGAGAATTTGGTTGCGATCAGATAAAAATTTGGGAAGTTATTAAAGATATACTTTTGTATGGGCAAAAACGCGTACTTACGTGGGTCTCAGTTGCTTTGGCCGACAATTTGGTATATTGTGCCTTCTATGTTGTATTTTGAATGCGGTACTATATCGATATGCTAAATATACCATTTGGTAAATTTTTAGTATTTTTTTGTAGTATATTCGATATATTTTGAAAATAATACTGCAATATTTTGCTTTTATTCAAAATGGGTAGCGGGTATCTCACAGTCGAGCACACTCGACTGTAACTTTCTTACTTGTTTCTTGTTCGTTTTTCGAATATCTCCAAGGACTTAAGGCAAACAAATTGTGATGTACCACTCAGAATTGACCGTCCTACATCTTCAAAGAGATAATTCCATGATTCGTCACCTGTGACTATCTTATAAATTTCTTTTGAAGCACGGCGAATGTATTTTTTCAAAATTTCTTTGAACCAGTCCACCCAACCTTTTTTTTGGGCAATTGTCAAATTGTGCGGGATCCAACGAGAACAAACCTTTTTTACGACCAGGTGTTCATGCAACATCGAATGTATTCTGGACGAAATGTCCAAGGATCTATCTCACGATATGTCATATGAGATCTTGCATTATCAGTTCCCGCACGGGATCAATGGTTTCTGGCACAACGACTGTTTTTGGACGACCTTCGTCTTCGAGCGAGCATCGGCCACGATAGAATTCATAAAACCAGTTTTTCACAGGGCTATAGGATGGCGCTTCATTGCCATACAAAGATTTAAGTTCATCGATGCACTCTTGTCGTGATAATCCACGTCGAAAGTTGAGAAGAAATCGGCCTCAATAAGAAAATATTTAGTCTATTAATATAACTCCTTAAAAAATAACTTTGGGAATAATCTCTAAAATTGGCAATTGAAATCACTACATAAGTAGTCAACCATTTTTACAATTTTGGAACAACCATTTCGACAAAGATTTAAGAACATCATATTAATTACTCTACTCTTTATTGCTTAAGTTTTTAAATATGTTCATGCCTGTAGCTTTAACTATTTTTAGCGCCTTCAATCATGGACTTTCTGGATATTTCAATAAAAATTATTATTCACACGCCATTTGAATTTTATAATTTGTCAGTGCAGAGACATATAGATTGTCGAACGCAAATTTAATCTGTGAGATCAGTTTTAACAAGCGTTGTATAATAATTAGTCGTCGAATGGACGAACTCTTTTAAACTTTTCAATGTATTTGTGTTTATACAACTGTATTTTTTATTTATTAAAAAAAAAAAACGATTACTTACCTTGACCGATCGCTTACCAGCACGTATTCGTAAATTTTAAAATAAGAGTTTGAGTTTTGCTGTGAAACTTGGGACCATGTAATTTACATTATTTCTAGCATAAAATAATATGTACATATGTATGTAATAGATAAATAATAGCATCTTCCATGGATTTAACTAATTACCATAAAATGTTTGTCCCTATGGTTTGATTAACGTAGTTTTTTAAAATGCGAAATCTTTTACTTCCAATTTATTTATAATAAAAATAAAAAATAATACAAACCGCTACTTGATTTATGTTAACGTGATGTTTTAGCTATTTCGAATATATTAAAAAATTGTAATACCATCTAATATTTACAAATTTCAAAAGTAACATCTGTTGGCTAATTGTTTAAATAATCTAATTTACAGAAAATGTTTCATTAAGTGCTTCTAGAAAAATATCTATAATAATTATATTGTATTAGCATAAATTCATAGTCTATGTTGAAAGCCAGTCACGGACTTGTATATTCAGTATAAAGGTCGTTTTCTTAATCCCATATTGGAGTAAGGTTTAATTAATTAATATGCCGAAGGTTATTTATATATTAAAACGACTTAGCTTAATAAAAATAACATTCGATTAACATTCATAACTTTTTAATTTCGTGACCATATATTTTTCATATTAAATATCAAAAAGGATAAAAAAAATATTTTGAAGGGTATTTAAACAATTTTTATTATTAAATTTCAAAATGTTTTAGAATATTTATATAAGTAGTTCAAATTTACAAATATTAAGTTGTGAAATTAATAGGAAAATGTACAATTTCAGGTTATCTAGCATTTAAGTCAGAGGTGTCCCCGCCAAATTGCTGCCAATCGTTGTCATATACACAACACTCTCTCTGTAGTAAGCACTACAAAAAGAAAATACAAATCTAACAAACAAATATAATATAATTATGGTCTTATTTATGTGTATTGCTTATTATTCTGTCGTAATCAAAGCTTGGGTACCTCTAACTTAAATTATGATGAACATGTGCTGATTTCTGCCTCGTAAATCAAAACAAATTTTGAATAAATTAAAATTGAGTTGAAAACGACTTAATAGCATTCCGATTTTAATTAATTTATAGGGATGAGGTTTGTAAACAATTCAGTATATTATCTTGCTATAGACGAACTTAGTTGGTTCGGTTTGGCCACGGACACTACAATTTGGCGAGATTCTTTGAAGAGGATTGTTCATGTCGCTATGGGTCTCCGATGATTATTGCGCTGATTCCTCCAAATTCAAATCGGTTGAAGTGCTTAATTGCGCTGCTTTAAAAGATGCATCTACATTACTAGGAGTCTCCTTTGCAACAGAATTTCGTTGGTTACCATTGCCAGTTATACTATTAGATGGCGTTTCATCAATTACATTAGCCGTACTACTACTTAACGCCATTCGCTGCATTTGTCGGATGACGGTGGCAGCATAATAAGCTTGCTAAATAATTAAAAACAATGTTGACTGTAAGATAAGTACATATAATAAAAGATTTGCTGTGGGTATTTGTATTTTTAGTATCCGTATTCACTAAAATGTTTGTAAAATTAGCAATATTAGAGTTCAAATTTTAGATTATGGTTTAGAAATACTACAGCATACGATTTTAAGTTTTTTGGTACGTTTACAATTTTCACAATACATGGTGATTAGAGGTGGAGAACTATCTATCTGTGCCACCGATAGTTATTGATAGTTTCCATAAACTATCGACTATCGACGATAGCAAGGAAAAACTATATAGAGCAGTAAAAGAAAATAATTTAATAATTTTTTAAAATAATCCATATTTGTTTAAAGTATGAGAGTATAAAATTGGTTTTCCAATCTTTATCTAAAAATAATAAATAATTATTATTCAAATAATATAAATTTTTAATTTTTAGGTTTACCTTAACTGCTATTTATATATTTATTTCAAAAAATAATTTTGTACGCCTATAGAGATTTGTCACGCTTTTCTGAAGACCCTCTCCGACTCTACGGAGGAAGCGGGTATACAACGAAATTTGAAAAAATATCGACCACTATCGACGATAGCGATTGACCACTATCGAGAGTGGGTGCCGTTATCGAAAGCGTGTCGATAGTGGCCAACCATCGATAGTCCCGATAGTGCCATCGATAGTTCTCCACCTCTAATGCTGATGCTTTTTTAGTAGGGACCTAGCTGTGAGTTTTCATGATATTAAAGCAAAATTCTCAGTCGCTTTATTATCAAAAAGCAATTGTCACTATCGATCATTATCGATATCAATTTTAGGCTCCCCCCCTGGTAACCAAAAGTAATCCCCAATTATGTTTCGTGTCATGCCATGCCCGTGACTGACAGACAGTCCAGTAGATCGCTGAATGACTCGTCATGCAGACAGGGTCCGCTATTGTGACTGCTGTAAGCGCCCTCTCTTGCGCAACGCGTAATTTCCCTAACGCCTTTTCTCAAAAAACTCTGAAAATTTACGTAAACATGACCAGTTCCTGCTAGAAGTCTAGTTTTAGACTCGGGATTATTTTTCGAGCATGTGCAATTTTGTGCAGCATGCATCATTTGTTTTGTGAGTGCTGTACGAAAAAGTTGATTTTTTCTGCACATCTTTTATAAAACAAGTAAGAAAGTTACAGTCGAGTGTGCTCGACTGTGAGATACCCGCTACCCATTTTTAATAAGGGCAAAATATTGCGGTATTATTTTCAAAATATACCGAAAATACTTAAAAAATACTAAAACTATACCAAATGGTATATTTGGTATATCGATATAGTACACCATTCAAAATATACCATAGACGGCACAATGTGCCAGATTGTCGGCCAAAGCAACTAAGAGCCCTAGTAAGTAGGCGTTTTTGCCCATACAAAAGTATTTCTTTAATAACTTCCACAATTTTTATCTGATCGCAACCAAATTTTCAGGAATCATAACTACTATAGTAATTATAGTATATACCAAAATGCACAGCTCTAGCTTTAAATTTACGCTTGTTATTCGATTTTTTTGATTTGCGGGAGCGGAAGTGGGCGTGGCAAAAATTTGAAACAAACTTGATCTGCGTGCAAACATAACAAATGCTGTCGGAAAAAATTATAGCTCTATCTCTTATAGTCTCTGAGATCTAGGTGTTCATACGGACAGACGGACAGACACACAGACGGACATGGCTATATCGTCTCGGCTGTTGACGCTGATCAAGAATATATATACTTTATAGGGTCGGAGATGCCTCCTTCTACCTGTTACATACATTTCCTGTCGGCACAAAGTTATAATACCCTTCTACCCTATGGGTAGCGGGTATAACAATCGGAGGTAAGTTGTTAATATTTATGAACTATTATTTTAATCTGATTTAAATTAAGAAATATATTTTAATTTTAATTTACAGTTTTAGGGACTACGAAAGAGCTGTGTGGGATGTCTCCTCAGAAATTAAAAATATAAACTACAAGGCATTGTCCAGGGCGAAGAAAATAGAAAACGGCGGAATAAATCAATTTTTTCATTTAGCTATTAGATTATTTAGTTATCAAGTAAAACTGTATAAACTGTAAGTACACATTGGATTAGTTTAAAAAAATTTTGATTAGAAATACAATAAACATTTTATTTACTGCATATATGTATTTTTGAACGTATTTTTATTTTGCGTATTCCGAACAATTTTCTATTTAAGTTTCCCTTTGGCTGACTTGATACTTGACGAGTCTTGTAAACTATCAGTCCTGCGTATACGGCAAAACGAAGTGGAAATGTGCACACATGACGTGACTGGTGGACAACCGTTATGTTGTCTGCTATTAAAACACAATTGGGTCATTTAATGGACACCCTCCCCCATAATGATTACGTAATCACAAAAAAAGAAAAACATGCATTTTTTTTCTTTCAATCTATATTTTCAAAAGGAGATTCCAGCCAATCTTTAATATTATTTATTACTGGAAGTAAATATATGGACTTAATTATAGAGTTGCATTCGGTACTTATTGACGGAATAATCGGCGCGAAACCAATTTTTGAATAAATACTTTTAACAATAAAATTTTTATAAAATGATTACGTAATCATTGTCTCTCCCCATGTAATCAAACATAATCATTTCCTTGACAAATTGAGCAAATGCTATCGGCATTTTTTGCGTCAACTTACATACATACATACTAATTTTTCATTTGTGTAAATTATTTTTATTTTATGTGGTTTATCAACTGTCTTTTTAATTCCGCCACCCGTAGGGTATGAACCTATTATAAGTCATAATACGTTATCATAATTTATAAATAATTTATCTATTGCGCCTACAAGAAATGTATGTAATAGGCTGAAGGAATCAATTCGAAAAAATATAGCATATGTGTTTTAAAAGTTAAAGTTGTGAATTTGGGCACACACTAATTACAGCCTTGGTTAAACATTTTACAAGTATTTAAAAAATAAAATTTATATAGGAAAAAAGGACTGCGACTGTCAAGTTTAAGTAACTAAGTAGATAAGTGGTCAGTTACATAATATATAATTTGGTAGACAATTGATATCGATATCTGAGAACGGCACGGGTATACACACTCAATCGGGTATTCATGTGCTCTTTTGACACATTTGTACTCATTAGTATGAGTATCAAAAAATACACATGCTTATGAGTAAGGGTGTCAAAGAAGACACGATACTTATGCGAGTGCCGAAAAGGCACAAGACTTTTGTGATGTGCGTCTTCTTCCTGTGCCGGAGGTTATGGGTGTGTGTATCTGGTAAAGCACAAACACTCCGTATGAATATATGAGTGGATAGGCACGCACATATGTTCATATGTTTGTTTGTATATTTATTTATGCATGTTGCGCTGCAAGAAATGCGGACGGCATTTGCTCATTAGCGATCAAGATCTATATATTTCTATACAATTTAAATTATACAACTATTGCTTGGCGTATGCATGATGACTTATGTAATCACTTATTTGTATAATTAATTAAAATTAAATTTTAATCCAAATTTTTAACGAACTTGCAAATATGTCTATTTTTTAATTAATTTCAAGAAAAACCACCTATTATTTTTTTATCCACTTGTCAAAGTATCAACTCGCCAAAACTCAAAGTCATGAAATTTAATCGCGAGCAGCGACACACAAGCATCAATTGCGGCGGTAGGGGAAAAACACTCGAGTGCCTGTGAAAATACTCGGACGTCTGAGGAAACACCAGGGTGTCTGAGCAAGCACCCGGGTATGGTATATGTTAGGAAAATTCTGTATAGTATATTTAAGTAATTTATAGCTATATTTATTTGGAATATTTTAGCGATAACAGTTAGCGATAAAAATTAGGCTGCAGTCTACATTCACCGTTATATTATACATACATCGAATTTCTTTATGGTCTTTCATTAACTCAATGATTAAAGCTTAAATACCCAATCCAAATGGTAAGTAGTAAGGAACATATTTATTTGTTTATTTTTATGTTTTCTTATTCCTTCTTCTGTTGGATTATTATTTGTCGAAACTCATGGAAAAACTTTTAATTAAAAATTATACCTTTTTTTTATTAATTTTGAGTAGGAAAATACAAATACCCCTAGCTCTGGATTACATACCTTCCAACGCGACTTAGCAAAGTTTTTCTTAAGTTGTTCCGAAACAGTGCCGTGAATGTTTTTGCTGCTGGCTTCATTACCCGAGATCCTTAAATTTTAGAAAAACTCTAGTTATTAAGAAATTCAAAACAAATGTATTTCCCAAAATTTTAAGATATTAAAAATAATTTAAATTAATTTATAAAGAAAAAAAATTTTTTTTAAATAAATTAAAAAATTAAATTTAAAAAAAAAAATTGAAATTTAACAATTATAAGACATGTTTATTGGTTTTTGGATCGTAAGACTTCATTTTAGTCCAAGTCACTATAACGTTCAACATAGTTATGCCTGAGATTTTTCAAGAACGCCCGTGCTAAACGAGTGCCAAGTGTATTAGGTATTACTCACCAAGGATGGCATAATGCTTGTTTGCATGTGTATCGCTTTTCAACTGTAACACACATTAAGTTTTTGATGAAATGTTTCGCTGATTCACTAATTTCATCCCAGTAAGGCGAATCAAATTCAAATTCACCTAAAAACAATAAAATTTCATTAAATTTTTTAAAATAGATTTTCAATTCTAAAAAATTGAATAAGGGAAATCATAAAAAAAATAAGAGCACTTCACGTTTATTACAATAAGAAGCGCATAACTGAGTTGCGTATGTATTTAATATTATGTTAATATCGAAGAACTTAAAATTATTAAGAAAAACCATCATTGCATTTCGACATTTTGCGTCACTTTTTTTTAAACTTAAGATAAATGACTATAGAACGATATTAAAATAATTAAACATAGAAAAACTAAATTTTCAAGGTCCCGTAAAACACATTTAATCTAAAGAGAATTGTATTTGAATTATTCCAATATGTTGAGTATTTTATTCACAATCTTGCTCCATAAGTTGAACTAATATTCCAAAATTTAAAATAAACAAGTAAGAAAGCTACAGTCGAGTGTGCTCGAAATAATTGCGAAATAATTTTCAAAATATACCGAAAATACTATAAAATACTGAAAATATACCAAATAGTGTATTTGGTAGATCTATATAGTAGCACATTCAAAATAGAAGGAGGCATCTATAAACGCACATGGCTAGATCGTCTTGGCTACTGTTGCTGATCAACAATATACATATATACTTTTTAGGGTCGTAGATGCCTCCTTCTGCCTGTTACATATATTTCCTGCACAAAGTTATAATACACTTGTACCCTATGGTTAGCTGGTATAAAAAATACATTCAATGTTTACGTTGCGTGTTGATAAAAAAAAGCAAGTACTTACAGTGCTACCTCTTCACAAATATTTTTAATTATCCCCTAAAAATTTGGGGAGATATTCTTATTCTTTAAGCCCTTACTTGAATATTCCTCCCCCTACCACCAAATTAACGTAAAATTATATTATCGATTTATGTGGAAAACCACTTATATATATGTACGTATATGTACATATATATAATTATTATTTTCTTTACATATTACATATTTAAAAATGAAAATTGGTCAATCGTACCTTTAAGAATCTGTGCAAATAAATTGGCATCATTTTCATCGTAAAATGGGGGGTAGCCACAGAGCAGTATATAAGATATCACCCCTATACTCCAGACATCAACAGCCTTCCCATATGGTTTTTGGGCTAGAACTTCAGGTGCAACATATCCAGGAGTTCCACAAGCTGTTGCCATAATACCGGAATCTTCCATTTTCGATAATCCGAAATCGCTTATCATTATTTTACTATCATCTTGTGGACTGTAATATAATAGATTTTCGGGCTAAAAATGAAAAAAAAAAAACACACAAAAATTCAAAAATTACTGAAACCAAAATTTTAAGGAAACTTACCTTTAGATCCCTATGTACAACGCCCTGTTCATGCATATAGTCGACAGCCTCTAAGATTTGCCTTATTAAATGTGATGCGTCTTTTTCTGTGTACGAGCCCTTCTCTACAATCCGGTCGAATAATTCTCCACCAGTTACTCTAGAAATAAATAATGTTAAAATCCTTTTATTCATTCAAAATTTAATAATAAAAATTACTTAAACTTACAATTCCATAACCAGATACACTTTTGCCTTATCTTCATAAGTTTCTAGTAGCTGCACAATATTAGGATGTGTAAGTCTGCAAAATTAAATATAAAAAAGCATAATGGATTCATATGCTAATATACGGAGATCTGACAATAATAATTTAATTTAATAAGGGTCAGCTCATTTAAATTCGTTACAATATTTATACTAATGTAACTTATTTTCATCGAGTCGGAAATGTTGCAATGTTCGAGCCATACTTAAGATACTGACTGACTATTTTGAAATCAATAAAATTATATCTCCAAAGCGGTATTGGGGATCGGGGTCATTTCTTAACTCACCGCTCTCCATTCGAACTGTTGCCATCGAAATGATTTGCACTGAACCTAGAAAAAAGCCAATTTAAACGAAGATATTCAAATCAAACAAAATGATAGAAAAAAAAAACAAACATACATAATCCCAGAATAAGAAAAAATATATATCTTCGGAACACCAAAGTTTAGGTAACTAATCAAAGTCTGATCATCATCCATTTTTTACATTGCGCAAATTCGACATTCACATACATTCCAGTATCGCAGTATCGATACCCTTTATTTATTTTGTGCTGCGTACTTCGCCACGAAATACCGTCCCTAACATTTTTTGACGGACGTTTTTGTGAAGTGAACTAACATAAACATAAAGATTTAAAATTTAATTTCAAAATTCTAAAAAGAATGCAAGGAGAGAAAGTAGCATACATATATATAATATATAAAATTTAAAACCAAAATAAAATTTTATTGGGATGTTGCAAAGAAAGTGAGTTCATGTTTCTTTTAATAATTCTATTTATTTAATAGGTTAATGTTTCAGTGGTGTAGCCACGAAAGGTTGCTAAAAACGGTCGCTACAAAATGTGGGGAATATAATATGTATATATTGTTCATCGCGTTCAGCGTTGACGCACGATTTAAGCCCTGGTGGCAGATAAACTAAATCGAATACTTTATTACGAACATTTTTTTTATTTGGAGATCAGCAAAAATAATGTGATTCAGTGTGTTTAGGCGCTTTAGTTATCCTCACTTTCGATTGTGAGTACTACACTACAAGTACAAGTGTACAAGTGTACAAGTGTACAAGAAAATATAATAAATCCGATCATTATTTTCAGTTCAAATGTTATTTGCGGAACAACAAGCATTTATAGTACACATATGTATAGATTTACTGTTCAACTACATTTAAAAAAGTCGTTGCCAAGTTTGGAGATAAAAATAAGTTCTTAGAAAAGTGTAAACAAATATTTCAACAAAAATTTCGACTTTTGTTTTGCATAAATTGGACACAATAAATATATATGGTACACAAGAGACCATATCACATTTTTTGCCACACCAAAATAAAAATTTTATAACATAAAAGCAATGTCGGAGAATATTGACTGAATTTGTTTGTGACTTTGCTTTTCATTCACTCTTCTCGTGCGAGGTATTTCACGAAGAGAATATAAGATTATACAAAATATAGATTAACTAAAACTAAATTGCGTAAAACGAAAACGCAGGGCAGCATCAGAACATTCCAACAGAAAATGTATGATGAAGAATAAGGCTCTTAAAATTTTGATTCCGATCGGATAATAAGTTTTTGACGCAATGTAACAGGCATTCAAAATTCTGATCATCACATAAATAAAAATATTTGTATTCCCTAAAAGCTGGGCAAATTTGTTGGCCTGGGCACAGTTCTTCAGGTTTACTTCCTAAATCAGGACATTAATTTGATATTTTATTTTAGCTTATAGGATTAACCTAGATGCAACAACCAAACATGCGTACATCTAAAGTAATCGGTAAAATAATGTATTAAAAAAAAAAAAGTATAATAAAAGATATAAGTAAAAACTAAATAAAATTCTTTACTCTTATGCCTAACTCAAAGTTATGTTAATCTTTTCATTAATAATTATTTAACACATTTCCAATATATTTACTTATAGTTAGCCATATATGAAATGAAAAGCATCAGATTACCAAAATTACTACCATATGAAACAGGAATTACAAGTGCGAGGTAAATGAAACCAGATCATTTTTATACCCGCTACCCATATGGTAGAAGGGTATTATAACTTTGTGCCGGCAGGAAATGTATGTAACAGATATAAGGAGGCAACTCCGACCCTATAAAGTATATATATTCTTGATCAGCATCAATAGCGTAGACGATCTAGCCATGTCCGTCTGTGTGTCTGTCCGTATGAAACACTGGATCTCAGAGACTATAAGAAATAGAGCTATAATTTTTTTTCGATAGCATTTGTTATGTTTGCATGCAGATCAAGTTTGTTTCCAATTTTTGCCACGCCCACTTCCGCCCCCGCAAATCAAAATCGAATAACAGGCGTAACTTAAGAGCTATAGCTGCGAATTTTGGTATGTACAATAATAACTATAGTAATTGTGATTCCTGGTTGCGATCAGATAAAAATTGTGGAAGTTATTAAAGAAATACTTTTGCATGGGCAAAAACGCCTACATACTAGGGGTTTTCGTTGCATTGGCCGACAATCTGGTGTATTATGCCGTCTATGGTGTATTTTGAATGTGGTACTATATCGATATAACAAATGTGCAGTTTGGTATATTTTTAGTATTTTTGTAATTTTGATATATTTTGAAAAAATACCGCAATATTTTGCTTTTATTCAAAATGGGTAGCGGGTATCTCACAGTCGAGCACACTCGACTGTAACTTTCTTACTTGTTAAAACTGAATCGGACATCAAGTGTAGCTAACATACATATATATATATATATATACATTATATATATATATACATTATATATATATGTACATTATATTTTATATTTATATTTATATATTTTTATTTATATTTATATTTATTTATTTATATATTTATATAGGTATATTATTTCATATATACATTCAAAAAGACAACATACCTTCGAAGTACTCGTATCTCATTTTCCAACGATTCTTCTTTACCCTTTAGAGCTTTTTTATCAATTATCTTCACGGCAAAATGATCACCAGGTGTCTCTTTACTTTCAGCCAAGCGCACCTCAGAAAAAGCTCCCCTGGGAATTATTAATTTATGTATGTTTATAATACATATTCCTAAAGTTACTTACGTTCCTAATAGACCGTGGAGGTTATATTTCTCTTCAATCGAAATCTGTTTGTTTAACTCTTTTGTGTCTTTTGATTTGGCCTTCTTGCCCGAGTCCTTTTTGCCAAACAGTGGCATAGCTGTGAAATGGCCAGATGCAATTTTCAGTAGGCAAATGTTGCTATGTACGTTTTTATATTTCTGTGGAAAGAAAAGATGCATAGTTTTAAGCAGAATAGGATAGTAAAAAAAAAAATTGGCGAACTAACCTCTAACAAGCACAATTAATGAATGTGTCGAAACAATTCGGTTTATATTTAAATTTGCGCAGTCATATTGGATTTGTTTTAAGTAACCTATTTTAATTTTTGAAAATGAGTATATATACACATAAGTACACATACATATATATAACATGAACACAATATTTCTTGTAAGCAAACAGAAAATTTTTCCAGAAAGCCGCAAATTGAGTACTCTAGAATATGTCGAATAGGATTCAACGTATTGCTTACCATATATATATACATTAGTGATACTATTAATTATTTTCCGCATTGATATAGATGGGATAAAGCTTTTACCCACGCCACGATCTAAGCATTAATGCAGGCAATAAGTCTCACTAAATTGGATTTGTTTTTATTTATTTTGATATTTTATATGATCAGAGTGCAACTTGCTACATACATTTTAGCAAATCTATAATACTCTTCTGTACACAGTGTAATCAGCTCAAGAAACCAGACGTTAAACAAGTAAGGAAACTACACTCTACTTATACCAAAAATGTTCTAATCTTTTGAACAAAGTGACCTTTAGCTATGTATATATATACATATGTATATTTGAGAATATTATTTTGATGTATTAAAAACTCTAGATTAAATATAAGCATACCAAAATACATTTCATTGATATTCGATTAAAATAAAACAATTCAGAAAGGTACAGTCGTGCGTGTTAGAGTGTGAAAAGCGGGTATTTCACAGTCTAACATGCACATAACATATTTTGAATAAAAACAAAATATTGCGGTATTAATTTTAAAATTTACCATATTAATATACCGCGAAAAGGCTAAAAATATATATGTGGCTACTTTAAGTATATTCAAAATACACCATAGAGTCCAAAATATACCAGATTGTCAGCCAAAGCAACTAAGACCCGTAGTAAGTACGCGTGTTCCCCACACAAAAGTTGTTATACCCGCTACCCATAGGATAGAAGGGTACTACAAGTTTGATCCGCCAGGAAATGTATGTAAAAGGCAGAAGGAGGCCTCTCCGACCCTATAAATTATATACATATGTACATTCTTGATCAGCGTTAACAGTCATGTTCGTCTGTCCGAATGAACCCCTAGAATTATATCGCTATCTCGTATAATCAGTCTAAGATATCTAGGTGTTCATACAGACTATAGGGCTATATCATCTCAGCTATTAAAGATAATAAAAAAATATATATTCTTTATCGCTGTTGCCTCCTTCTGCCTTCCAAACGGGTATAAAAAATCCTTTCGATCACAACAAAAAATAAGAATGCTACAGTCGAGATTTCAAATATACAGAAATCAACATTATATGTACTGATATACTACTACATTGAAAATAAACCAGATATTGTAAAACTTGCGAATCTTAACTTTGAATTTAGGCTTGCTTGGGTATATCGTCTCGGCCCTTGACGCTGATCGATAATATATATGTACATACACATATAGTTACATATGTATGTACATATGTACATATATAGAATCTGAGGAGGCTCCTTCTTATTGTTAGAATTTTATTTTTCTAAGTTAATCCGTAGATTTTTACATTATTGTATTACAGCTTTAGGCCAAAAAACAAAATATAATATTCTGAAATTATACGATATCGGCATTATGCGTTTTCTAAACAGTTTTAGATTTTTTTGACCAACTTTTTTGGGTATTCCATTCATAGCGGCTTTTTCTTAATATTATATTATCCTATGCCGAACTATGTATGTATATTACATTTGAATAATTAATACACATATGCACATAATAGGTACAAACATATGTATATGACTTGCTTACTTACGTATACAATACTCATATACATATGTATGACATACATACAATTACATATTAGGTCGTACTTGTTATCTATAAACTTAACATAGTGGGTTTAAACTTTAAAGCCACATTGTGTACATGTGTGTTAATTAAATGATTTTGAATCATATTACGCAAACTTGTAAATAATTGAAAAACAATAAATTTGTATTAGCCACTGTAAAGTAAAGTACATACATCTAAGCTTATTTTAAAAATATTTGTCACTTACGTAGTGAGCGCGACCTAATGTATTTTTTCCCAATTTTAAAAAACGTATACATTGACAACGCAGTATAATCTAAAATAGAAAGAATGTTTTGACAAGCAATTTCCGTATTCAAGTTATGAAAGATCCAAGCGATTCACTATTGCATTACAATATAAATTCTATTGATTTTCCAAGCCCGGGTCCACTTTATGCAGTATTTTGCCACTTACCACGATTTGGTCACATTTAAAGTCGCGAGTTTCAAGTTGGATGCTAATAAACTGAACGAAATATGTACGTCATTAAATTATTGTATGATTTTACGGTTACAATTAATTTGGTTTATAAGTGTACAAAAACTATTATTGTGAATGCTTTTTATTCATATTATAATTTCGATTTTCCAAAGTGAATGTTGGAAAAAGTTCCAGATCAACCCAGTCAAAAAAATATTTAGAAAGCAAAGTGTGGCAACGCTAACAGTTTACTTTAGAAGTGTATATATACATACCTGTCTACTAAAGAAAAATGCAAAAAGTCAAACGAACATTAAAGAAATTTATTTGCTTGTGTGATAAATTAACTTCACACATAAATTAAAATTCTAGATTAGTGTTTTCTTAACTTATTGAAATATACGGCGTTAGTTTAATGCTAACAACTGAGCCGTGGAGAATGCCCATACATATGTATGTGTGTATGTACAGTATTGTAGGTCCGTGATTGTGTGCTGGAGATCATTTGTGGAAAATGAAATACATATGTATGTATGTAAATACATTAACTAATTAATAACAACATAATTTAATCAGTTTGTAATGTGAAGTATGGTACAAAAAGACAAGTAAACTGGCCCAATGTAATTACTTTCAAAATGCTTTCGCTTATTCGATATATTTATATGTAGATACATATGTATGCAAGTTATGTGTGTGCGCGTGTGAGTGTAGGAGTACAACATATGGACATCTGTTTGGACATATCTATCCTATGCGTATATATGTATACATACATATATCATAAATAAATAATATATACACATTTATCACATAAATCATAAATATATATACATTCATACATACATATGTGCAATAAGGCTGGGACTTTAACACTATATTAGTACAAAAAAATCTCCTAAGCAAGGTTTTAAAACTGAAATAAAGTGGGCAAAGCACATGGCCAAGAAATAGTGCGTTGAATTATCAGCAGAGGAATTCCACTCAAATTTTAGATTGACATTAAAGAAAGTATATTACGATTTTCAAATAAAGAAAGTGTTTCACCATAGGACGCGGGAAGTCATACAAATTATGCATATACATATGTACGTATGTATGTATGTATAAGCAACAGGAAGCTGCATTTACACAATAAAAAAGCTCGTAAGCAAACAAAAAATTGTTCTATTAATATTTTTTTTATTGTTAGTACGCAAATGTACATATACTCATTATACTTAATACTTAATATCTAAGGAAACCGTTAAAGTATTTATTTTTTCATATTCAGAAAAGAAAATTAGAAAAAATAGGATAGTCATTGATATGAACTATCTAAAAACTAAACTAAATTATCGTCACCATGGTTTTAAGCAGAAGCCCTATGTATTTGTGATTAATGCATTTTTGTAATGTTATTCTAAAAGTATAGAAAGTGCTTTTAATAAAAACGTGATGCAATTGAAGCATTTGCAACGATTTGAGGACCGCAGCATAAAAAAGGATAGTTATGATACTTCTTCCAAAACACAAAATGGCTTCCACACAAATCCATACTGATGTAATACGACATAAGCTGCCAATTTTCCATTTAATTTGTTCAATAGCAATTGCAATTACGAACAACTTAAATAACACCAAAGCAGATCAAGGTAAGTTAACACTTGGACAAAAAAAGTGACATTTATTTTTATCCATAATTATTCACGGAGGCCTCATATGTACACTTACGAGCAAAACTGTAACACGAGTTCATTGTTGCAACTTCAAAGGTCTGTAACTTTTTTTCTAATGCACGCATTTTAAAAATCTTAGTCTTGTTTTATTGGTTATATCATTTACTATTATTAAGCAACTTTGGGTATACCGTTGTACCATTTCCGGGGGAATAGCATACCATACGTCCTGTGTCCGTTCCCACAACTTATTCATTCCACTTGGAGGAACTGCATATTTCGCCAGCTGCGATTTCACGTGACTCCACAAGTTTTCAATCGGATTCATATCGGGAGATTGTGGTGGCCACTTCATAAATTGAAATTTCTGTTTTGAAATCCAATTTTTAACTAATATGGACGTTGTCTTGCTGAAAAAACGCATTTTTCGACAGAAAGACCCATATTCCCAATAACTTTCGGAAGATTTTCTTGCAATATTGCTAGATATTGCTCCTTTCGCATAATTCCATCGATTAGCACCAAGAGACCAACTCCATTTAAGTGAATGCACCCCCAAACCATGATGGAACCGCCACCGTGCTTGACGGTTTGTCGCACATTCCTTGGTGACTGGATCGTAGGATCTCTAGTCCAATACCAGGAGCGTCCATCTGACTCGAACCGATTAATTTTGGTTTCATCCGACCATATAACCTTGGAAACAAAAATATTTTGGAATTGTTTGCTTTTTTAGACACTGGTAGCAAGGACTTACAGTATCCCAATCCGCTAATGTCCAATTTGTGTATGTTGCGGCAAAGTCCTGACGCAGCATTATGTGTCTTTTTGTAAGAAATGATTTTTTTTTTTCATTTCTTTAGCTTTTAGACCCAATTTGTTGAGGCTACGGCTAACTGTCCAAGCACTGGCACTCAAATTAAGCATTGGCGCCGCATTTATTGGTGTGATATCAGGATTGCCTGCTACCAAGTTAGCGTCGTGGCGTGTGACGTTCACTCAAAACTCTGGGTCGGCCTCCTGGATTTATTGGAAAGTTTCCTAGACTGTGTCTTTTTAGTCGCTGCACAGTCATATGGCTAACACCGAATTTTTTAGCCACTTTTCGGACAGATTCACCAGCTTCTAGTAAATCAAGAATGATCTTATTTTAAAATATCAAAGCTCAGCGAGTAAAATGTAAACAAATAAACATTAATGGTTAACTTAGCTTTAGAGTTAAAAACCAAAGCTTTGCCATTGTGAGTGCAAAACTGTAACATTTGACTTTTTTACAGTTTGGGGTGTCATTTTCTTTAACAGAAAACAAATGGCTTTAAATTTTGCTTAATAATAGTAAATGATATAACCAATTAAACAAGGTTAAGATTTTTAAAATGCGTGCATTAGAAAAGTTACAGACCTTTGAAGTTGCAACAATGAACTCGTGTTACAGTTTTGCTCGTCAGTGTTGTTTTCGGAAAACTCGTTGAGCAGTTCATTTTAGAAATCATTAATTGTTTTTGATTGAAAGTATTTAATTTAAGAATTATCAAAACAGCCAAATTATCAAATATTAATATTAAATTGTTTAAAGTAGTTTTTGGTTTAATAAAAAATAGGTTGACAAAAAATAAGTGGAAAAAATCAAATTAAAAACCAAAAAAAAAAACAACGTTTCCAGTTGGAGATTTTTGCATTTGGGGGAAAAATAGAACTAATGTACCTATAATAAATCTAAATCCAATCTGATCTTCGGGAAAACACAAAAGTTGTGTTCGGCACACGAACATGGCTATTGATGCTGATCAAGAATTTTTATACTTCTTCCTTATACATTTTTCCGGTGAAAAATATAATATCCCTTTATATATATTTTAATATGTATTTAGGACAATCACTAATATATTATTAATTCATTTTAATAATCTTTTTAGTTATTTTGTTGGATACAACGAGAGAAGCCACATTGGAATGGACCAGATACCCGTATGGGCCTCAAGCGCAAACTCCAGGAGTAAGTCTATTTTGTGCGAGTATAATGCATACAGGCATGCTCCGGTATTCACTTTTCGTTTTGAACACGAAAACGAAAAAATTGGTACTGCCGTTTTCACTTTCACAAGATTCTTGCGAATTGCAAAACGAGCAAATTTGTCTGAAATTAAAAGTAAATGTATTTCTACATTAAATCGGATCTTATTTGCAAAAGGAATAAAAATAGTTGACTCATTGGTGTATTGTCGTTCTTTTAAGACCGCCAGAAGATCAATTAGGCTTGTAATTATTTTTAAAACGACTAATTTTTGACCCCACCTCAAATTGGGAAAAAATTTTGCCGTCGGCAACAACAATTTTCGTTTTGGTGAGCGACCGATAAATCGCGCACCGTGAGTTATCTCCTAAGCTGTCGTACTTTTGGTGGAATGAAAAACCCAAGTTAAAAATACTTGTATAATGAAACGAATGGCATTAAATTTGTTCAAGTTGGGTAAAATATGTTTTTTAAAAATTAATTTATTTAATTTAATTATTTAAGTGCTAAAATTGTAAAAAAAAATTGTTGAAATCACTTGAATTTAATTGATTAAAAAGGTGGCATCCCCTTTTTTGTGGCAAACATCTGATTGCCGCAGTAGAATCCGGTTGTAACGACGCCGCTTATAGCGTCCGTCCGGATTTTGTGACGAAAACTCGATGACTTGCTGGGTCCCCATACAAATTAAATTGATTGAAAAATTAATAATTTGTATTTTAAAAGCCTATGGCAACGATAAAATAAACAAAACTTTATTTTTTACATTTTTGGTTAGTGGGTCTTCCGGATATAACGACGGTCCCTTGAAAGTCGCTATAACCGGATTCTACTGTATACAGTGGCGTGCAAGTGTGAGTACATGTTTGCAACTACTGACTTTGGGTTCGCATAAAAAAGTTATTAGTAAAGTAAATGAGTCCAAATTTTTTGTGTTTATTCTTTTAATATTTATTAACAAAATCTTATACAAAATATACCAAAAAAAATCTAATTGGTTTATTTACGAAATAAAAAACAAAAAAAAACTCGCATGTACTCAGTTATGCTCATTTTGAACACTTTTCAACAAACGTTTTTTTTTTAATACTTGGTCCAAAGACCGATATTTGTAATTGTGATATTTATTCATTCTGGCATATTTTCTAACAAATTTGGTATTATTTCTTTTAGAATAGCTCTCCATTCTTGCTGGACTCGTTGCTGCATCTCGCGCTAGCTTGCTGGTACTGATTCGTAGTGTCCCAATCATCTTCTCATTATCGACCACAAATTTTCGATCGGATTAGGATCAGGACTCTGTGCTGGTCACTCTTTTAACTTAAAATGTTGTTTTGCGATCCATTCCTTGAAGATTTTGGACGTCTGTTTTGGATCTCCATCTTAAAGAAATGTGATGTCTCTCTCTTTATATGCGCATTTGTCAACAAAATGGCAAATATGGGTCTGCAAAATATCTAGAAAGTCTTCCTTTTGCATCCATTCGACTCTTCAGGCTTCTTCCATAAAACTTGGGAACTGGACGACTGGAAAATAGTTATATGGTCTGATGAAACGAAATTGAATCGATTCCAGTCGGATTGTAAACAATATTGTTGGAAGAAGCCTGAAGAGTCGCTGCAGGGACGCCACGTACAAGGAACTGCGAAACACTGAGGAGGAAATGTCATGGTCTGGAGCTGTTCTACTTGGTGGAGCGTTGGACCAATTAAAAAAATAGATGATACTATGCAAAAGGAAGACTTTCTAGATATTTTGCAGACCCATATTTGCAATTTTGTTGACAAATGCGCATATAAAGAGAGAGACATCACATTTCTTTAAGATGGAGATCCAAAACAGACGTCCAAAATCTTCAAGGAATGGATCGCAAAACAACATTTTAAGTTAAAAGAGTGACCAGCACAGAGTCCTGATCCTAATCCGATCGAAAATTTGTGGTCGATAATGAGAAGATGATTGGGACACTACGAATCAGTACCAGCAAGCTAGCGCGAGATGCAGCAACGAGTCCAGCAAGAATGGAGAGCTATTCTAAAAGAAATAATACCAAATTTGTTAGAAAATATGCCAGAATGAATAAATATCACAATTACAAATATCGGTCTTTGGACCAAGTATTAAAAAAAAAACGTTTGTTGAAAAGTGTTCAAAATGAGCATAACTGAGTACATGCGAGTTTTTTTTTATTTTTATTTCGTAAATAAACCAATTAGATTTTTTTGGTATATTTTGTATAAGATTTTGTTAATAAATATCAAAAGAATAAACACAAAAAATTTGGACTCATTTACTTTACTAATAACTTTTTTATGCGAACCCAAAATCAGTAGTTGCAAACATATACTCACACTTGCACGCCACTGTATATCATTCAGGGGAATCATAAATCTATGCAGAATAAAATTATCCTTACGTGAGTTTTATCCACGCAGCAAATTGGACATGCGAAAGGCATTTTTCGCGTTGTTTACTTCTAACCAAAACACAAAAACGAAAATCTCTTTTTTGGTCCCAAAAAGAAAACGAAAAGTGAATACCGGAGCATGCATAATAATTAATTTTTAAGTCAAGTTGTTGAAAAAAAAATGTCAGCAACATAAAAATTTGATTTGAATTGTTCTTTAATCTTAAAATACTTGACATATCTTTCGAAATGAAAGTTTATGTTAATTTGTTATTGAACATGAAATTGTTTCTTAAATTTTGTTAAATTTAATTTAATTTATTTAATTTATTTTTATACCCGCTACCCATAGGGTAGAAGGGTATTATAAGTTTGTGCCGGCAGGAAATGTATGTAACAGGTAGAAGGAGGCATCTCCAACCCTATAAATTATATATATTCTTAATCAGCGTCAACAGCCGAGACGATCTAGCCATGTCCGTCTGTGTGTCTGTCTATCTATCTGTCTGTCCGTCTGTCCGTATGAAACACTGGATCTCAGAGACTATAAGAGAGCTAAGAGCTATATTTTTTTTTTCGACAGCATTTGTTATGTTTGCACGCAGGTCAAGTTTGTTTCCAATTTTTGCCACGCCCACTTCCGCCCCCGCAAATCACAATCGAATAACAAAAGTAATTTTAAAGCTAGAGTTGCGAATTTTGGTATATACAATAATTACTATAGTTGTTATGATTCCTGAAAATTGCAATTGGTTGCGAAGTTATTAAAGAAATACTTTTGTATGGGCAAAACGCCTACTTACTAGGGGTCTTAGTTGCTTTGGCTGACAATCTGTATATTGTACCGTCTATGGTATATTTTGAATGCGGTACTATACCGATATACCAAATATGTCATTTGGTATATTTTTAGTAGTTTTGCAGTATATTCGTTTTTTTTTTTTTTTTTTTTTTTTAAATAACGCAAAATACATTTCTTTTATTCAAAATGGGTAGCGGGCATTTCACAGTCGAGTACACTCGACTGTAGCTTTCTTACTTGTTTCATTTAGGGTGCAACAGAAAAGCCTTCTTTTTGCTTTTCTCTTTTTATTTATTCAGGGCTGAGCAGATGTGGTTACATCTTTGCCTCTTCTGACTTCAAGATGATGTTAAGATTGTAAAAATGTGATATTAAATTTATATTTTCCAGTAATCATTATTATTTTCTACTATATATAAAAGGAACAAAAATTTTAATAATAAGTTGCTTATATTTTGTATAATTTTTTATTTAAAAAAAAGTTAGTATCAATTTCTATTTCCTGGTTGGGCTTCATGTTTTAATATTTGGATCAAAGAGACTTGTCTTTAATTACACTTTTAATGGAAATAAACATATTATGAATCTACATCATGTCGAACTAAAATCTACCCATTTCGGTGAATTTTCATACTTTACCAGCCTTTTTTTTTAGCAGATCTCTGACTCTGAGCAAGTTACTGCATTAACTGAACATTTTTTTTATGGGGTGAGAACTTTTGTCAACGAAATCTGAGAATTTGGTCTTCAAAATATTAAAATAATGCTCTTTTCTAATAATGCCAATGGGCAACTGGTTTAACCACGTAACACCACCCCACATCATAAAGCCTCGTCCTCCATGCCTCATAGTTCACTTAGCCTGATGTTTTTCAATTTTTCCTGTGGCCGGTGTCAGTCTCCATGCCAATGGTCGGAAAGTGATTTATTTTGGTTTCTTATGACCATATCCGCATCCATATATGATGACATGTGTTAGCAGAATATTATGTTGACTTGACCTGAAAATATCTTTCATAAATTTGATTCTTCAATTTTCTAACGCGTTTCTTAAGTGAAAAAATCATTTCGTACTTTCATATGTATTGTAACGGTAAATTTTGTCTGTGCCTCTTTTGAGCGAACACAATATTGACTCAACGTAGATACTACTATATGAACAACTACAAAAATTTTCTAAAATTGTAAAACTTAAAGAATATATATGTATGTACTTGCGAGTTTTAAGATATCACCAATTTTTATGTCAACCGTTATCTTAATGTAACACAAGTTTAATTGGGATTCGTTTAGTGTAAAAGTGTTGCATTTACAATAATTGTACGACTGTACGGACAATAGGGATTTCACAAACTTTATCGTCAATATATAGATATATATGTATACTTGAATATATAATAGTAAGCAAAAAGTGATGGCAAACTTATTTTGGAAGAACACTTTTTTGTTTAAATCAATAAAAAATTAAATTTAGAAAAAATAATCTAATATTATTAATTAATTAATTAATTTAAATTAAAAAAATGTTTATAAAAAAAACATGTCCAGCAACTACGAAATATGTATTGATATCGCATGATGTTACGTTAACCGAATAATTGTTTGTGCTTGGTATTGAATTAATTCAAATCCTTTTTGCAGTGGGTGGAAGAGTCGTTTACAGACTTCGTCAAAGGCATTAATTGGCGTAGCTATGTGGTATGCGATGTTGCCTACCACAATGTTAATAATTGGCTATGGTCGCCATTTATTGACCGTGGACCCGCGAATCGTCTTTACATCGAAATTCAATTTACAATTCGAGATTGTTCACTCTTTCCAGGTAAATAAAATAGTATATATGTATAATCAAAATCGTTGATTTTTACTTTTAATTTAAACTAAAATTAAGCGCTTTTTAATAATTTAATCTGCAATTTTATTTTGCCTGTGCACTTTGGTGATTATAAACGATTTCGACGATATATATTTTAAATATATATTTTAAATACATACATACATATTAATCATTTATCATATTTTAAAGGAAATGCTTTGTCGTGCAAGGAAACGTTTAGTTTGTTATTCTACGAATTTGATGCAGCTACCCGAGAGCCGCCTCCGTGGCAAACGGACAGTTACAAATTAATTGCTCGTATTGCAGCTGGTGAAGGCCGATTTAATCAAAACTCTGATGTAGATATTAATACGGAAGTGAAAAGTATAGCTGTCAACAAAAAAGGCGTTTATTTTGCATTTCGTGATCAGGGAGCTTGCATCAGTGTACTTGCTGTTAAAGTATATTATATAACCTGTCCGGCGGTTACCGAAAATTTCGCTCACTTTAATGAGACGCCTACGGGTCGTGAAATTACCATAATTGAGAAACAAAACGGAACATGCGTTGAAAACTCTGAGCCATATGAAACCCCGACATACCTTTGTAAGGGTGACGGCAAGTGGACCATTCTAACTGGCGGATGTCGTTGTAAGGTGGGCTTTGAGCCTAATGAAATCAACAACACTTGCACTGGTAAGTTATTTTATTTTTTTATATGGTATCATAAAGTAACTCAGGACAGGGCGTTTTTAATCTAACTTAGGTTTGCTTAAAACTTTGAGAAAACCGAAAAATTGATTTTTCAAATTAAATTTTAATTAAATATGTGTACATTTTTAAAACTGGGACATGTTAAAGTCACACAGGCGTGTATTTTTCCAACCCAACAATTATGGGACACCAATTAATAAAATGCAAAAATGTATTTTGTTATATTAATGCGGGTATTATTTGAAATATTTTTTTTTTGTATAACAATATTATATTTATTTGGAATACTGCATGAAAATTAAAATATTTTAAGCTTAATCCAGAAGTTAGCGAGCAAAGCAAGCAATGGATGGGGATCGTCGCATATTTATTAATTAATATCTGTAACTAATATATTTGCAGAATGCCCAGCTGGTATGTTTAGATCGGCTGAAGTGCGTAAGTGTGTGCCTTGCCCCCCAAATTCGAATAGCTCCAAAGCGGGCTCACCGTTGTGCAAATGCAAATCCGGATACTATAGACATCCAATTGATGGAGGTTTCATGCCCTGCTATAAACCACCCGGCCCTCCCACGAATTTAACGCTGTTATTTATTGATCAAACTAGCGCTATCATTTCATGGAGTGCTCCCGCAAAAGATTTAGATTTTATGGCAAACGGAATGGATAAATTTCGCAGTGAAATTTTATACAAAATACGTTGCACAATGTGCAGCTCGAATGTAATGTTCAATCCGTCAACGGATACGTTTAATGAAACAAAAGTAACGCTTACGAATTTGGATCCAGTTACTACATATACGGTGCAAATTCATGCAGCAAATGGAATTTCGCATATAGTTGAAAGCGCTATCTTCGGCAATGAAACATTTTTTAATAGTGAAAGTCAATTTAACAATGCTTCTTCAGCATTTGCAAGTATTAATATTCATCAATTTGATCTAAACGAAATCAAAACCAATTATTCTGAAATTATGTTTACTACGGAGTCTGTAATGTTTTCAACCGTATTTAATTTACGTGTCGTCGCTATTACAAATAATGATGTCGATCTTGTTTGGGAAAAACCCGTTCAGAGTGACACACCAATTGAGTTGTATGAAGTTCGCTGGTTTCCAAAATCCGATATGGATTTGATCAATAAAACTGCATTGAACACGAAGGACACCAAAGTCCATATAGATGGATTAATCGATAATACCGAATATGGATTTCAAGTGCGCTGTAAAACAAATAATGGTTTTGGTTCATACAGCAATATGGTGTATGCTCAAACGCATCTTTCAGTTGAATCAGGTATTTTTTTTAAGCATTGAAGTTTTTAAGTATTTTAAAGTATTTTCTTTTCATTTGCGAATATTTAATTTAGTTTACGAGGACACTATGCAAATACGATTTATTGCTGGTGCAATTGTCACGGGTGTTTTCTTCTTGGTGGTTATTATTGTGGCGACGGTTTATTTTATGCGATCCAAACATCAAGATGAACTTGACAAAAAGTCCACAAATCATCTGCCATTGCCAATAGACTACACTAGTAATGAAGGTAAATATGTTTTAAAATTTATCTATATATATACATATATTCAGTTAGGGTCAACAAGAATTGTGAAAGTGACTAAGAACTTAACGAATAATGTCTCGGAGTTATTTGCTATACATTTTCAAACTAAATTTCCATAAAATTGCAACTTACATATTATTGTTACTTTATCCCAGCTAATCATATTTTTAAACTACAATCACATAAATCTGTTTGTATCCCAATCCCTTTATTACTAAATCAATATCCGATATTTAAGGACTCGTTGTGACATATAGTAAGTTTTTCGATTGTATATTTTATCGAAAGTTAAAAATTAATTGTGTATACTATATAAGAGATGTTTTGTACATTTAAACAAATTTGCATTAATTATTTAAGCGCAAATATATTGAAAAATTTGCAATGAAAGGGAGGAAGACTATCAGATTGTAAAATCTAACAATCAAATAAAGTCAAAACAATTGCCTGCTGAATTATCGACATATGCTGTTATCTTTTTTAAAAGTTCAAATTAATTTTAATAGTCCAAATTAAGATTCAAAGTACAACTTTATTTTTATCTTTATTTTTAGTACATGCTATGGATACAACTCCAATTGTTAAGACTCTACATTCGAATGGTATATAATTTATTTTCTGGTGGTGGAGGGGTTTTAATGCATGTTTCATAATAAATTACAATTTAAATATACTTTGCTTTCATTTTCAATGTCATTTTAGAAGAAATTAATAAATTGATATACATAAGGAAAACCTTTCCAATTTTAATGATTCTATATGTATTGCATTTGCAGTGACGACTCCTTTGTTTGGCAATAGTCGCAGCTATGTAGATCCCCATACATACGAAGATCCAAATCAAGCAATTCGGGAATTTGCACGTGAAATCGATGCAAACTACATTACAATTGAAGCAATTATTGGTACACTTAAACATATACATAAAATTGTATTAAATTATCGGATTTTTTAATTTATGTCAATATCTGATGAATATTTTAGGTGGCGGCGAGTTTGGGGATGTGTGTCGGGGACGTCTTAAAATTCCTCCCAACTTTGTACAGGACATTGATGTTGCAATTAAGACTTTAAAACCAGGTACATTTTATACCCTTTGATAACATAACTATTACTATCTTTCTCTGTTTTCTTCTGTCTAAGGCTCATCGGAAAAAGCACGTTGTGACTTTTTGACAGAGGCTTCAATTATGGGGCAGTTCGATCATCCAAACGTAATATACCTTCAAGGTGTTGTCACACGCTCCAATCCCGTTATGATTATCACAGAATATATGGAAAATGGCAGTTTGGATACTTTCCTTCGTGTTAATGATGGCAAATTTCAAACTTTACAATTGATAGTGATGCTGCGTGGTATCTCAAGTGGCATGTCGTATCTGAGTGATATGAATTATGTACATCGGGACTTAGCAGCACGCAACGTTCTAGTCGATGCACAACTCATTTGCAAAATTGCCGATTTCGGATTGTCTCGTGAAATTGAAAATGCCAGTGATGCTTATACAACTCGAGTGAGTATTATAAGTAAAGGAAATAAAGATTTTTGGCAAAAAAAATTAGTAGTAACATTGGAAGTAAGAAAGATACAGCTGTGAGAAACCCGCTACCCATTTTGAATACTAGCAAAACAGCGCGGCTTTATTCTTAAAATGTACCATAATAATATACCTCAAAAATACTACAAATGAAACTTGCAGATTGCACTGTAGATTGTAGCTTCGAATTATAAAAATGACAGTTTGTGAAAAAACAGTTTTACAGGCATGCTCCGGTATTCACTTTTTGTTTTCGTTTTGAAAACAATCGATAAGTCCGACACCATGAGTTATCGCCTAAGCTGCCAAACTTTTAATGGAATGAAAAAGCACGTAAAACACTTGTGTATTCAAACAGATGGCATTAAATTTGTTGAAGTTGGGTAAAATATGTTTTTAAGAAATTAATTTATTTAATTTAATTGCTTATGTGCTAAAATTGTATAAAAAAAATTGTTGAAATCACCGGAATGAAATCCATTAAAAAGATGGCATCCCCTTTTTTTGTGGGAAACAGCTAATTTGCCGTTCAACTATTCTTTTTAAAGAAAGTTTTAAATATTTCTTTGCAAAAAGACAAAAGGCAAATATATTTCATTTAGGGAAAGCATAAATAAACTATGCAGGATAAAAATATTCTTATGTGAGTTCTATCCACGCAGGAAATGGGAAATACAAAAGACATTTTTTCGCGTTGTTTACTTGTGAAAACTTGTGAAAACCGGAGCATCTAAAAACGAAAATCTCGGTTTTGGTCCCAAAACGAAAACCAAAAGTGAATACCGGAGCATGCCTGTTAGATACTCTTTGCAAATATAACTGAATTGAATTTCAATACAAATTTGGTCTAATCTCTAAAAATGGTTTGTTTTAATGGTTTGTTTGAACTTAAATAAAAAGTTTAATATACAGGCATGCCCCGGTGTTCACTTTTAGTTTTCGGTTTGGAACCAAAACCGATATTTTCGTTTATAGGTGCTTCGGTTTGCACAAGTTTTTAGTCATTGTTTTGCTATCGGAACGTTTCATTTTTTACTGCTGAAACAGCTGATTTGTGTTTTGGTCAGTAGTAAACAACGTGAAAAAGAGGTGATATCAACAACTTTTTTATACAATTTTAGCACTTAAATAATTAAATTAAATAAATTAATTTTTAAAAAACATATTTTAGCCAACTTCAACAAATTTAATGCCATCCGTTTCACCATAAGTATGGCAGCTTAGGCGATAACTCAAGATTTATCGGTCATCAAAACGAAAATTGTTGTTGCCGACGGCAAAATTTTATTTCCAAATTTTACAAGCCTAATTGATCTTCTGGCGGTCTTAAAATAACGATAAAAAACCAACGAGTCAACTTTTTTTCCCCCTTTTGCAAATAGGATCCGACCTAATGTAGGGAAAGGCATTTACTTTTCATTTCGGCAAGACAAATTTGCTTGTTTTGCAATTCGAAAAAAATCTTGTTCAAAAAGAACCCGAAAAGTGAATACCGGAGCATGCCTGATAAAAATTTAATTCATTAAAGGAGTACTTTTAATTTCATATTATTTTTCTAACATGTGAAATAGTTATAAATCATGAAAATCGCATAAAAATTATAAAAATTACCTAATATCTTCTTATAAATATTCTAGGGTGGAAAAATTCCTGTTCGATGGACTGCACCGGAAGCTATTGCGTTTCGTAAATTTACATCTGCATCAGATGTTTGGTCATATGGAGTTGTTTTATGGGAAGTGATGTCTTATGGTGAACGCCCTTATTGGAATTGGTCAAATCAGGTATGTTATTTAATCTTCAGCATCAATAGTAAGTGTAAATTAAAATTTGAATTGTATAAAGGATGTTATCAAAAGCATTGAGAAGGGCTATCGCTTGCCTGCCCCTATGGATTGTCCAGAAGCTCTATACCAGCTAATGTTGGATTGCTGGCAAAAACAGAGAACACATAGACCAACATTTGCAAGCATTGTATCAACCTTAGATAATTTAGCAAGACAACCACAGTCTCTGCTAACCACAAGAAGTTCACCAGAGAATGATTCAACACAGCATATTCTGGATACACAACGTGGTCATAACATTTTTATTAGCACCGATTTATGGCTAGAGAATATCAAAATGTCTAGATATTGTCAACACTTCAAAGAGGCTAATTTAGTGAGTGCTCAACAGGTAAGTAAAGTTTGAGCAAAAGATAACCCAATCCTTTTTTTGATTATTCATAAATTTTTGTATTAACAGATCTCAAGATTAACAGCTCAACAGTTATCCGATATGGGTATAACTTTAGTTGGACATCAAAAGAAGATTTTACATCAAGCTCGTCAGCTTGACACAATAATATAATAGCCGATTAGGTTTAAGATGTACAGACATGAAAACCCATATAATCAATACGTACCATTAAGTTGTTTCACACTCAAGAATAAGATAAACACCCTTTGAATTAAGTAACATTTGTAGTCTATTAACTGTAAGTATTTCTGATATATACAATATATAATACTTAACCACAATATAAATTAAGAATATATAGGCTTTTCTTATTTTATAAAAAATGTTAGTTTCGTAATTGATTTATTTTAAATTCAGTGTATAAGTTCAACTCATTCAAATATTATTGTTCAACACAATGTGAAGCTTTTAAATTTTACTGTATGAAATTGAGTTAAGGTTTAAATTAGACGAACGAATGACGATATTTAAAATACATTTGTCGCTTTGGCAATAGTACAACAGTATTAATTATGACTAACGGCAATTCACATTTCTCTTAAAATTAATATATATATATATATATTAATGAATAGATTTAACTATACGATACAATAAATTAGAGATTGGTATATTCGGAGTATACCTATCGCTTTTTGAAAAATTCCAATTAGAGATTTTTTACCCATGTCGCACTACACATTTCATTTATCTGGGTGTTACAACTTTAAGTGCATCGATACAAATGAGAATATGTAAATCTTAATAGAGGCAAGATCGCAATATATCTTCGAAGTACAAATTTGAATCGGGCAATTCATGAACTTTACACATTCTTATAGTAATTTCGAAACATTTATAATGCACTGATGAAGTGGACATACAGTACTGTAGATGAGGCTGAAAACATTATTTAATATCATTTATACTCATTAATAAGAGCATACATGTATATACATACATACATATCTATTGCTTCATTAAACATGCATCCATTCTTTCAGAGAAAGGTTCATTATAATAAGTACGAATAATGATTAATATTTATAAAAATATATCAGTCCAAAAGGTAAATATTTACCTTCATAAATAAAACAGAATTATGAACCTTTATATATAGTATTTACTTATAGTTTAAAGCAAATCCATTGCATTTATTGTAGGTTAATTGTATCATGAAATTTAATAAGTATTATTTATACACAAAAGTCGCAAATATTTTATTTCTACTGTCATTGCTTTGTCATTCATTATCAAATGGAGTTAAACATAAAAACAAATATGCAATAAATGAAACCCTAAATAAAATTATTTTAGCTCTACCTTCCATTTGTTAACATATAAATGCAATTGGCTGTAACCTATAAATATTGAATACCATGTCCTGACATTCCGAGCTTCAAGTCATTGAATACTTAAACTCTGACGGTCAAATTAATGATAACAGGAACCGGTGCAAGAACCTTTCGCGTTTGGGCAAGATAGAGGACATTCAGAAACCAAGAGAGCAAACTATAGTCGATTGTGCTCGATTTTGAGATATCCTCACCCATTTTAAATAGACGCAACAGAAGCTGTTTTGTGTAAAAGCGGCTTTATCGTTTATGTGTGGTGCGAAACTGTGGTATACGAAATATATCAATATATCAATATACCAAAAAAAAAATAACTTTAGAATATTTTCAGTATTTTATTGAAATATTAATTTGGTCTGTTTTAAAATTACAATGACAATATTTTGATTTTACTCAAAATGGGTAGTGGGTAGCTTTCTGAATAATCGTTTCTTTTAATGTGGAGCGTCTGTCTCTTACGAATCGCAAAGTTGGAATAGTTTAAACGCAGTTGTGAACGATAAATCGTTTAATACAAATTTATTAAACACTTTTTTTTTTGCATTTTCTTAAAAAATTTGATTTACTTTTAAGTTGGCTAAATTTTTGATTTTGTTTGTACAATGACCGCCTATCCTGACGGGACGGGGATGTTCTTTTATGCTGCATCTACCATGCGTGAACTTACCCGGTCCTGGTCGGTCGGCATCTTTTATCATTTATATGTAGATAAACACAAAAAATTAAAAAAATGATGCTCCAATCGAAACTCCGTTCTTTGTTAAATTCAAATTAGAGAATAAAGAGACTAACAGGCATGCTCCGGTATTCACTTTTCGTTTTGGGACCAAAACCGAGATTTTCGTTTAGAGGTGCTCCGGTTTTCACAAGTTGTTGGTCATCGTTTTGCTATCAGAACGTTCATTTTTTTACTGCTGAAACAGCTGACTTGTGTTTTGGTCAGAAGTAAACAACGCGAAAAAATGCCTTTCGTATGTCTAATTTCCTGCGTGGATAAAACTCACAAAGGGATAATTCTATCCTGCATGGATGATTTAAGCTTCTCCTGAATGAAATATATTTGCCTTTTGCCCCCTTTATAATCGATTTCAATCCGGCGATTTCAACTACAGATTTCAACTGCCCGATTTATCGGTGCATCACCAAAACGAAAATTGTTGTTGCTGACGACAAAATTTTATTTGTAAATTTGAGGTGGGGTCAAAAATTAGTCGTTTTAAAAATAATTACAAGCCTAATTGATCTTCTGGCGGTCTTAAAATAACGACAATAAACCAATGAGTCAAATATTTTTTTCCTTTTGCAAATAAGATCCGATTTAATGTAGAAAAAGGCACTTACTTTTCATTTCGACAAGAAAAAGTTTCTCGTTTTGCAATTCGAAAGAATCTTGTGAAAGTGAAAACGGGAGCACCAATTTCCAATATGGAAAAGTGAATACCGGAGCATGCCTGTAATTTTAAAGCTAGCGCTTATAAGCGCTCGCAGCGACGTCGCTACGCTACTGCTCATTCTAACAAAGTTTCTTTGGTTTCGGGTTTAACCAACCCATCATCAACGGAAGTCTATGCGTGTGCCCGGAGTCCCAGTGCTCTTACTAAGCCCCTTTAAGCATTTGTCACTACGTGCCCAGTGTTCTAGACATACCCTTATTAGCCTTGCAGACTTAATTAGTGAACTTAATAATGAATGGGGTCTCTTAGGCGGAAATTTGAAACTTGTCGAGGATATTTGTTCTATATAGAGGTGTTCGAAACTTCATCTTCTAGGGCGTCTGATAGTCTGCGTATAGCTAATTTTATTCTGTATGGTTGCTATTGTAGCAAATTACTGTTCTGTAGCCAACGTCACTGCTGAAACTCACGTCTTTATATAGAGCCAGCTTTAGAATTAATCTTTAGTCTGTAATTTAAATCAATAAAGAACGGTTCCAGTTGGAACCTTGATAAAACATTCTTTTATTATTATTTCAATATAAATAATAAATATAAAATATCTGTCGCCCGAGTGGAAAGTTCGCGTATCAATAGAGCAAAGCTGTTTTTAAGTGCTCCATAAAAGATTTCGGTCAAATCGCGAATCGATAGAGCAAAACGTGAAAACAAATCGTGTACCGAGAGTGCAAAACGTCTACTGAGTGCACGATTCACATAAGGTTATTATCCCAAATAGAGATTTGTGATCATCAAAGGATGACTGGGAAATAACAACAAGCCAAAGTACATTAACGACCAGTACAACATTTGCAAAACCTTCACGACCATTAAGTTAGTCGGTCATAAGAACAACTCGATAAGACTCGGCAATTAAGTTAGTTAATAAACCCACAACAAATCGATTAAGTTAGCGGGTGAGATTGAAAGAACTGCATCGGTGGAGCACAAATTCTGTAAGATTTTTTCACAGAATACTCTCAAGGAGGTATGGATCAGTGAGTAGCAGCTGAAAAAAGGAACAACCCCGTCCCATCAGAAAAGGTAGCCACATCATTGTTAATTTAAGTTAGATGTAATAAAATTTTACGGACAAGAAACGAAAATCGAGAACAATTAAAGAAAATTAAATAAACCAAAAGCAAAGCAATCGCCAAAAGCACAAGACTCAAAGAAGTCCATATATATTATCGTAAATGAAATCAGTAAATGAGTACGTAAATCTGTGTAAAACGATAAATTTAACAAAAAGATCCAAACGGTGATATAAGTTATTCCAACTATGTGATTCCTAAGGGAACGTCCAAAGTAGAAGGAAAAAACCATCCACTGCACATTCAAAGTTGACACTTGGAGAATTTGCTGCTTATATTATTTGTGAATTTCGCATTTTCTTATTTTTTATTTTTTTTTTTTAGTTTTTATTTTATATTTTTTTGTTTTTAATCACCTCTAAATCGTTTTCCGGAAAACCATTTGGAATTACCCAATCAAAAGAGGCGTTGACATTGCGATTTGTATCCAGCCAAATTTTTTGTAAGTCACCTCGACGAATAGAAACCTTGCTTGTATCTATTGAAATATTTAACCCCCCCGCAAATTCCCGCAAATTATTTAAATGCTATCTGAATATACACATAATAACTCATACTACCACATAAGTTGTTATTTGAATCCTGTTGTATCTTGCTAGATATGCTCCACGAAACACAAATATTTTAAGGTTAGAACCAACAAAACTACTGCTTACGTATTTCATTAAAAACATGACAACACAAAAGCACATATAATTAAACACTTATACAAATATTATCTACATACCATGCGGAACATTTTCCAATTTAAGGTATTTTAATTGGTCAAACTGTTTAAAAATACGAGAACGCCAAGATTAAGAAACTTGACTAGTCAGCAAGGTTGCACGCACCACGTAGCAAGAACAGCTGACTTTCAACGGCTGGTGCAAGTCGAAGGCTGCACAATAAAATACCAATTAAATATTTTCGATGTCTAGGGACTTTTATAAGCTGGAAATAATTGTAACATTATTGATACATTAACATGAACTTCTTAGGTTTTGGCCAAAATAAAGGAATTTCATCCCAATGTGCACTGGTTATAAACTATTACTATAATCGATCAACAAAAAAATAGTGTTTAATTCGTTCTTCTCGCTTATGACTAATCGTACTAACTTAATTCGAACCCCCATACTAAGTCCCGAAGAAGAAAACAAGCCAGTGAAGCACAAAGACAGCGAACAATCAAGAGACAATACAATAAAAAGTTAAACAGACTACTATTTGAAGCTGGAAAATAACCTCCTGGTCCTATGTCAAATGGACAGAAACGACAGAAAAACGTTAATATACAAACAAACAACGACGAATTGCAGAACCCTCCGCAGAAACTGACGCTCTCACAACTAGCTATGAACAAGCAGTTGTGAGAGCGAGACTCATACAGATGTAGAACAAACAATAGAAGAAAACGATGAACAAGTGGACCAGTATGACAACAAACACGTACGAATTTTATGATTACTCTGTTGTTAATTTTGTAGAATAAATAATTCATCTCTACTTTACTGAATCCAGCAGAAACTACATCAAATCTACATTTGTAAAAACCCTCTTTCCAAATAAAAAAATCTTTTTATGGCGTCTCAATAGGGGAAAGAAAAAATTTTCGAAACAGTAAATGCAATAGTCCCAAAAACAACTCACCTGTCAGAAACTCAGAAAGCAAAGCTTAGCCAACTCTTAAAAAAATTTCCAAATGTCTTTGCCAACCTAAACCAGAAACTCACCTACACTACTAGCCCACAAGGCACAATAAGATTATCATCGGATACCCCTGTACATTCAAAGTGAGCATCCAATAACAGTGAAAGACGAAGTGAATAAACAGATAAAAGAGCTTGTTTGTAGGGGGGCGAGTAGTATCGAGTAGATACCCTGCAGAACTGGAGGTGTCGATTGGCCATGGGTAAGTGCTTACCTCGCCGATCACTACATGGGTACTTACTAAAGTGACCCTATAGTAAACGAACGTCGAACCACCTAGTCGACTCGAGTTTGCGATTGGCCATGGGTAAGTGCTTACCCCGTCGATCACTACATGGGTACTTACTAGATTGACCCTAGTAAACGAACGTCGAACCACGTAGTTAATAAATGTATGCGTATAAAAGCATAAGTACAAAATAACGGCAGGCATCGCTTTTGTTTTTGTTATTTTGTGGAATGGGCATACACAAGATTAAAGACAAAACTTCGATTACGCTTTACATCGTTGTTTGCTTACGCGTCTTTGTTTTATTTTGCTCAAACGCAGCTGTGTTTGCTGGCTGATGAAAGTTTTGCAAGCATTTGAGTTGAGAAGTGCAAAGCGGATCCGCGATCAATTATTTGGTGAGCTACTTAAAAAATAATTTATGTATGTATTATATGTTTAATGTGCACTTTGTCACTATCGATACAAGTACTTACTTCACAGACCCTTCAATGGGGTCCGATGTAAGCACTTATTTTACCGGCCGTTTCATGGGGTCTAATGTAAATACTTTCTTTAAAGACCCTAATATGTTGCGCTATTTGACTAGTTCGTGGGTAATCGAGGCGGTGGCGATTGACCCTATTTGCGGACATTTCGTAAAAAAACGAAATTAAAGTAGTGGTGGTCTGCTGGTAAGTGCTTATTTCACCAGCAACGAACTAGCGCTCAGAGCTGCAGGGTAAGTAAGAACACTTTCACTTTGCTAATTTTGATTTGTAACTTGCACAATCACGTCTTTATTAAAACTTGTAGAAAGAATACTTGTAGTTCACACAAAGAAAGTAGAACATATTATATACTATGAAAAAGGCACTAAAAGTGGTCAGGGTGACAAACATGAGGAGAAACTAGATCAGTGTGACTGCGCGTGTGACCTTCTATACTAACTTTGTCAAACCGTTGGTGCTCGGCAGGATGCCAGATTGAATGATGTGGGGATACACATCAGTGCCGAGCACCAAGGACACCACCGATGGCTGGAACCAGCGTTCGTCGGCAAGCGGAATGCTGCGAAACTGCTCCAAGTTCTCGCCATCGACAGGTCGGAGGGGGTGCGGCGGCAAAGTTGGGAATCAACCTGCAGCAGCACCTTTCGACGGAAGTCTGATGTCCGCGAGCGGATGATCGCCGTGCAGACGCCCTTCGTACCAACGCGGGTGACGGATAGTCGATAGGCCGTTGCTAATGATGCGCTGATACGGCTGGTCGCAGTGCACGGGTCGATCAGTGCTCGCATCTCGAACGTTTTACATCCGGTGTCGATAAGGATGTTGGCCGTCGGCAGGATGCTCACAGCCTGCAACAAGGATGAGAGCGATGTCGGAAAAGCCCCCTCGGGCGGAAGTGAGGCCGGTCGATAGAAGGACGGCGAACGGGAAAGTGACCGTGCTGGAGTTGAAGACCGAGCCGGTTCCGGTTGGTCGTCGCGTCGTCGCTGACGACTGGGGCGCAGTGGTGTCATGTGCGCTTTTTTCCCGTCAGATTTGGATTTTTTTGAAGTGTGATTGCGGGAAAAATATGAAAACAGCGGGCAGCGGGAATTCTGGCTTTTTGACCAAAGTTAAGGACCTTTTTCTTTAGTTTACTTTTACTCAAGTTTTAGTGATGTTTAAATTGAATTTAACAGCTGAAATGTTAAAAATATATTTCTATCGACAAAATATCGATATTTACTTGTATCAAATAACTTCCCTCAAAAGTTTGCACCTAAATTGGAGCGATTTGCATAACTAACATTGTGAAATTCGCTTGCGCTAAAACTAATTGACGATGCCAAAGGAAGTCTACAAGCTACGAATGGTTTTGGAATTTTTTTTCTGTTTTATTTTCTTATCTGATCATTTTTTTTTTTTTTTTTTACTGTATGTTTTATATTTTGAATCTTCTCTTACGAGACTAACAAAATGTGTTTAAATCTTAAAAATACTACATTATTCTAACAGTTTCTTAAACTGTATTTATGGTAGGCGGTCCTAGTAATTGTCGCTGGATGAGACGGTCGTTACGACGAAGGCGGAAACGGCTGCATACTAATGTTAGTGCTCTAGCAAGGTGATTTGGATGGTTCGACAGCTTGATGTAGTAATTTTCCATGTGTTGTGCTATTTCATCTCGGACGGGAAGTATATTCAAGTCTCTCTGAATGTTTTCACTCCGAACGTACCACGGTGCCCCGGTGATAGTTCTAAGGATCTTTGCTTGGGCTCTCTGCACGATCTCTACGTTGCTGTTGCTGGCGCTCCCCCACAACTGAGAGCCATAAGTCTAGATTGGTTTCAGAACGGAGTTATAGAGCAGTACCTTGTAATCCAGACTAAGGGGGGAGCGTGAGTTTATAAGCCAATGCAGACTATTTGCCTTCAGCCTTAGGTGAGTTCGTTTAGCTTCAATGTGCGTGCGCCAGGTGAGCCGTCTGTCGAGATGTACGCCAAGATACGTTACTTCATCTGATTGGGGAAGCACGGTGTTGTTTAGTGTAAGGTTGGGGCAATTTCGTCTATTTAAAGTAAAAGCTACATTTTTGCTCATTTACTTTTATACGCCAGTCTGAGAGCCATTTCTCTACAGCGTCTAGATGGGTCGCAAGTTGCGCTGAAGCTTGTTGTGGAAACTTAGATTGGCTAAGGATCGCGGTGTCGTCGGCAAACGTAGACATAGTCAGTTGTCTACTCGTAGGGATATCAGAAGTGTAGAGTAGATATAAAGTCGGCCCGAGAACGCTGCCTTGAGGAACACCAGCTTCGATATAATGTTCAGCTGACATGACGGTATTGCATCTCACTACAAATATCCTGTTGTAAAGATATGACTTCAAGAGTTTATGCGTGCTATTAGGGAGCATTATTTTGATTTTGTGCATTAGGCCGTCAAGCCATACTCTGTCGAATGCTTGAGAGACGTCCAAAAATACCGCAGTGCAGTACTCCCTATTCTCGAATGCTGTTCGAATTTCTGATGTTATGCGGTTCACCTGTTCGATAGTTCCATGCTTTTCGCGAAAACCGAATTGATGTGCTGGGATACTATTATGTCGTCTTAAGTATGGTATGATACGGGTTAAAAGGCATTTCTCAAAGAGTTTTGATAGACACGAAAGTAGGCTTATTGGTCTGTATGAGGAGGTGAGAGTGTGGTCTTTTCCTGGCTTTGGTATCATTATGATGATTGACTTTTTCCACCTCTTCGGGAAGCAGCCGATTCTTGTGCTGTTAGAGGTTAGCATGACGGGGGTGTCATTACTAACTGGCTGTTGGTTTAGGCCAAAGAGTACAGGCGAGTGGTCTGATGATAGATCCGGTAGAGAACAGGCGCTAATCAGATTACGTGGGATGTTTTTTGTAACTGCGAAGTCAATCAAGTCTGGCAATTTTCTTGGATCCCTAGGCCAGTGAGTTGGTGAACCAGGGGAAACGCAGTCAAGCTTGTTGCTATTGATTTTTGCAACGTTACCCATTTTCGAACTCTGTGGACTTTGTTTTCTTTTAATGTTTACGTAGCGATCCATGCCAGTCTGTATGGTCGAACCTTGCTTTTTACTTGGTGCGTTTGTCAGTGCTAACTCAGCTGACACAGCAGGTGGAACGATCGACGGTATCGGGTATACAGACGAAACTGATGTTGTTGTTGTCGTCATTGCATTTACAGTTGCAACTGACGTCACTGTGCTAATAACCGTGGCCAGACATGTGAGCAGTTGGGGCGAGGCAAAGCAAGGAAGGGGGGAAACACATTTATCGCTTACCTCGCTTTGCGCTGTCGGTAACGCAGACGGAGAGAGAGAGTGCGCCCGTTCGTTGAGAGTAGGCTTGAGTTCGTTTTTCGGTGTTGGGGTTAACGCTCGCGGTTGATCGGCAGAAGCGTTTGTTTTTGCTGATTCGTCTGCATCTGTCGACACAAAAGTGAAATATGCATTGCTAAGAGAGCGCCGACGCTCGTCTAGCTGACGTTGGCGCTGCGACCGAAGCTCGCTTTGGTTCATCACCTTATTTACTTTATGTTGATTTTATATGTTTATTATTATTAGTTACAAAAGTGCACTAGTTTTAAACACAAAATAAAAGTAAGTTGCGACTTTTCATCGCACTAAGCGTCTTTTCGCCGTTTGTCTTGATTGATATCGGGTTTTTTTTTTTTTTTTTTTTTGTATAATTGGTTGTCTTCCGGAGCACAAAGTGAAATAAAAAACACGTCTGCACTCGTTGACGTTCGAATTATAATTATAAATTACAATTATAATTGCAAACCAAAAAATGAAATGAATGAATGAATTTACATATGTATATATTTTATCTTAAAACAGAACAAGTTCCTAAAATCAATCTTAGCTCTAAATATTGTGCTCATCCAAAGCCTTAAGAATAACCTTTTCAGTTTATGTTTTTTTTCACTGTAAAGATGGTCGCACGTGACATCTGTCAGAGAATTACCAATTATATTTTATATTACGTATTGAACTGAGGGTTTATAAATGAAAAACATATACCACATTGCTTTATAAATATAAGCTTTTTTCTTAACTTTTTTCTCTGGAATTCCGCTTTTTTTTAGCTTTTTGTTTTCGCTGATCCAACTTTTTTTGCTTAGAAAAAAATGACACCACTGCTGGGGCGAGCGCTGCGTGCCTCCTTGAAGTGCAGGAGCGTGTGGTGGTTCTTCTGACACACCCTGCAGCTTCCCGCGCTGCGGCTGGATTGCCCGGAGTGTTGGTGGGCCAGACAGTTAGAGCAGTACTTAATAATCAGTACTGCTCTCAACCGTTTCTCAGCTGTCAGCCTGAGAAAGCACTGGCACTTACGTAGTGGGTGGATCCCACGGCACACGCGACACCGGAAGGAGTTGGTGCCAGCGGGGCGGCTCTGGTCGGCGGCTGCATGTGATGGCATGCTACATGGAATGAAACAAGAACAAATGATTATTACATTGTCTTTACATTGTCAATGACACATGGAACAGGACAGTATAGGACAGCACAGGACGACGAATAGAGAAACGAAGTAGGGTGTTTTTCGTCTTTGTGTGTGTGGTTTGTGGTTTGAATGAATGATGGGGTAGATAAAAATTAGGAGTGGTGACGGGCTTCCGGAATGGAAGAGTCACCCGATATCTGCCTCATCTGCTACGTGAAGTTGTGTTTTCGCAGCTAACCCAGCTTCGACGGAATATCCTCCGCCTCCCAAAATTTGGAATTTAATCTGTCGAGTTGATCGTCTGCTTGGATGGTGACTCTCGTCGAAAACGCAGAGACAGCTGTCGACACATTCTAGAAGACGGGGCCGGTGAGAGTCCAACCAAACACGGTTTCTTGCCCAAGGAGTGAGCCACAAATGTTTGGCCGGGAGCCGCTCAGGATGACTGGCGGAAGGATAACCACGCCAATCAAAATGTCTATCTGAGCACCTTTGTAGAAGTATGGATCTGCCAGTTCAATCGCTGGTAGCTCCTTTAGGAAGCCTTTCGGCACACGGAATGATGGCAGCTTGTCTGCCAATTGTGGAATGACGAACGCTGAGGTCTCGATATGGAGCTTCGGCTTCGTTGGAGAACCAATGCTGAAGTTGCATAACTTCTGCGGTTGGCCCGCAATTGCATGATTCAGCCCAGATACTTGGGCTTGCACGGATTAGATGTTCTGATCGTTAATAGCAAAGTAATTTTGCACATTTGTTGCCGAGTGATTCGGAGTGGACTGTATGTTGGAAAGTGTGGCTGAAGTGGAAGAGGCACCATTGTGGGCACTGTCGCCCCGATGGAGAAGAGTGTGGTACCGCCTCTTGCATGTGAAGCAATTGTGCGCACTCGTACACTCTCGGAGTTGGTGACCTCTTGCAAAACAATTCAAACAGAGGCTTTTCTGTTTGATGTAGGTCATCCGATCATTGACCGACATTTCAAGGAAGCTTGGACAGACCCGGACAGGGTGATTCTCTTTTGAGCACAAGTCACACGATTTGCCTTTCTGAGTGACTCGGGCCTTGAAAGAATTAACTCGCTTTGAACTCTGCTAGCGGTAGAGTTCTGCGAATTGAAAGTTTGTTTCACGTCCTCAATAGCCTCCAGTGTACGATAACGCTCGTTGAGGAACGTGCTCATGTCCTGCCATGCGGGAATCTTGGACTTGTTCACCAATGATTGCTCCCATAACGAGAGTGTGAGCTTGGGGAGTTTGGATGAGCAGAGGAACACCAGGATGCAGTCGGCGAAAGGACTAGAGACGGAAATGTCTGAGTGCTCAAGAGCGGTCTAAATCGTGCCATGCAGATCTTTAATCGCTGCCCCCGACTCTTCCGAAACCGTGGACAGGTTGAAGAGTATTTTGAGCTGGCTCGTGATCAATAAGCGCTTGTTTTTAAGGCGCTCACAGAGAGCACTCCAAGCCGACGCGAAACCATCATTCGTAAGCGGAAACTTGGAAATGATATCGTTGGCCTCATATGCGTTTTTAGAATTGAGATGGAAAAGTTTTTCAACCGGAGTCAACCTTGGATTGTTGATGATGATAACGGAAGGTCGGCCACCGCAAGTAATCCCCACGGAAAACTTCGGTGTCGACTGGAGGGAGCCGGCAGCGGACGACAAGCGACGGGCTGTGGTCGGAAGCTTGAGTGAGTTTGGATGTGAATGGATAAATGTATATAATATACATATATATGTATATAGATGTGATGATATATGTGCGTGTATAAGTAAATGTATGGTGATGTATGTGTGTCGTATGTATATATATACATATTTGCGACATTTACATATAACACAACATCTATATTTATATATATATTTTTTACATTTATCCATACATATACATATATATGGAGTGTAGTGGATCTACGCGCGTTTTTCGATGAATGTGCAAAACTTTCTTGAAGAGCTTGCATACACTGGAGTGTGTTAAAGTACATACAAGTACGGCCAACACGGAAAATACAAGCGAACTCTTTTAAACTGTATATATACTTACACATACTTTTACATATATGGATATATATATATATGTATATACTGTGCAAAGTATACACAAAGTAGAAAAGATAGCGGAAATTGCCGGTGGAAACGCTTATATACTTATATATATGTATTCTGTGTCATATATATATGTAAGTAATATAAAAATGGCGTGAACACGACACTTCGAAAAAATGTATGCAAAAAAGTGTATTACTTATCTTTAACCAATTGCTGTTGCTGGAGTCGAGCGATATCCGGCTCGAAGGACCAAATGCTTGTAAGGGGGCGTCGAATAGGTAAGTAAGAACACTTTCACTTTGCTAAAAATTGTAGAATGAACACTTGTAGTGCGCACAAAGAAAGTAGAACATATGATGTATGAAAAAGACACTAAAAGTGGGCAGGGTGACCAACATGAGGAGAAACTAGATCAGTGTGCCCAGTATACTAACTTTGTCACTATCGATATCAATCGATCGCGACCACATTGTCAGCTGTTTTGAGTGGTCACACCTGCCATCTTCTGACATCAACAGAGCTTTTAGAAGATGGAATAATTCGACCGTCTCGGACCCCATACAATTTGCAACCTACATATATAGAGAAGACCGCATTGTCTATTATTAATGTAACGAATTCGTTTGGTGCTGTTGTAGTTTTCATACAGTAGCTGGCTTCTCCTGCTTTGCTCAGTAATATATGGGTTTTGAAAATGGATAATGTGCACCACTATATAACAATAGTACATTAAGTAATCACCCACAAATGGCTAGACTTTGTAAGAGGAGTGGAATGTGGAGGGTACATTAAACAACGATGAAAGAGAAAGGAAAGGAAGGTAGGTTAAAAAAGAATTTGTAGCCACTCTCTAGCACAGCACTGATGTTGTTGTGTGCATACGCCCTGGATTAGAAATACCTAAAGTGCTGTTTTGCCTCTCAAAAAATAATGTTTTATGAGGGAACGAAAAAGGTTTTTTCCATGGTCAACATAACGTCAAACACGTCAACAACTATCAGCTGTCAAAACAAAACTAAGGGCTGAATCGCGCTGAATTTCAACATGGCTACCTAAATATGAATGGACTATAGAAATAGTTAAGTACGAGACATATTTAATTTATAACAATATAACACAAGTCGCTTTAACCCTAACAACATTGCAAGTAGTTGCGCCCATAGGCCAAAATTCAAAAAATCGACATTACCAAAAATTTACGAAAAGTAAATAAATTGTTTCAAAAATGTCCAAGCATCTTAATGGCATACGGGATTTTTCTTAACATCTAACGGAACTTTCTTTTGTGATGTTTTTTTTGTGTTTGTGGACAATTTAATATATGTATTCTTTTTTCGCTTATTTTTATGTTATTATTTTTTATAGCGCTTCTTATAACTGCGAGCTTTCACGCATGTACGTCTTTGATCTTTGATGCACAGAAGAGGGCACGAATGCAGAAAAAACTCGAAGAGTAACTTGTTTGGTAGTAGAAAGCAGAAAGATAATTTAAATACTCTTATACTTATTTTGGATGCTAATAATCAAATTTTAGCACTGCAACTCCAACGAAAATATTTTGGCGCACCATCGGCATATAAGCCGTACTAAGGTTGTATGAGAGCTATAGGACATAGTCTTCCGAGTAGCCAATTTTTTAACTATATACAAAATATTTTTTTAGATTTTTAGCGAAAATTTCATAGCGATATCTCTACGGGAAATATTTATGGCCGCGGCTCCATATAAGCCCAACCACTGTGAAGTGTAAGCATTCACGCTGCTGTTTATGTTTTATTTAAAATATTTTAGATTCCTCCAATCAATATCGATATTTTCGTCTGCTTCCTGGCGGCCTTGTTCACTATCCTGTGGCATAGCCGAATTTTCTCTTTTGTTTGTGCTTTGCTCGTTGGCTGTTTGCTTTGCTCCGAGTCATTGGCGCAAAAAGACTCTGAAGTGACTGCCGAAGCATTGAATAGTATGGGGAGAAAGATTCTAAACACTCACTCAGGCTCCAAACCGCTCCATCTCGTCATATTTCGTCCAAAGTCGACAAGGAAAAGGCAACTTCCTGTAGCTCAATTTCGTGCTAAAATTGATCATCTGTCTCCTTCTGCTACTTCGTCTGTCAAAACTCCTTCGTTGCCAAGTCGACTTGCCGATGCTCCAAAACCACCAAGTGCTGTGCATCGTCAGGTAACCACACGATCTGTAGTAAAACCCGTACAATGGCTCTCAACAACTTCGTCACCGTTTCTGACAAACTGGTCCAATTCGAGAATCGGGTCAGAGGGCCTGCAGCCGAGGACGACAACGTACATGCGTACGAGATCCGTCGTGACCGGCTGCAAGAGCTCTGTGACAATGTAGAGGCCGGTTATGCCACATGCGCTGATGCATTGCATCGAGACGGCGCTAATGAAGGCATAGAAACCATGGGGGCAAAGTACGATCACTGTTATTCAGTGTATGAGCGGTGTCTCGCCCGTGTGAAGGGGCAAATTACCCAAGTATCCGGGTCAAGTGTGACACATCTGCTCCTCCTGTTTATTCCAGTGGCTGCCGGCTCCCTCCAGTGGACACCGAAGTTTTCCGTGGGGATTACTTGCGTTGAACGACCTTCCGTAATCTTTTCACGGCCATCTACGTCAACAATCCAAGGTTGACTTCCGTTGAGAAATTCTTTCATCTGAATTATAAAACTACAGATGAGACCAAAGAGATCATTGCCAAGTTTCCGCTTACGAATGATAGTTTCGCGTCGGCTTGGAGTGCTCTCCGTGAGCGCTTTGACAACAAGCGCTTATTGATTACGAGTCAGCTCAAAATACTTTAGATACGCTGGATCATCCTGTCCACAGCAGAGTACAAAGCGAGTTATCTCTTTCAAGGCGCGAGTCACTCAGAAAGGCAAATCGTGTGACTTGTGCTCAAAAGAGAATCACCCCGTCCGGGTCTATCCGTGTTTTCTTCAAGTGGCGGTCAATGATCCGATGACCTACATTAAACAGAAGAACCTCTGTTTAAATTGTTTTGCAATAGGTCACCAACTCCGAGAGTGTACACCGCGCGTGCACTAATCAATTCAGGGTCCGAAGCGACTTTCATTTCTGAGCGTTTATTCCAACGCATAAAGTTACCATTCCAGTCCGTGCAAGCCCAAATAACTGGCGTGAATCACGCAGTTGCGGTCCAAGCGCAGAAGTTATGTCACTTCAGCATTGGTTCCCCAACGAAGCCGAGGCTCCATATCGAGACCTCAGCGTTCGTCATTCCATTTCAGTCATCTTGAGCGGTTCCCGGGCAAACATTTGTGGCTCACTCCTTGGGCAAGAAACTGTGTTTGGCTGGATTCTCACCGGCCCCGTTTTCCAGAAAGTGTCGACAGCTGACTCTGCGTTTTCGGCATGAGTCGACATCCAAGCAGACGATCAGCTCGACAAACTCATTTCCAAAATTTTGAGAGGTTTAGGATATTCCAGCAAAGCTGATAAAAGAGTCCGATTTCGTTTGAGGAGAAAACTTCGTTAACACAACTTTTCGTAGCAAATGTGGCAGATATCAGGTGACTCTTCCATTCCGGAAGCCCGATGGCATTGAATTCGGTCATTCCAGATCCATAGCGCTGGCTCAATTTCTTAAGAACGAGAATCGTTTGTCCAGAAACGATTCTCTAAAAAGCAGTATAATGCCGTTCTCCAGGAGTACACGGACCTGGGGCACATGCCTATCTGCCTCATCATGCCGTCTTCAAACCAGATAGCACCACATCGAAGGTGTGGGTCGTTTTTAACGCTTTTGGTCCACCCTCAAATGGCAAGAGTCTAAATGATTTCCTTCATCCAGGGCCCATTCTCCACTCGGATCTCACATTGCAGATCCTCAAATGGCGATATTTTCGGTATGTGTTCAATGCGGACATAACAAAGATGTATCGTCAAATCCTAATGGACTCAAAGCACACACCTTTACCAACGAATTCTGTTTCGTACGTCGGACAGTGAGATCGGTGACTTCGAGTTACACACAGTTATATTCGGTGTCAACTGCGTGCCGTTCCTGGTCCCCCGAGTCCTCCAGCAACTCGCTGAAGACATACGCTTGCAGCTTGCAAGTCGAGTCATCTCCGGCAGCATGTACGTGGACGACGTTCTGGCAGGAACACAGACTAAGGAATAGGCCATCAGGAGCATTACGGAAGTGTGTGCAGCCCTGGACAGCGCTGGCTTCCCACTGAGGAAGTGGACTTCGAACAACAAGAGCTTGCTGAAGAGCTGGCCCCTTTCGTTATCCGAGCCAAGATCTTCATGCAGGAGATCTGGCTCAAAACGCTCGACTGCACAGTGGTTGGGCTTATATGGAGCCGCGGCCATAAATATTTCCCGTAGAGATATCGCTATGAAATTTTCGCTAAAAATCTATATGTCCTATAGCTCTCATACAACCTTAGTATGGCTTATATGCCGATGGTGCGCCAAAATACTTTCGGTGGTGCGCCAAAATACTTCCAAGATATGTATAAGAGTATTTAAATTATTTTGCTGCTTTATTCTACCAAACAAGTTACTCTTCGAGTTTTTTCTGCATTCGTGCCCTCTTCTGTGCATCAAAGATCAAAGACGTACATGCATGAAAGCTCGAAGTTATAACAAGCACCTATAAAAAATGATAAGCGAAAAAAGAATATATAAAATTGTCCACAAACACAAAAAACATCACAAAAGCAAAAAAAGCAGCAGATTGCGTCGCAAATTTGACCTTGAAAACAGTAAGATAGCCTAAGTTTATTAATGATTATACACAAATCTGCAAGTATCTGCAGCTACATTTAAAGTTTTTATTTCCTTTAAAGATTGACAAATACACTGATAACACACATTAAGGGGGGATCGGGGCGCAACGTATTTAAAAGTCTATTTAAACATGAAAATGAAGTACACAAAATACATAAAATCAAGTATAAATAATCAAACATATACAACAAATAATAAATCAATCAGATTAATTTCACAAGAAGAATTTGTTAAAGCTAATACCTAAAACTTTAAAGTTTTTTTTAAATTATCGAATTTGGACATCTCTTTCAAATTTTGGAATTGAAATGCCATTTTGTTTTGACGAAAAGCTAACTTAACGCAGCTGCGCTGCAAAGTTCAATAGGTTTTCGCGATTTGCATTCTGTTTTTAGAAAGTTCCGTTAGATTTTAAGAAAAATCCCGTACGCTATAAAGATGCTTGGACATTTTTGAAACAATTTATTTACTTTTCGTAAATTTTTGGTAATGCCGATTTTTTGAATTTGGGCCTATGGGCGCAACCACTGTGGAATGTGACGAACCCGTGGATCTTTTACTTTTACTGTGATGATTCAGAAAGGGCGTATGGAGCGGCGATCTATGTCCGCGTTGAAACGGCGAACAAAGTGGCCACGCATCTCCTCTTCGAAGACAAGAGTGGCTCCTATCAAGTCACACTCAGTGCCACGTTTGGAACTTTGTGGTACAGTCCTCATGGCTGAGCTATCTTCGGCCTTCTTTCTGAATTTTCTAGCAGAGAGTTTCCAGACTGTCTTTTGGATAGATTCAACAATTGTTTCAACTTGGTTGAACAAGTCACCATGCAAATGGACAGCCTTTGTGGCCAAAATAGTCCAAGTAAGCGACTCCAAAAGTTGGTCGCATGTGCGATCCAAGCACAGTCCGGCAGATCTCGCAAGCCGAGGTGTCCTGCCACAAGAGTTGATTCATAACCCTATGTGGTGGCATGGACCAGAGTGACTCCATCTCCAACCGGATCAATGGCTAACATCTTCAAGTTCCATTCCGGAGACTCTGCTGGAGCAGCGAATTAGGTGTAACATCGCCAAGTTACCTCCTACTCCTGATTTCCTGAGAAAGTTTTGGCAGTTTTCGATTTTTTTGATTTGCGGGGGCGGAAGGGGGCGTGGAAAAAACAAATTTGATCTGCGTGCAAACATAACAAATGCTGTCGAAAAAAATTATAGCTCTATCTCTTATAGTCTCTGAGATTCAGGCATGCTCCGGTATTCACTTTTCGTTTTCGTTTTGGGACCAAAACCGAGATTTTCGTTTTTAGGTGCTCTGGTTTTCACAAGTATTTGATCATCGTTTTGGTATTTCTTACTTCTGAAACAGCGACTTGTGTTTTGGTCAGAAGTAAACAAAGCGAAAAAAATGCCTTTCGTATGTCCAATATGCTACGTGGATAGAACTCACATAAGGATAATATTATCCTGTATAGATGATTTATGCTTCCCCTGAATGATATATATTTGCCTTTTGTCTTTTTTTGCAGTTAAAGATTTGAAACTTACGTTAAAAAAATCAGTGGAACGGCAATGTTTGCCACAAAAAAAGGGGATGCCACCTTTTTAATTGATTTCATTCTAGAAATTTCAAAAAAAAATTTATAAAATTTTAGCACTTAAATAATGTAATTAAATAAATTAATTTTTAAAAAACATATTTTGTCCAACTTCAACAAATTTAATGCCATCCGTTTGAATACACAAGTGTTTTTAACTTGCTTTTTCATTCCATTAAAAGTATGGCAACTTAGGCGATAACTCATGGTGTCGGATTTATCGGTCGCTCACCAAAACGAAATTTGTTGTTGCCGACGGGAAAATTTTATTTCCAAATTTGAGGTGGGGTCAGAAATTATTCGTTTTACAAATAATTACAAGCCCAATTGATCTTCTAGCGGTCTTAAAAGAACGACAATAAACCAATAAGTCAACTATTTTCATTCCTTTTGCAAATAAGATCCGATTTAATGTAGAAAAAGGCATTTGCTTTTCATTTCGGCAAGTCAAACTTGCTTGTTTTGCAATTCCCAAAAATGTTGTGAAAGTGAAAACGGGAGCACCAATTTTCCAATTTTTTGAAAACGAAAAGTGAATACCGGAGCATGCCTGAATGTGTGGTCACGAATTTTTATGTTTTTTACAACTTCCGTGCCAAATTTAGGCACATAAAGCTTTCAATGTAGCGTATTAGCCTATTCCTACTGCACCAAAAAACCTCGGTTTTTTCCGTTAAAGTCGAATGTTACGTTCGCCCAATGAGAAAACCCATAAGAAACAAAAAGTCGGTTCGAAACGTAAAAAAAAACTGAGTGCAGTGGAAAAAGGCTATTACTCTAAAATTTGTGGAGCTTGCAAAATGTAGATTTTTTGCAGGTCATTTATTTCGATCATCTAAGAGCGCCTCAATTAAAAAATTATAATTTTTAAAGATCATGTAAATATATTAACATTTCAATCGTACCCAAATTTCTTTTAAAATAAAAAGGCCTCTAAAGGTATTGATGACGTGACTTTGTTGTGGATATTTTTATCGAAGAATTTATAACCTTCAATGGTTTTAGTATTTTTCAATATTAATAATGTGGTCACACAATCATTATAAAAGAGAGTGAGCGAGAGTTCAAGTGTGTCTTTAAGTATGTGAAAAGTAAATATGAATATAAAAAAATAATAGTAACTTTTATTTTATTTGTGATATGTTCGTATATATATGTATATACTGTATATCTACATATATAAAGTAAATTTATTTGAACTACAAATATTATTTTCTAAATGCATAAAAAAAATTTATTCAAACATGTACACACATCAAAAGTGTACAATGTATCTGTCCTATTCGTTTCATTAGTTGGAATGAAATAGTTAGAAGTATAAAAGAAGAGTTGCCACGTTCTGTGTATTTTATATAAGCTATTGTTGCCGATGTTTCACAAAATAATTAAAGAGTGTTTATTATTTTAAATTGTAAAATTTGCATTTAACTTGTCGACTAAATTAAATTTTCATTATCAAAAATGAAAATGCTGCAAGTTGAATGTTATTTACAGTAGGTGGCAACAATGGAAAATCAGCCATTTATATTGTAGTAATTGTACCGTCCCGTTGAACGTGTAGTTTCGAGCATTTTCGTTTTAAAAGAGGTTACTAAAAAAAGGCAATTAAGACTTATACATTTTAGTGAGTACATACGAGAGATCAATATAAAGTAGTGATTGATATGTGCACTTTGGAGCTATTCGGGAAACACGAATTAAATATAACATATAATCATACTATTCAGCATACACATGCATGCAGATATACATAAATTTATGCACATACATACATATACGTACATATGTGAAAACGTTGAAATGGCTTGGCTTCACACAAACATACATATTGTGTATGTGTATATATCCCTACAGAAAGGCATATGTACATGTGTGTATCTATATTTTTATATGAGTGTTTTAGAATATGTGCATAAATATATATGGATATATGTATATATGAAAATACTGAAAAAATTGGATTTAATCGATACTTGTAAAATCATTAAAATTAAAGGGTATTGATAAATTTCTCAATTAAAATTATACTAAAATAAAAAGCTGGTTAGCTAGCTATATATGTATACATATACATATTGTATATGTGTGTGTTTGAAAAAAATAGTTGAGGTTTGCTCAACTCATTTTCAGCAGCTATAAATATGTAGTTTAGATTGTATTGTATAATTACATATTACATACATATGTGCGGATATGTATTTCTAATGCAAAGCATATGTGTGTGTATCTATGCATAAGTGTGAAGAGAAGTACAGACTTAGCGTGATTGCGTCAATGACTGACTGACCAGAGTTGTCAAGTGTGTTATATATGTACATACATACACTCATGAATGTGAGTGAATAAATCCATAGAATATACACGAGCCTTCCATCCATCACTACACTTCTTTCTATAAGTATCGTATCGTGTATATGAACTTCTATATAAATATCGAGTATAACTGCACGTATTTTAAATTGTTTACTTCGGACATTATTAATTTAAATAATGTTTCTTTATTTGTATAAATTTATTTAAAGGCTTCAATACACTGAGCAACGAATCGTATTTTGGAACTAACCGAAATATCAACCATAAATTTTAAACGATCAGGAAAACGAAGATTTAACCATTGAAAACAAAATTTCTACCAAAGGCCGTGTGAGTTCTTTTTATGACAACGATGATAGCGGTCGCCAAGTCGATTCTGGAATAGTCGCGATTGCATTCGGTAATGGGAATGGTACATCATTACCACCCACTATTACTACTACAATTACTGCGAAACATCAATTGGTCAAATTGAACATAATGCGCGAAGCGCTTTTTTCTCAGGACGGTTGGGGATGCCAACATGTTAATCAAGACACTAACTGGGAGGTGCCTAGCTCACCCGAACCGACCAATAAGGATCAATCAGGGGGACCTCCAATCTGGAAACCCAACATCAATAATGGCACTGACTTATGGGAATCGAATTTACGAAACGGAGGCCAACCGCCCGCACAACAAGTACCAAAGCCGTCGTGGGGTCACACTCCATCATCAAATTTGGGTGGGACTTGGGGTGAGGACGATGATGGTGCGGATACATCAAGCGTGTGGACGGGTCAATCGACAGGTAACACATCAGCATCAGCTGGAACAACTGTGGTTGGAGTAAATGCCGCAAGCGTTGGACCATCAGCTTCTGGCCCGCAATGGGGACAGAACGTTGTCGGGGTTGGCGTCAATGTCGGATTGGGATCATCTGGTAATAACAGTAGCGCCACATCTGGAACATTGCCTGCAGTGAGTGCAGGATGTAAGTACATATCTTTTAAGTATTCTGAAATGTTTTAATTACTAGGGGTACTAGGTATATATATATATATATAATATATATATATATAATATATATATATATAATATATATATATATATATATTATAGGTAGTTAGGCAGGCTCACGTTCCTCGCTTCAATGTATATTTCCGTGGTATAGATTTTTTGTTTTGCAGCTTAATACATTTTCACTTACAGCTCACATCTAACGAAGAATTTCAATTTGAAACCGTTGCATAACTTGCAACATGTTAACTTACCCTTTGACCTGTGCGTTTATGGTTCGCTTAGAGAAGACGGAGGATTTTTTACATACGGAAGTTCAAAACGTCATATGTACATATTAGTTTCGCAGCAAAATGTTGAATATCGTTACTATTCATCAAAAAATTTTCATTATCAACTTGATTCACTTACATAATTATACTGAAAAATTCGTCGGATTTAAGAGTGATTTTATTAGTGGCTTTTTTTTAGAAATATTCCTATCTTGTTGTATTTCTTTAATTGCATTAACTGTAGTTAAAGAAAAACTTCATCAAAATAGAATAAAATACAATTATATTTCCTGTTGCCAATAAGAGATAGTAGTCTTCTCCCTTATACCTGGTATAAATATTAATATCAAAAAAGCGCAGCTGCAGCTATCAGGTTTTAGCTGCAATGGTTGAAAATCTGGGATATCTGAATCTCTATATTGTATTTTGAATGTTATAGTATATCGATATACCAAGCATAGCCTTTGGTATATTTTAGTATTCTTTGGTACATTAATTCGGTATATTTTAAGAACATTACAGCACGGCGTAATGGTATAACGGGTCGAGCACACTCGATTGTATATTTTTACCAGCTGATTTCCATATATCCTAATATCTTTTGCTTACATACATTTCTAGGTGGAAGTGGCGGAAACAATATTACGGCACCGGGAACAGTTGGAGGCAATGTTGGTAATGGTGGTAATGGATGGGGAGATCCCCGTGAAATTCGTCCACTGGGTGGAGGAGGTGGTCCCATGGATATACGAAATGTGGATCCGCGTGCGGATACAATCGCAATGCGGGGTGTTGGCGCCGGTCCATCTGGGGGTGATCCACGAGACTTACGCATGATTGATCCACGTGATCCTATTCGAGGTGATCCACGCGGCATATCAGGACGTCTTAATGGTACGTCCGAAATGTGGGGACACCATCAACCAATGGCTCACAATCAGCAACTGCAGTCGCAGATTAACAAAATGGTGGGATCAGGTGTTGGAGCGGCTGGTGGTAATGTGACAAGCTCAAATCTTGTAGCTGGCGCGGTATCTAGTAATCTTGGCGGTCAGTGGGGATCAGCTCAAGCTGTAGTTGGTGGTCCCAAAGATATGACGAAACAGATATCTGGTTGGGAAGAGCCATCACCACCACCACAGCGACGAAATCTACCCAATTATGATGACGGCACATCTCTATGGGGACAACAACAAGCTCGCGTACCTGGAGGAGGTGGCAGCAGTGCACACTGGAAAGATATGAACGAAACCATGGGACGGTCACATTTAATGCGAACGCAAAGTTCCAGTGGCACTGTTAATGCTAACAATGTCCCGGTAGGTGGCAATCCTAATAATCCGATGACAAGCGTGGTAGGCCCGCAAACGCGTCTAGCTAGCGCAATCGGTGGACCAAGTGGACAGCATGGTAAGCCTGACGCGACTGCCATGTGGGTGCATCCAAGTGGTAATGTTGCAAATAGAAATAGTTCTGCCGCGAACTCGTGGGGTGAAGATGGACACGTTGGTAATTCCGGTAATAATTGGATCGATGATAAATCAAGTACAGCTATTTCACAAATTGCTGCAAACTCGTCAAGCTCGTGGAATGATTCACCTGGTGGTTGGGGTAAACAACAAACGAAATTGTCAACAAATGCAACTACTGGATGGAACAATGCAAATGCAACTGCTGGGAATGTTGATGGTGCTGATCTAACATCCGATTGGCCTCATGGCACTGGTCTTGTTAATAAAACACAGCAACAGCAGCAGCAACAAAAACAACTTGGAGGTATTAATGTCAACGTGCTTAGTACGGAAATGGTTAAGCAAAGCAAGCAATTTCGCATTTTGGTGGAAAACGGGTTTAAAAAAGATGACGTAGAACGGGCCTTACTGAGTGCCAACATGAACATTGAGGAAGCAGCGGAAATGCTGCGTGCCAATGCGAATTCATCATCCTTAGCTATGGAGACGGGTTGGCGTCGTCACGATGAAACGCTTGCTTCGTATGCTGACCACTCGAATGCAACAAGCAGTGGAGGATTTCCACCACAACGCTATCCTGTTGGTGGCGGAGCTCAACCTTCGATGTCATTTCCTCCGGTAAGTACTAATATACTAAATATAATCGTGGCGAGCTCAGTCGGTCAGCATGTTCTTTGGTTTTTGTAATTGCTTTTCTGTGAAGACGACTTTGTTTGAGTTATCTCAAAATAGTAGAAAGTTGAATTAAACGAAGAATGGAGTAAAAATTGACTTTTTAGCCTTTCATGAAAAATAATAATTATGTAAGTTGAGAGGACTACTTTATGACTACCATCATCTTTAAGACAAGATAAAATTTCCATTTATCATTATCTGCTTATTTCTTCATTTTCATTCTGAGTATGTGTATCTGTTACCTGAAAAGTTATTATAAAAAAATGATTTTACAGTAGTAACCACATTTAAAAACTTATATCATTCTAACCCATGGGTACACAATTTATAAAAAGCAAAAATTGTTTGAGCGTCTGGCTAAATCTTATTTTCAAAAATTGTAGAATAAGCTCGATATAATGTTATAGTACTGAATGTAATTTATCTTTTGATAAGATGCACTAAAAATGTAACAAATGTGTAACGATTAAAATAATCAGACAGCATACACAATTGTTGATTCCTTCAGAATAATATTGCTGTGTCAAAAGCCGAGATATTACAGTCATCACCGTCCATATGTGCATCAAGATCTTGTATAATTTAGATAGAGCTATATGTATGATAGAGCTATAATTAAAAAAATTTGTTCCAAATATACATTTCGTAATATTAATTATAATTTCAATACAGAGCTCTCACTGTAACTTCTTCTCTTATCGGCAGATGAACACGATCAAAGATCATTAGCACTTTTTTATACCCGCTACCCATAGGGTGGAAGGGTATTATAACTTTGTGCCGACAGGAAATGTATGTAACAGGTAGAAGGAGGCATCTCCGACCCTATAAAGTATATATATTCTTGATCAGCGTCAACAGCCGAGACGATCTAGCCATGTCCGTCTGTGTGTCTGTCCGTATGAACACCTAGATCTTAGAGACTACGAGAGATAGAGCTATAATTTTTTTTCGACAGCATTTGTTATGTTTGCATGCAGATCAAGTTTGTTTAAAATTTTTGCCACGCCCACTTCCGCCCCCGCAAATCAAAAAAATCGAATAACAAGCGTAATTTTAAAGCTAGAGTTGCGAATTTTGGTATATATAATAATAACTATAGTAGTTATGATTCCTGATTTGGTTGTGATCAGATAAAAATTTTGGAAGTTATTAAAGAAATACTTTTCTATGGGCAAAAACGCCTACTTACTAGGGGTTTTAGTTGCTTTGGCTGACAATCTGGTATATTAAGGTATATCGAATGCGGTACTATATCGATATACCACATATATCATTCGGTATATTTTTAGTATTTATTCAGTATATTTTGAGAATAATACCGCAAAATATATTGCTTTTATTCAAAATGGGTAGCGGGTATCTCACAGTCGAGTACACTCGACTGTAGCTTTCTTACTTGTTTTTTTTTTAAAAAAGATCAACATTTTCCTTCAATAGTTTTGTTATGGTCAATGTTTTCATTTTGCAAGTGCACTTGGCGAAGAACTAACTTGGCGAATTTTGATACAAACAATCAAAACTACTGTATTTTTGATTCCTGAAAGTATGGTTGCGTCATATGAAAATTGAAAATGTTAATCAAGATAATAATAAAAATTCGAAATTGGGTGATACTTATTAAATTGCTATCATTGCTTTTGTGGCGTTATGTTGTGAATCAAATACGCATTTTTCTACACTCAGTGGCGATAAGCTCTTTATACCACTTTCGTCGTACTTTATCGGGTCTCTCATGGAATGCCTTTTTCGCTGGAACTTCTACATTCATACGTGCGACACATCCGACCCAGAGTAATAGTTGTATTGAAAAACGACGTGTTCACACACGAATACTTATAGTATATGGAGTTAAAAGCTGCTATCTTAAAATTGTGTGGCTGGGTTTGTTTCTCTTGTCCATATTCATCTATTCTTACGTTGTTGCTCTGGCTACATTAAATTTATTATTAATTTTGTCTTTTATCTTTAGAATAACTTATTGGCTAATATGAGCGGCACTGGCGTTGCAGGAACCAATAATCCGAATATGGCTGCCTTACAAGTGCAAAAATATTTGAATCAAGGTGTTGGGCCACATAATGTCTCCGTCGGTGGAGGACCTCAGTCAGTTAATGTGAATGCAGCAAATGCATCAGTCGCATTTTGCCAACAAAACGCATCAAATGCGATGTCAGCACCAGCAACAGTAAATATCACTTCGAATGCGAACAATCAACCATCCGGTCAGCATATTCGTATGTTGGGACAGCAAATACAATTGGCAATACATAGCGGATTTATATCGAGTCAAATATTAACACAGCCTTTAACGCAAACAACTTTAAATCTATTAAATCAGTTACTTAGTAATATAAAGGTTTGTTTGGTCCTTTTACAAAAATATTGGTAATTTATTAATTTTATGTTAATAAACTTATTTATTTTTTTAGCATCTTCAAGCAGCGCAGCAATCTCTTTCTCGTGGAAGCAATGCTAATCCAATGGCTGTTAATGTGGCCATAGCTAAATATAAACAACAAATTCAAACATTACAAAACCAAATCAACGCACAACAGGCTGTCTACTTAAAGCAACAAAATTCACAACAACAACAGTCACAGCACTCATCTGGACATTTAAATAACGTGTCAAATGATTATTTAAGAAATCACGATGCAATCGCAACTCTTCAGGGCAATTTTTCTGAGCTGAATCTTAACAAGGTATGATCTATTAATGAGACTATTTATCAATTTTATTAATTTTATAACATTTAGTAATCTAAAAACAATAGTTAGACTATTTCGGCCAATCTGTAAGCTATATATAAAGTGAAAACTACCATGAGCGGCCAGCTTTAGTTGCATAACTTACGTCCGTTAGACATTGGCTTAAGTATTTTAGCGGAATTTCACACGTTCAGTTTATTTATTTTTTACAGTTTCCCCAATATTTGTTTGACTAGACTGTTCAGGGCATTTCAATTGTTGGCTACCAGAGAAAGTAAAAATAGTGCCAATGCTGACCCTGACTTCGAAAATTATAATTGATGTAGATGAATGACAGCAGATTTCGATTTGTCTTCTGCATAATCTGTGGCACTAGAAAAGAGTAAGGTTTTTAAGAGGAATCTTTTGAATTTTTTGATTATCAATTTAAACCAATAATTCAAAACGCTGTTTGATCCCGATTCGTCAACCTAGTCACGATATGTTGATGTTCCATCTCTTTTGGTGTTCTGGCCATTGCCTTGCTCTCCTTGGATCCCTGCATTATCGCTATTTATATTTCTTCCAAACATCTTTATATCTGTGTATGTGAGGTTGCGTATCAGCTGTAACTAGACAAATTCATAAAACTAACTAATCCAAATACATAAGATCAAGTTACCAAATTCTATATGAACGGGATGCTCCAATTAAAGCGTTTTAGAAATGTCATTTAGGTTTAAAAATCAAGGAGCACAACAAAAATCTTAAGAGAACGAAACACACTTATTTAAGACCGTTAAAGTAGATGGGTATTAGAACTTGGTGTTTACAGGAGACGTATGTAACAAGCAAAAGATGGCATCTCCCATCATCTGAAGGCTATTACTTTAATATATCGTGAAGGAATGAAAAGATTATATATTCATTTCAATTTGTCTTACTTGTATTCATAATATTTATAGCAAAGTGGATATCAAGGTGCACCCAATCAGCAATCTCGATTAAACCAATGGAAGCTTCCAGTACTAGAAAAGGATAGCATTGCTCCAGATAACACCGATTTCTCAAGAGCTCCCGGTACAACAAAGCAAACTCTTTCAAGCAATTCCAACAACATGGGAACGTTGGGCTTACAAAATGATGGGTAAGAGTGTATGAGAGAGAATATTTGCATTTATAATAAATTTTTATTTTAATGTAGCACTTGGTCAACTGGACGTTGCATTGGTGATGGTTGGCCAGATACATCAAATGATAATGAGAACAAAGACTGGACAGTCGCTTCAACAGCGGCAGCTGCTTATACCGATCTAGTGCAGGAGTTTGAACCAGGAAAGCCATGGAAGGTAACTGTAGAACTGCAGCCTGTTATCAATAACATACCCAAGCAGAAGTTTATTTTTAAGGGTTCTCAGATCAAAAGTATTGAAGATGATCCCAGCATAACTCCTGGCAGCGTAGCTCGATCTCCATTGTCTATTAATCCGACGCCAAAAGATGCTGATATTTTTGCCAACACTGCTGGCAAAAGCTCACCGACTGAACTTCCACCTCTTAGCTTGTCGTCGTCGACTTGGAGTTTTAATCCAAACCAAAATTTTCCTAGGTAATTAATTATATTAATTAAAAATATTCACAAATTTATCAAATTTATATGTGTAGTTGGTCGGACAACGCTCAACAGTGTGCCACCTCAGAGCTCTGGACTAGTTCTCTAAACAAAAGCGCGTCTCGAGGACCTCCGCCTGGGTTGAGCACAAATAAATCTGGTGGGGTCGGTGTCACTACAGCAACTACAGTTTCATCATCCGCAATTGCTGGCAGCTCCAATGGCTGGCTACCTAATCGTGGTATTCCCAACACTAACACAACTTGGACTGCAGCCAATACTTCTTGGAATTCCAGCTGGCTACTTTTAAAAAATCTTAATGCGCAGGTAATGTAAAAAAAATACTGATAAGTTGAGAAATCGATTTATTCTCAATTGCCTTATCAGCGGTGCTCTGGTTCTCACATTTACAAATTGGTGCTTCCGAATTCACTTTCACTAAATCATATCTTGTTGGTGGAATGTAAAAATAATAAATTTAGTTGAAGTAAAATATGTTATTTATAAATTAATATGTTTAATTTAATTTCGTAAATGTTAAAAGTGCATAAAAATTCTAAAAGTGATTAAAATGTGTTAAAATAATAATATTCTGTGGACTTCAATTTTAAAACTATAATTTTTTGTCGGCAACGTACTTCAGTGTTTACAACTCACACTACAAAGATTTTTGTGTAGTTACAATTTTTCAATGATTAAAAGTTTGTGATTTCCCAAACCACCAGTGATTTGCAAGACACCCCTGAATAATATATCAAAATCAAATTAGAAAATGTTGCATCGCAAACCTTGACTTCGAAAATCTCAATTGAATAGGTTGCAGCACTTAAAGCCAGCGGAATGAAAGTTGATTAATAACCGAATCATTCAGCTTAAAATTTGTTGGCGGAATGAGCTGTGGCACCGCCGAATGCAAATCAGGTGTTTTAAAGCGGATGCGATTTCTGACTTACATTTTTAGTTTGCTTACTATAATGAATGATAATAATGCTGATTTATTTTGCTCTGATTTCAGATTGATGGCTCTACCCTACGTACCTTGTGCATGCAACATGGCCCTCTTATCAGTTTTCATCAATATTTGAACCAAGGAGTTGCCTTATGTAAATATACAACACGGGAAGAGGCCAATAAAGCGCAAATGGCATTGAATAACTGTGTGCTCGGCAACACAACAATATATGCGGAGTCACCAGGCGATAATGAAGTTCAGAATATATTACAGCATTTGCCGCCACAGGCTCCGTCCTCGACAAATTCGACAATTACATCAAACGGTAGCGGAATTTCTGCCAGTAACAGCAGCGTTGGCTCTGGTACAAACTCAAACTCCGCCACAAGTAGTACCAGCAGCAGCAGCAATGCATCCAACACTGCAAGCAATTCCAATTCTGCTAACGGCACTGTGGTTTCTATTGCAAGTCCACCTGCAGTCGTCGGAGCGGTTGCATCGTCAGCAGCATCTATTAGCAACAGTAACAGCAGTAACATTAATAATGTAAATTCTACTTCTGTTAATGGGACGGTTAACAACGGCAACAATTCTGCGACCAAAAATTCTTCTAGTGGAGGCAACAATCCAACAATGGCATCAGGACACGCAAATGTTTCTACTGTCTCTGCAGCTGGCAACAATTCAACTTGGCGACAGGCACCTCCGACTCAAAATCAAGCTCTACAACAGGGTGTAAATAGACCCCCCGGTAGGGAAGCTGACTACGATTATATATCTCAATTTGTTTGTTCCATTGTTGATGATTAATTATGTGCAGAAAATCGAGACTCAAAAACCATAGATTTTAACGAAAAAAAAAAAAGAAAAATCACACACACTCACCTAACAAATCTTGATTTAAAAAAGATTGATTCAGTATGGAAGTCTATAAAGTAGATCGACTGATAAAAGAAAACATAGAATTTTGTATGCCTCTAGATTTATTATTTTTCGTTTAATGTTAATAGACTTTAGGGCCTGTATATGTAAGAAAAATATACAAATACACACCGAAAATAATTTCAGCTTAATATACATACCTTAATAACAATTTGTAGACATCCAATTTACCATATATTGCATACAAAATTAAGAGGTTCGCTCAATATCAATAATTGCCCATTATTATTAAACTTTAATAAAATAGTCAAAATGGAAAATATCGAAAGTGGAGTATAAGAAACGTCAGTCTCAGTTATGCAAACATTATTAACTATGTACAAGCAAGCAGTGGTAAACTGTGTGAGTGCCTCCGAAGACTCCAAGTATACATTAATTCTACTGACTGTTCTTTTTAAAAAGAAGGACAAAAATTGCAAATTAATTTAAAAATGTATAAGAAATCGCAAAAAGTTATTTACAAATTTTTAAGTTTTTTTTTTACTATTTTACTGTCAATATTCTTAGACATACTATAACTAACATTTTTGAAAATTTTCGGATTTTAGTCCACTTTTCGAATGTTCACAATTTTGTTGAAATGGGATCTTTCAGGTAGGGCAACAATATTTGAGACTTGGAGTTCTTGGTAATTAACCATATATGCTTATATATATAAATGCTTCCGTTGTCGCGAGATTCACGGATATGATTATCTTTGGTATTTAAAAAAAAACTATTGAAAAAACTTCAAAACCCAAAAAACATCGTTTTTTTGTTTTGTTAAAAATTGTACAATTTGTTGCTTCAAATAGTTTCCCATTTAAATATAATACATTTTATTTAAAAAGAATAAATATCGGAGGTATTGACACGTATTTTAAAGGTTAGATATGCTACCTCTGCTCGCCACTGTACGTAGGTAGTCCCTACGACGAAATGAATGAATGTCTAACACAATGAGTTTATAAAAACTTTAATTAATATTTTTTTTCATTTAAAAAAAGGATGAGAAATGGCAAAAAAATAATACCTGTGTTATATACATAATAATAGGAAGTTATAATCTATTATGGTTTTGCTTTCACTAAAGCATTCCCACCGAAAAATTCGGTTAAACATACACAAAGTTAGCTCACAATAAAAATACCAATGAAGTTAATTAGAAAATCAATCGCCTTTAAATAAATATACGTACACAACATATATTTTTACTCTTGGAGCATAAGTATCGGGAAATAATTCAACTTAGGTTAAAATTGTCAAATTATCGTTCGTATTCATTTTTAAAACACAAGTGCAAAAATGTGGACAACAAAATACTCATCATTCATTAAACAAAATTCCACTAGAACGAAAAACCCCAAAAACAAAGACTCAAATAATTGACTTCAACATACCTATAGATATTTTGAAACCTTTAATTTTTTTTTACTAGTTCGAAATTTTCTTTACTTTCCATATCGTAAACTATATTTTAGTAACCATAAGTCCTTAACAATTGTTCCTCTTCAGGTTTACAGTTTTGGTATACATACATATTACATATATTATGATTGTATGTACATTTTACTTATTTATCTTCGTAAATAGTATGTACGTACTAATTTATTAGAATGGTTTGCATGTTTCCAGTGACGAAAGCGAAATGACGTAATATATCTATGTATGCCATAAATGCACATACATTTGTCGATTCTTTGCTTTGCTTACAATTACAGTTAGTACGAATTTTATGTATTTCAGAAGCACAGTAAAATATTAACATAGTCTATACAACATGAATCAACATCTACATACATCTTAAATATCAAATAATTAGGTATCTTTAACAATAGCAACTAATTTCAATAAGCAATTATTCATATACATTTGTCGTATGCAATGATCAGTTGCAAGAATTGTATTTTCCAATAAGTATACATACAACTAAAACATGCTTATTAATTTCAAATGGGTAGCAATTTTATTTATGTACATTTTTGTATAATGTTTCGCACAAAATGTTTGTAACCAATTATGTACATGTGTCTGTATGTAAGAAATGTTAGTTAAAAAATATGGAATTTACGATGAATTCTAGATTGCATTTTTAAACAAATTCTAGAATTGTTTTTAGGGTAAGGGTAAAAAGAATTCGTTGTTGATCCTAGATCAAATTGAACCTCTAAATGAGTATGAACACAATTGAATTTTTGTTTGTGGTATTGAAATTAAATTTAATTTTTTGTGTTGAAACGTTGTGTTTAACGTTTGATGTCTCGATACTTCTAGAAATTTTCGGAATGAATTTATATAATTTGAAGGTTTGTCATTTTTAACGCATAATAATGAAATTGCAATATACAATATACGGTGGCGCATATAATATATTTCAAGTGTAAAAGTTTAAAAATGAGCAGAACCATTTTAAATATATATACTTTCTTTATATTGTGTGTAGATTTATATGCACTATAAATTTTTTAATAGTTAAAAAGGCTATTACAATTTTCAAGTTACGTTCACTTTATTAAAGCAATAAAAACTTGACATTTCTCACTCAGAAAATATTAGGAGGGAGAAAGACGTGAAACTTTGAAACAATATACATATAACTTAAGATAATGGTCATTCCTATATAATTAACACCAAAATTTGAATTTTCGAGTTATTTCACATGCGACAGGTCTTCGAAATTGAAATGAAAGCTTTGGAATTTTCTCCGAATATATATATCCAATATATATTAAATCCTATAATCGGTATAGAAATATTTTTTTACATTCAGATGATACGATATTCTATTTTATTAATTTTTATGCATAACAAAATTCTAAACTGTATTTTGAAAATAAATCGTTGAATTGACGGTCGAAAGTGGGTGTAAAATAATTTTAAAACACGATATGCCACGATCTTTGCCTTCATCCTTCCTTGATTGATTGTCAATTTGATTTGATTTGATTTTTTAGTCAATATTTTCTCCTTTTCACCTCGTTTTGGTTGTATGCGTTGATCATAAATATTAATACTTTATGGTATCAAAGATTTTTTTGGTTTATTTTATACAATTACTAGTTATGGTAAAAGATAGATAAAATCGGTTATCAAAATTTTAGTAATGGAGAAAAATGCACATTTTTTTTTTAAATTTTGAAGGATGGGCCGAAGAAAATCAATATTGTATTGTAAAATAATGTTGGAGCCAGCTTTGCAGTTAACTTCTAACAAAAAAGATCTGAATCAATTTTCAAAGTACATAGTGCACCGCCGACAAATTAAAAATAAACTAGTTTTGTGTTAAAAGTTACAACCGTAAATATAAACCAACATATATTATTTATATTATGTATATATGTGGTGAGTGTGTGTTATCGAATAAATGTTAATAATGTTTATCTGCAGTAAGTAGTAAGTAGTAAGATATTTCTTTTATTATTAATCGTAAGTTGAAAATGTTAACTGAATGGTAGACTTTGCGTTTTTTGTATTAATAATTGCTAAATGTAAATCTCTCACATCAGAAATGGAATAAAACTAATTATTTTAAGCATTATTGTGTTATGAAAAAATAAATTTTAATAATAAATATATTAAAGTTAGTTACTATAGATTTAATAACTCCTACAAAAATTACATACATATATAAAAGATTTCATAGCTGTATTTAAATTACGTCAGATAGTATTTTAAAGTACATAAAATATTACATGCATGTATTGGCGTATAACTTATATACATACATACATATATAAATTAGTGTCAAATTAAATTAAAAAATCCGATATTTATTTAAGATACAAATCACTTACCTAATACAAATATACATACATATATACTTATTTAAAATAAGCCTTTAAAATAAATATTTAAAATTCTGTGTAAACTCTTTCTTATTTTTGTTAATAAATTAGGACCTAACAATTAACTTTTTAATGTTGCAAATATTTTCCAGCAATATGGAAAATTCGAAGTACAATATTTATTTTAAAATATTGCGGTATTATTTTCAACATATACCGAAAATACTAAAAATATGCCAAATGGTGTATTTGGTATATTCATCGAAAAATACCATAGACAGCACAATATACCAGATTGTCGGCCAAAGCAACTAACCCTAGTTAATATGCGTTTTTGCCCATACAAAAGTGTGTAGGGGGGACGTCTTCCAGATAATAATAACACTCACTTTTTGTATTAGTAGAATTTGTAACTTTTACAATGACTTTTATTGCACTTCAAAATACACTTGTTGTGCCGGTCAGCGAATGTTGAACATACATATGTTATTAGGAAAAAGTACTAAAAGTGGTCAGGGTGACCAACATGAGGAGAAACTAGATCAGTGTGACTGCGCGTGTGACAAGGTCACACATCAGTGCCGTGCACCAGGGAGGTGAGGTCGTTCGATGGGGGTACGGCGAGCGGGAACGTGGCCGTGCTGGAGTTCAAGATCGAGTCGGTTCCGGTTGGTCGTCGCGTCGTCACTGACGACAGGGCATTCACGTATGTAGCTTTGTAGAAATCGGAGAAGAGGAGCAGGAGCATCACGCCATGAATCCCTTGGGGTAATCGCATTCGCGGAACAGCAACTGGAACTGATGCTTAAAGATGGCCACGAATTGCAACATTTGGAAGGTGGTCAGGTACTTCTTCCACCAAATGAACTCTTGGTACTTGGGTCCCATGGCAGCGATTATGTAATAGAAGTACATCACAATGAGTACGAGCGAGTTGAGCCCCATCCACACGGAGAAGGGCATGCAACATGGAATGAAACAAGAACAAATGATTATTACAGTAGCTTCTTTACATTATCAATGACACATGGAAGAGGACAGTATAGGACAGCACAGGACGACGAATAGAGAAACGAAGTAGGAGGTTTTTCGTCTTTGTGTGTGTGGTTTGTGGTTTGAATGAATGATGGGGTAGATAAAAATTAGGAGTGGTGACGGGCTTCCGGAATGGAAGAGTCACCCGATATCTGCCTCATCTGCTACGTGAAGTTGTGTTTTCGCAGCTAACCAGCTTCGACGGAATATCCTCCGCCTCCCAAAATTTGGAATTTAATCTGTCGAGTTGATCGTCTGCTTGGATGGTGACTCTCGTCGAAAACGCAGAGACAGTTGTCGACACATTCTGGAAGACGGGGCCGGTGAGAGTCCAACCAAACACGGTTTCTTGCCCAAGGAGTGAGCCGCAAATGTTTGGCCGGGAGCCGCTCAGGATGACTGGCGGAAGGATAACCGCGCCAATTAAAATGTCTATCTGAGCACCTTTGTAGAAGTATGGATCTGCCAGTTCAATCGCTGGTAGCTCCTTTAGGAAGCCTTTCGGCACACGGAATGATGGCAGCTTGTCTGCCAATTGTGGAATGACAAACGCTGAGGTCTCGATATGGAGCTTCGGCTTCGTTGCAGAACCAATGCTGAAGTTGCATAACTTCTGCGGTTGGCCCGCAATTGCATGATTCAGCCCAGATACTTGGGCTTGCACGGATTGGATGTTCTGATCGTTAATAGCAAAGTAATTTTGCACATTTGTTGCCGAGTGATTCGGAGTGGACTGTATGTTGGAAAGTGTGCCTGAAGTGGAAGAGGCACCATTGTGGGCACTGTCGCCCCGATGGAGAAGAGTGTGGTACCGCCTCTTGCATGTGAAGCAATTGTGCGCACTCGTACACTCTCGGAGTTGGTGACCTCTTGCAAAACAATTCAAACAGAGGCTTTTCTGTTTGATGTAGGTCATCCGATCATTGACCGACATTTCAAGGAAGCTTGGACAGACCCGGACAGGGTGATTCTCTTTTGAGCACAAGTCACACGATTTGCCTCGCTGAGTGACTCGGGCCTTGAAAGAGTTAACTCGCTTTGAACTCTGCTGTCCAGTGGTAGAGTTTTGCGAGTGGAAAGGTTGCTTCACGTCCTCAACAGCCTCGAGTGTACGATAACGCTCGTTGAGGAACGTGCTCATGTCCTGCCATGCGGGAATCTTGGACTTGTCCACCAATGATTGCTCCCATAGAAAGACCAGGATGCAGTCGGCAAAAGGACTAGAGACTGAAATGTCTGAGTGGTCAAGAGCGGTCAAGCACCGCTGAATCGTGCCATGCAGCTCCTTAATCGCTGCCCCCGACTCTTGCGAAACCGTAGACAGGTTGAAGAGTATTTTGAGCTGGCTCGTGATTAATAAGCGCTTGTTTTCGAACCGCTCGCAGAGAGCACTCCAAGCCGACGCGAAACCATCGTTCGTCATCGGAAATTTGGCTACGATCTCATTAGCCTCATCTGCGGTTTTTGAATTGAGAAGGAATAGTTTCTCAACCGGAGTCAACCTCGGATTGTTGACGTAGATGGCCGCGAAAAGATCACGGAAGGTCGGCCACCGCAACTTATCCCCACGGGATACTTCGGTGTCGACTGGAGGGAGCCGCCAGCCACTGGAGTACTCAGGAGGAGCGCATGCTTCACTCCTGGTTGACCCGGAAACATGGGTAATTTGCCCCTTTACACGGGCGAGACACCGCTCATACACTGCATAGCAGTGGTCATATTACGACTCCATGGCCTGTATGCCTTCGTGGTCGCCGTCTCGATGCAGTGCATCAGCGCACGTGGCATAGGCGGCCTCGACATTATCCCAGAGGACTTGCAGCCGGTCATGACGGATCTCGTACGCATGTACGTTGTCGTCCTCGGCTGCAGGCCCTCTGACCCGAGAGTCTTTTCCTCTACAGCAACGGCCAAATCGGAAAATATAAGCGAACTCTTTTAAACTTTATAGATACTTACACATACATATACATATAAGGATATATATATATATATATATACTGTGCAACGTATACACAAAGTAGAAAAGATAGCGGGAAAAAATGCCGGTGGAACGATTATATACTTGTCACATATACATATATAAGGTACGAGGAAGAAAAGAATGGGGCGAACACACTTGCACAAAAAATGTATGGAGAAAAAAAAGTGTATTACTTATCTTGAAAATCCAATTGCTTGCTGGGGTCGAGCGATAGAAAATCCGGCTCAAAAGACCAAGAATGTGTAGGGGGGACGTCTTCTAGATAGTAATAACACTTTCACTTTTTGTATTGGTAGAATTTGTAACTTTTACAATGACTTTTATTGCACTTCAAAATACACTTGTTGTGCCGGTCAGCGAATGTTGAACATATGTTATTAGGAAAAAGCACTAAAAGTGGGCAGGGTGACCAACACGCACAGTATACTAACTTTGTCACTATCGATATCAATCGATCGCAACCACACTGTCAGCTGTTTTGAGTGGTCACACCTGCCATCATCTGGCATCAACAAAAAGTATTTTTTTAATAACTTCAACAATTTATCTGATCGCAACCAAATTTTCAAGAATCGTAAATACTATTATTTGTATTGTACACACCAAAATTCGCAGCTCTAGCTTTAAAATTACGATTGTTATTCGATTTTTTTACCCGCTACTCATAGAGTAGAAGGGTATTATAACTTTGTGTCGGCACGAAATGTATGTAACAGATTCAACCTGGAGCATTTGTTATGTTTGCTCGCAGATAAAATTTGTTTCAAATTTTTGCACACTTCCGCCTCCGCAAATCAAATAAATCGAAAAATATAAGATCCCTAGTAAGAAGGCGTTTTTCCCATACAAAAGTATTTTTTTTAATAACTTCAACAATTTTTATCTGATCGCAACCTAATTTATTATCTATACGGATAGACGAACATACTTTATAGGGTCGGAGATGCCTTCTTCTACCTGATACATACATTTCCTGCCGGCTCAAAGTTACCCTTCTCCCTATGGGTAGCGGGTATAAAAATATATGTATGTATGTACCTACACTAGTCGGCATATTTATTTTGACGAAGGGCTATTTATTTTTCTCTTATTTATAATATCTTAATTGTAACATAAAGAATGTTTTTATTATTTTATAAATTAACAACATATTGTTCTTCGAATAAAAATAATATTTCGGTCCAATAATTAAATTACAACCGAAAATGAATAAAGAAAAGTAAATCCTCTTTTCGAGTCTGTAACTTTTAAGGCGATTAGGAACAGTGACTATCAAATTTCGAAGGATTTCTGGAGATATCTCATTTTTTATTTGTCCTTGGACAAAGGAACTCTCATTTGTCCTTAACAAGCTTCTCTAGAAGTCTACGCAAATGACAGCCTTTTAATTTTATTTGCTTTTGATATGTAGGGCAGATCGTTTGCCACAATTGGCTTTATATAATTTTCCTTTAAGAAATGACGAACACGAACTGATACATTATTTTTTGCCGTTAGATTCCACTGATCTTCAGCTGCTTGAGGCTTAAAAAAAGTACAATAATAATTAAATTTTTCTGTAATAATTCTATCTTTGCTTGGCGTTGTTTTACGTTGAAGACCAGTTCTCTCAAATTTTAAGCATCATTCTGCTTTTTATAGTAAATGTTGTAGTCCACACATTGACGACACACTTTATCTTCATTTGCAATGTCTTTTATTGGTATCCACGCTTTTTTAACCATGACTCTAAATTAGTTTTATTAAATTTGTAGTTTGTTCGTAAGGTTTTATAATCGATTATTCAATCACATTTTCTATTTTATTTGCATTCATCTTATCAGTTTAAAAAATGTAAAGCATAATCAATGCAAATTTTCTCATGCAAAGAGCTAAAATGAAATTCTTTGTTTTGGACAACACATTCGCAATGTACAGTAAGATTAAAACGTATCAGAAAGGTTTGGTCAAAATAAATATGCAGACTAGTGTATATACATATATATGTATATACAAATGTATATATTATATGTACATACATATGTTGTACCATTTTCTACTGCGCTGTTGCATTGCATTTGTAAGTATTCATCATTTCTTCGCGAACAGCATTCAAGTAAAAGTAGAATACTAGCCCAAAAAATTGTTTATAAACTCGGAATCATAAAATTTAGAAAATGGAACTAGTTATATTTATATTAACATACCTTAATATGTTTAGTTTTATAATAACAGAACCAGTCATTAAAGTCGGTAAGTGTGCATTACAATAATATTGTGTTTTAACATTCTTGGAAGACATGAATGAAGAGTACAAATATGTTTACATCCTATTTGTGGTATTATAGACTGACGAACAAAATATCGTCTTGACGCTGATCAAGATGATACATAAAGGGAAGGATGCAGCGTTGCCAATTTGTGGGGAACTCCCCAAAGTGCGGGGAATTTTAAGTTGATTGGGGATTTATTGGGGATTGGCATTATGTGGGGAAAATGCGGGAATTTTTACATTTTTTGATTTCCTGTCCTTTATAAATTTGTGACAGCACAAAAATGAGACGATGAATGGCGAGCTCACGCAATGCTGGATTTTTGTCAACATGGGCTTGAAGTTCAAAATAACATTGATGCTGAATGTTATTGGGGTAAAGTGTTTCGTCTGAAAAACGCTGCGGGAGAATACCTGCTTCCAAATATGTATAAAAATTGTTATTTCGTTGTGGCTGATACTGCCTTTTTCAAATGCATCGGTCGAGCGCAAATTTAGTGTTCTTAAGAATTTGAAAACTGAAAACCGTAATCGACTGAATAAAGATACTGTTGTATCATTTATGGCTGCAAGAGAAGGAATTAAAAAACTAGGCGGCAGCGTCAAGTTCAACCCGTCAAACAAAATGCTATCCACAAAATATGGAAAAGAATATGAATGTTAACTGTTTGAGTTTTTATTTTAATTAATTAAGAATACTTATATGAGTTATACTCAGCTTTTTATTGTTTCATTTAAAAAAAACCTATGTGGGGAATCAGCGGATTTTTGTCCCCAAATTTGGGGAATTTTATCCCGATTTTTGGGGAAATGTATAAATTTGCATTGGCAACCCTGGAAGGATGTCTCCATCTGTCTGTTATATACATACATACATTTCATGAAGGCACAAAATTATAAAACCGTTCTAACCAATGGGTAGCGAGTACAAAAATCGAATAGCAAGCGTAGTTTTGAAACTAGAGTAGAACATACAAAATTAACTACAGTTTATGATTCCCGACAATTTAAATTTCCGTAAAATTCAAAAATTTGCGTTTAGTAGAATCTTCTTCTTCATTTATAAGTGACTATGTGTAAAAGGGAGACCTATCAACTACTGGACTGTCACTGTTATAGAATGACACGAAATAAAATTGGACTTGGTGTTACATATATCAAGAAATTTTCTTTAGATAGAACCTTCCGTCCCATCATTCTAATAGTGGATGAGTGTAAGAGAGGAACGACTAATGTAGTATCATCCATTGATGTAGTATCATCCATTGAGGTCTGAAGAGGTGAACGTATTTTGGGTAATGTTTTGGTTATTTATCGAAAAAAGTGTGTATCGATGTAAATAAGCTTATTATTTCACTTGCTAATTTTGGAGCTTTAAAATCAAATAGCTAATAGCAAAATAGACAGAGGTACAAAAAACAATCGTTTAAAGAAAATCGATTAAAATAATTCGATAAAATCTCTGCAGCTGCTGGGCGCGGTAAGCGGATTGCATTGTTATGTAGCATCCGTTATCGTTCATAAATATAACTTGTTGCTTACATAATGTCACGATTCCTAATATTGGCACTTTGTATTTAGCTTAAGCCTCTTGAATTATCTTCTGAGACACTCGTTGAACGACGACTTAGATAGCAGGTATGACTCTAATGCCATTATTTTGTAGGCATTATTTGCTACTCATCAGCAGACGAAGAGTAGCGGGGACTAATATGGGAGCGTTCAAGAATTTCGTACGACATGAAGGGTTAAGAGGGGTCCGTTCAGTTGAATCTCCCTTCTCAAATCACTCCATTCAAATATTAATGCTCTGTTTCCATGTTCAATAAACACGAGCATGAGATTAGTATTGGATTTTCGAAAGCTCAATAAATAATCCATTCCCAATAAATATTCCATGCCAAACAAATATTGGGAATCTTGGGTAAAGCCAAATTCTTGACAACGCTGAACTGTTGGTCACTTAATACGAATACGAATATCGAAGACTTCTCTTCGGTTTCAAGAATCCTGCGAGAGAAAAGCGTTACGTTCTGCTACGTTTACGTTGATAACGAAATAATATTCTCGAAGATCGAGAAAGCTCATGTCAAGCACGTAGACTGGGTTCAAAAGGGCCAATATGAAGCAAACGTAAGAGTAAAATATAAAAATCAGTGAAAGTTAAGATCATTCCTGGACCGCGCAAGTTATTACAGATACTTTATTAAAGATGTCATGAATTATGCCACTAACGAGATAGAGAGAGTTATTGGTCATTATCTGGACGCTGCACTATATTTAAACTAGATACCCTAGATAGAAAGTATCAATAAATATTTTTGTCAAAAATGCAACCTTGCAATTTTTACAAATGTTTAAAGTCAGGTGATTAAGCAGCTGATTTTTGTGACAAAATTGGCGGGAAACTTTTAATAACTTTAAGCTCTTCGCAAATCCAAACTAAATAATATTTTTCTATTCTTTAAAATGGATATTGAAGTTGGAGGTAAGTGAATTATGAATAATAAACACAGTTTGTGTGGTAATTTGTTTAACGTTATATATGTGTACTGTTTTGTGTTGTCCAATGAAATCAAAAAGCTGACAAAAGTGTTCGTCTTCTGTAGAGGAAAAAAAGATGTTCTGCGTATTTGTGCGTTGTGTAATGTTTGTTAAACAATAGTAGACATTTTATATTAAATTGTAATAACAGTCCGGTTTGCGGCTTTTTGCGGCTTTTCCGATGCTTTAAATATTTAGATGTGCTTGAGTTCTGTCACGCCACGTTGCTGGACGTGTGGATGGACAGCGGGCGCCACTCTTCCGCGCTGGTTGAACTTGTATTTGGTCAAATAGATGAATGTACACTGAGTGACGACAAAAAAGAGAGCAATAAATAAAAAAAATAAAAAATAAATAAATAAAATTTCACGTATACGTCATGATGTCTATATGGGCATTGGAGTAGGCGTGGTCAAACTTACTTGAAAGTTTGCTTAAATATTTAGAGGTGTCTATTAATGAAGTATGCCAAGTTTCAGCTCGATAGATGCAATATTCGATTTTATGCCACCAAATCGGGAATTCGGACCATAGTGCGCTGGGCAAACATAGGCATTACTTATGTGGAGTTAAAGACATAAACACCTTTACTGATCATTAGTCTTTACCCTTCGCCATTTCGGAATTCAATCCTAATGCGACAATTAAAAAGTGGAAGACGCGCTCTGACGAGTCCAATGCACGAAGCTTATTTAATATAAGCCTGGCAAGGAATACTTTGTTGCGCATGCCTTGCGCTTGCACAGCAACGATCCTCAGCGAAATCTTCCTCACCCACACTATTAAAACAAATGATAAACCTCTGAATTGTTCTCAAATCTAAATGGTGCTGGAAGAAGCCCGCTTGCTATTCTATTTGGGAACAAATGGCGACTGTAATCTGGCTAATCTAATCTGACTATTCAAAGAGTTAGAAGTAAATTCGACAATATTAACACGGAAATAATGTTGCTTCTGGTTGTCGCGGCCAGTGTCTTGATCTTTGTTAGCTTCGTCTATTGCCGTATCACCAGAAAGAGAATCGCAGACAATAATATAAACGAGATGGTCGCTGAGATGGCATCGGCTGACGAGTAAAAATGTTTCGTCGGCATTCCCTAATATTGCCACTTTGTATTCAGTTTAAGCATTCTTTATTCAGTTCTGACTAATTTCAAATCAATTAATAAAGTACTTGTTTAATTCGATAATTTTTTGCCTACAGAAAGTTTTAAATAAAAAGAAGCAGAAAGGCCATCGTTTGCTACAGAAACACTTAATTTATATGAAACTTACGAAATATACTGCAATGCGAAACATCATTTATTTATTTCATACGGGAACAGCGCTTTAATACCGTTTATGACACGTGGACAACGTAGAAACCTGTGAGCAGAAACTGTGTGTCTGAACTAAAAAAAACTGAACTGGCGGAAATTTGAAAATAACTCCTCCTGTTAAATAGGAGATGAAAAAGGAACGTCAACTTTTTCACTAGGTGAGCATGTGGATTTTGCTGGGGCGAGGAGTTGATTTTGGATCGAGGTTGGAGACGGTCGGCCGGACGATCTTGGCTTTTTTTTTGTCTCGTGGAGTTGATTTTGGATCGAGGTTGGAGACGGTCGGCCAGAAGATTGTGACGAACGATCTTGACTTTTTTTTTGTCTCGTGGAGTTGATTTTGGATCGAGGTTGGAGACGGCCGGCCGGAAGATTGTGCCGGACGATCTTGACTTTTTTTTTTGTCTCGTGGAGTTGGTTGGCTATCGAGGTTGGAGACGGTCGGCCGGAAGATCGTGCTGACGATCTTGACTGTTTTTTTTTTCCTTGGAGGAGTTGAATTCTGATGAAGTGGTGACACGAGAGTTTGGTTACGTGCAGGAAATAGATTGTGAAATCGTGGCGGAACAATTCAACAAGAAGTGCAAATTACAAGCAGTCGAAGCGGCAGAAAAAAATACTAATCAACGAAATACAGTTGATAAATTAACGTTCGTCAGTTGCCTAAGCGCTTGATTGCACAACCAACAAAAACAACAACAACAGAAGCAGCAGCAGCTTTGAATCAGGCATTAAACACTGACGGTGTAGTGTACATGTGCATCCAACCGCAACATCCAAAGCAACAGCAACAACAACAACAACAGAAGCAGCAACGACAGCTACAACCAGAGCATCATCGCTGGATAAGTGCGGGCAACCGTCGCCGCAAGACACACGGCGCTTCAACGACGTGGAACAGCATCCACGACGTGGGATAGTGGGCGAGGCAACGCCGCCAACGCTGAGGCAGGAGGAGGAAACCGACTGGTGAGCCAGTTCCAGCCCGCCCTATTTTCGACCGCCAGTGCGGTACGTTCAAATACTCGCAACTGTCGTCACGTTGCGTAAACGGAGACAGCAATCAATTTGTTTTCTTGAGATTTGCTGTCTAAATTTTTCTGCTGCTCTTGTAAAGTAAATTAAAATTCCAAAATAAATTAAAGTAAATTCAAATTTATTTTCTTGTAAATAAATGACAGAGTAGGGACGACAAACACCTTCATACACTTATATAAAACATACGTATATAAATTGGTGAATAAATATATACAAACCGCCCGGATGTGTTACATATAAGAGAAGTTGTCCTTTACGCCGTTGCGGCTACATGTTGGTTTCGCTCGTCCTACTGCGTGATTTTGTTTGATCTTGCTCCTTTGCCATTTTGTCCAAATATTTGTATGATATCTGTAAATAAAAATTAATAATAAATTAAATGTTAGTTATTAAGAAAAATTCATGAATTATATAATAGTAATTACGTTGAACATGGTTGTGTGAGTTCTCAGCATGGAGAGGAGGGGAATTCCACAGCACTACGCCGGATTAAGAGCAGCCACTGATATAGTGGCCAACGCAAGGGAGATGGCGCCGATGTGGCCATCTCAGGCAGGGTGGGTACGCCGGGGTCCAACTGGGCCCTATTCAAACATAAAATTGGATCAGTGAGTGTATTTATTGTTGTTTTCTTTGTACTTACCGTCGTCAATAGTTTCTTTTGGATTTCCTTTTGTTTTTGCGTAATTTTCAATTGCGCGGCAGCTGTTTTGTTTTTCTGTTAGTGATGCGTTTCTTCTGTTATAAACAGCTGTTAATATCGGTGCGGACTGCGGGCCATTGATGGAACTCCACCTGAGTACCGATTAGCCAGCCGGCGCGGCCCCAGGGAAGGCAACCAGTCCGTATCAACCTTTACCTTTGAGGTGATCCTCGAGCCGACGCGCCATCATCGGTTGTACGGATTGCGCCTTCTAAAGCTTGCATGTAGCAAGCAGTATGCTGCACTCGGTAAACAGGCAGGGATCGGCGCTAGCTGACTGAAATGTCAGCAGCATTAGTTGCGATCATATTCTCTTTACGAGAGGTTAATTCTAACCAAAACATGTGCGATTTTTCACAATAAACCGTGGTTTTATTATACATATATAAAATAAAACGAAAATGTGTTTTAATTCATCGGGGAAAAACCAAACTGTTTGGATACCCTGCGCTACTACATCATATACAATGCGAACAAGAAGGCGTACTTTCCAGTTAGTTTCTTAAATACGAAGTGACCATCACAGTGGTTCTTAAAATACCAAACATTTCGTTCTTTAAGCTATCGATCGATCTTTTTTTGTATATGGGGTTGCGTGGTAAAAACGCGATTGAATAGCAATTTTTTTTAAAGCTATGAATAGCCCCGAATTTATATATAGCGTCCAACACTTGACTTTGTTCATTAATAATTTTGTATATTTAATTTCCGTTTTAGGTGCAATATTTCCACAAGAGGCGGAGCAAAACTTCAACTATCCGGAAATGGTATTCCAATATGCTGTGCATAAGCTAAATCTTGATAAAAGTCTTTTGCCTGATACTCAAGTCGTGCATCACACACAATATATCACGAATGACAGTTTTCAGGCAGTACAAAAAGGTGTGTTTGCTGTGAATGTTATGTTATTTGGTAATGTTTTTATAATCGGGCAAAAAATATATGTAAGAATGTACATGCAGAAGAAGTATTTACAGTAGGTCACAGCTTATTTCAACCAGCACCAACCGACAACTTTGAGTCAGTGTACTGGCCAAACTAAAAGAGGTATTAACTTTATTTAAACGCAGGATTTTAGTTTAATGTTTTAACATACAAGATACCTTTTCATTTATCCTCTATTTTTTTTTTTTACTATATAAAATTATTGAAAAACAAAAAAATGCCAAAAAAAGTACCACAGCTTATTTCAACCAGCTGAAAATAACTAAATATAAATATGTTAAACTGTGTATATATATAATATATAACACTATAACACTGGCCAATTTTGGTGGCGAAAATTTTGGATTTTTCCGATTTTCCGGACAATATAACGCGCGACGGTCTCATTAAAAATTTCATTGGGTACATTTTTGCTCTTCTAATGCACTATATTTTCGCGAAAAAATACCGTGAATGATGCTCTGCACCGTCTAAACACTTAGATGCATTATTTCATAAATTTTTGGACGGGATAATCCATTCCTTAAAGGAGTTATGACGTCATTTTCCTTCTCAATTGTGGTTCATGGACCCATTTTGTAAAATACGCGTGTCTCTTGAGATCTAAAGCTTAAAATGTCGAAAATCTAACTTCTAAGCATTAAAAAATACTATACACAATGCAATAGATCAATAAAGAACCGTTATTTTCCTAGGAAACTGATCTTTGCACAGCAGCAAAGTTGCTGGTTGAAATAAGCTGTGGTCCTTTTTTTTTTGGCATTTTTTTGTTTTTCAATAATTTTATATAGTAAAAAAAAATTAGAGGATAAATGAAAAGGTATCTTGTATGCTAAAACATTAAACTAAAATCCTGCGTTTAAATAAAGTTAATACCTCTTTTAGTTTGGCCAGTACACTAACTCAAAGTTGTCGGTTGGTGGTGGTTGAAATAAGCTGTGACCTACTGTATATTCTTGGCCAGCGTCAACCACCGAGACAATAAATCCGTGGCCGTCTGTTTATCTATCCGTCCGTGTGAAATACTGAGCCTCAGAGACTATAAGGAGCTATATTTTTTGTCGACAGCATTTGTAACTTTTGCACGTTTTGCCACGCCTACTTCCGACCTAGTAAGAAAAAAAATAGCCTTTAGGATTTCTTATAATTTTGTTACAATCAGATAAAATTGTAGAAGTTATTAAAAAATGTTGCAAAGGAGATACGACTGCTATAGTTTAGCTGCTTTGGTTGGCAATCTGTCATATTTTATACTCTATGGAATGTTTTGTATGCAATAGTACGATATAAAATAGTACGATATAAAAAATTTATAGTTTTAACTTGAATGAGCTTCCCAATCCAAGTGATATATTTTGTAGAACAATTAGCTGCGAATTTGAAAACTGAATTTGCTTGTGAGATGACTTTCTGCAGGAAGCATAATATCAATGTGATTATTGTTTAGGAATTGAGATAACTTATCTTTGTGACGTGGATGACGTTGGCATTCTATAGTTTTGTACGAAGTTCATAGTCCTCTAGAGCTTGTAGTGAATGTATATGCGCGACGAGCAGCTCTATCAAGACATTTTAAGTTCCCATATGATCTTGCATAGTTTTTCGCACAAATGATACAAATTTCATCATACTTTACTGCCTATTACTTTTTTTATTGTGCTAGTTGATTGTGCTCCTAGATTTTAGACGGCTTCTGTTAAAGTATTATAGAAGGCCAGTGCTTTCCAGACCCGATTATAAAGCGTTTGCAAAGTTTACGGATTCCTTAGTAAAATCTGCACTAAGAGAGATCCAGGCCGCTCTGGATAAAAATGCATCGTGAGTAGCAAGTCAGAGACCGCCAATGGTGCAAAAGTTAAAATGTCGTCACAGTAACTAAATCTAAAACGGTTCGCCATATAAAAAGAAGGCTGGCAAGCAATCAAATAGAGTAATTTTTTTTTTAACGTTGTAATAAATATTGAGCATTTTAAATTCCAAAAATGCACATAATGTCAAACGTTTAATCATGTTAATAACATGCAGACGGCAGTGAACTGCTATTTCAAAGAATTAAAAGTGTACTTGAGTAAGAAGGTCAAGTGGTCGTGCTTCATCGGCTAAGTGTTCGTGTGTTGCATCACACATAATACAATGGTTCTCCTAAGCTAGAGAAGACTGTTACAAATAAGAAGCTATTATTCGCTATATAACCCCTAAGATTTTAAGAAATAAACGACATACCATACAGTATCTCACAAAGAAAACAGCTAATGATAAATTAATATCAGCACTGCCTCATGTGTACTTAATCAAAAATTTACTTTTTATTCCCGCTACCCCTAGGGTATAAGTATACTAATTTTGTGCCGGCATGTATGTAACAGGCAGAAGGAGGCGTCAACAGCCGAGATGATACAGCTATGTCCAACCGTCCGTATAAACACATAGATCTCAGAGACTATAAGACCACTCTCACTTTCCTCCGTTAATCGAAAACAGTCTCGATTTTGGTACAATACTAACTACAGTATTTTTGATTCAAAAAATTTGGATCCGATCAGACAAATTATTATTATTAGGTGGCACTACAACCCATTTCGGGTTTTGGCCGACCTCAGCGTCTCCCTCCAGGCGCCTCTGCTCTTCGCGCGTCGCCTGGCCGAGCCAGCGCAGACGTTGTATTGTGATGCGCCGGACCACGTCCACGTCGTCGTACAACTCGTACAGCTCGTGGTTCATCCGAATGCGAAAGTCGTCTCCAATCCGAACGGTACCGAAGATCTTGTGAAGAATTTTTCTCTCGAACACTCCAAGCGCTGCTGTATCTGTCATTGACACTACCCATGCTTCTGCGCCATATAAGAGCACGGATAGGATGAGTGTCTTGTAGAGTGCTAATTTTGTTCGGCGAGAGAGGTTTCTATTGCACATTTGCCTACTCAGACCAAAGTAGCACCTATTGGCAAGTGTGATTCTTCGCTTGATCTCCAGGCTGACGTCATTTTTGGTGTTAATGGCAGTGCCAAGGTATGTGAACTCCTTGACCACTTCGAACGTATAGCTGTCTGATACCACATGGGAGTTTAGGCGCCGCGCCTCCCTGCTTGTCGACAGCATATACTTCGTCTTGCCCTCGTTTACCGCCAAACCCACTTTTGCTGACTCTTTTTCGATAGCGGAAAATGCAGCAGTGACATCACGCTTGCTGCGGCCAATGATGTCAATATTATCAGTGTAAGCAAGGAGCTGGACACTTTTATAAAAAATAGTGCCAGTTCGATGTACACTGGCTTTCCGCAAGACCCCTTCCATCACGAAGTTGAAGAGGTTGCACGACAGGGGGTCGCCTTGTCTGAAACCTCGAACGGTATTGAAAGGTTCGGAGAGGTTCGTTCCTACCTTGACAGAGCTGATGGTGCTGCTCAATGTCATCCTGCAAAGACGTATCAGCTTTGCAGGAATACCGAACTCAGACATGGTGGCATATAGGCGTTCCCTTGTCGGGCTATCGAATGCAGCTTTGTAATAGACAAAGAGATGATGTATGTCAATTCCATTTTCGTGGGTTTTCTCCAGGATTTGGCGCAATGTGAAGATCTGGTCTATGGTGGATTTACCAGGTCTGGAGCCGCACTGATAAGGTCCGATCAGTGTACTGGTGTACGGCTTCAGTCGTTCACATATTACGCTCGATAGGACCTTATATGAGATGGCAATCAGGTACACTGCGTATCTGTAACCAGATTTTCATTTTCATCTCGACAGTTAGATGCTCCGGTCTTGAAACCTTGTGTCAGTCCGCAAGACCCCTTCCATCACGAAGTTGAAGAGGTTGCACGACAGGGGGTCGCCTTGTCTGAAACCTCGAACGGTATTGAAAGGTTCGGAGAGGTTCGTTCCTACCTTGACAGAGCTGATGGTGCTGCTCAATGTCATCCTGCAAAGACGTATCAGCTTTGCAGGAATACCGAACTCAGACATGGTGGCATATAGGCGTTCCCTTGTCGGGCTATCGAATGCAGCTTTGTAATAGACAAAGAGATGATGTATGTCAATTCCATTTTCGTGGGTTTATTTATTTGGACGTTGACGTACTAACGGCAGTACCATCAAGTGGCCCAGCGATACCAAGCACGGGCTTGTTGACGCGCGGACAAAACAAAATAAATTTGTAAACAGCATGCATTAAACGAAAACCGCGAATAAATATTAAAAGACGCTGGACAGCTAATTAATTTAGATTAAAAATATGTTAGAATAAGTGTATAATAAAATAAATAACAATTAAATACTCGATAAATAAGCTAATAATAAGGTTTTAAGCAAAGGAATAGATTTACTAGAGCAAACTACGTTATTGAGATTATTATAGTTCACACACAGAATACGGAAGGGATTATGGCAAGCAAAGTTAGTAGATCTACGTGAAATGACAAGAGGAAGAAAATTCCTAGTGATCCTGACAGGAACTGCAAAACTAATTTGACTTAACAGCTCCAAAGAGTCTATTTCACCATTAATTAGTCTCTGTATAAAAACAGCACCTTGCATAGTTCTACGGTCAGAAAGAGAAGGAAGGTTTAGTAATAAAAGTCTACTTCGATACGGTGGTAATCTAATATTAGGATTCCAATTTAAACTACGAAGAGCAAATAATAAGAATTGTTTCTGCACCGATTCAATCCTATCTTGATAAACCCTATACTGGGGATTCCAGACAAGAGATCCGTACTCAAGGATAGGACGAACCAGTGAGACGTATAAAGTCTTAGTGATGTAGGGATCATTGAACTCTTTCGACCAGCGTTTTATAAATCCCAAAACACCCATGGCCCTATTTACAGCAGACAGAATATGTTTATCGAATTTTAGTTTTGCATCAAGCAGAACCCCTAAGTCATTCACACCTTCAATTCGCTCAAGAGGAGTATCATATAACATTTAGTTATTTAACTGGGAAGAACCCCTACAAAAGGTCATAAACTTACACTTATTGCAGTTCAGATGTAACATATTTACTCTGCACCAAGATTCTAGACGATTAAGGTCACATTGTAACAGTGAACTCGCAAGACTATCATTAAATGTCAGGCAAAGCTTAACGTCATCGGCGTACATAAGTACACGGGAATGCTCAATAACAGAAGGAAGATCATTTATGAACAAAGTGAACAATAGAGGACCCAAATGACTGCCCTGGGGCACACCAGAAGTGACTTGAACACATTTAGATACAAAACCATTAAAATAAACATTCTGAATTCTGTTGGAAAGGTATGAGGATATCCACTCAATTAGGCTATGAGGAAACCCTAAAACATTAAGCTTATACAGTAAAAGGTGATGATTAACAGAGTCAAAAGCTTTACTAAAATCGGTATAAATGACATCCGTTTGCATTTTATTCTCGAATCCTTTAATTACAATAGAAGAGAACTCCAATAAGTTAGTAGAAGTGGATCTAGACTTCACAAACCCATGTTGGTAAGGTGAAATTATAGATTTACACAGATGTTGCAGTTGAGAAGTTATAATTTTTTCAAATGCTTTCGGAATCGCAGACAATTTAGATATACCGCGATAATTTTGAACTTTAGATTTGCTCCCTTTTTTTAGGATAGGTATAATGTATGATTTTTTCCAGATTTTAGGAAAAGAACATGAGTTAACGGATAATTCAAACAATTTAAAAAGCGGTTTACAGATACTACCAGCACAATACCTTAGCACACAACTAGGTACTCCATCCGGACCAGCCGAAAAAACAGGTTTTATAGCCAATAGTTCCGTTAAAATAGAGCTTTCAGTAATTAAAGGACCAAAAATACAATTAGATGAATTTAACTGATAAGGATAAGAAAAGGAATTTTGAGAACTTGGGACAGAATATGTCGTTTGGAAAAAGTCCGCAAATAAATCGGCAACATCATGACCATTAGATACTTTCATATTTTCCAAAGACATAAATGCTGGTGATGACGCGGATCTATGCTTCGAGTTAACGAATTCGTAAAATCGCTTTGGATCACGCTGAAATCTTACTTACTTGATGGAACACAAGCATCAAATAGCGAGTTTAAAGTAGAATAAAAAAATTCCACCGCTATATCCAAGTTTGTAAACAAAGAAAGTTGGGACCAGTCAGTTCGAGATATAAGCAGAGAAAGTTTCTCAAAATCGGGTTTCCGAAAACAACGAGAAAGCTCACCACAACGTACACTCGATTCTGACGCAATAAATGGGAACTCCAACGTAATTTCTAAAGTGGGATGGTAAGGGTCTTCAGGGGAAGATATAGGAGATATTCTCGATAGAGAACATGAATCTGGGTCTAAAACAAAAATAAGATCTAGAGACCTGTTTAAGCAATTTGGAATATCATTAATCTGAGACAATGATACCCCGAAGAGACTATCAATAAAAACATGGGATACAGAGGGGGAAGGTCCATTTATATTCTCGGCTGAATGCCATGACACCCCAGCTATATTAAAATCACCAAGGACAATAAAGTGATCCCGATCAGAAAGCATATTAGAAATGTCATTAATAATAGAAAAATGAGCTAAATATAAAGCATCATCTGTAGCAGGAGGGATATATGAGCAAGAAATAAAAATGTTTAAACTACCAAAGGATAATCTAACAGCCACTAGCTCAATGTCAGAAGTGTGATCAATCAATTCTGAATTTAATTGAGCATCTACTGCGATTAAAACCCCACCACCGCGACGTACCTTGCGGTCACGTCTGTATACGGAAAATCTACTAGAAAAGATTTCCGTATCAAGGATGTCATTTTTTAACCACGTTTCAGTAAAGGCAATGACATTGAAAGGGAAAGATACACTATTTAAATATAAGTCAGTAAGTTTACTACAAATACCTCTTACATTCTGATAGCCAAGAAGTAAAGAGGATGTTAGTTTTTTGAACTGACAGACATAGAAGAAGGCTTTGCAATCAAATTCTTGCCACTACCAGGAAGAGAAACCGGAGACCGATTTTTCTTTTTCGCAACAAATTCTTTAACTAATAGGTGTTCCGGCCAAAACTCTTTACTGCACATCATGCTAAATTGTTCAGCGGGAACACTTATTTTAAAAGATGAAATCTCCCGTTCATACGAGAAATTAAATTTATCTACTTTAACCCTGGCTTGGGATTTGGACTTAATATAAGCCCGAACATCATCAGATGTCGTATCAGGGGAAAGCCTTGAAACGAAAATCTGCTTAAGAGGCGGCACTGCAACTAATGTATTGCGGACAACAGAGGTAGGAGCTGGAGGCGATTCTTGTATCGTTACAGCACTAATGATCTCAACAGAGGATGGTGATGGTTGAATTTCTTCAACCGTCTCCATCTCAGTCGGCAACAAAATCGAAGCCGGAGCCGGCGACTCCAATCTTAATGACGTAATGTCATGATCTGGAACATCCAGAGCTACCGAAGGTTGAGGGACGGAGAACTAAACGACATTAATTCCCCAGCAGGTGGTACAGATAAGCTTGGAACATCAACTGGGACAGAAAGCTCGATTGGGGTAATCGACAGACGCGTATTGGCCTTTTTACGCTTCGGAGACTCGGTCAAGAGCTTCATACTCTTAAACCCAGAATCCAAAGCAGAAAAGCTATCGGAGAGTTTTTTAAAGCCCGCCAATATATCTTTAAAACCAGTTCGCGTCTGCCGTATAAACCCAGCAATATCGCGTTCAGAGTCCCTACAATGTTCACAAGTCCATCTCAATCCAGACTTGGCCGAAATCAAATCAACAATACGGCCGTTAAAGCCAGCACATTTTTCATGTGCAACGTTGTCGCATAACCAGCAACAAACAAAAAACCCATTTTGGCACCAACTGGCACCCGGCATTTCTTGTTATAGCAGACCAACATGTTGCTAAAACAAAGATTATTAAACCAATTAAAAAAAAAACAAAAAAAAGAAATAAATCAAAATAGGTAAATTATTTGCAAACTAATATGATCTGTACTTACGAAGAGCACAAAACACAGAGAGTATGCACAGGTCGAGCGAGACGCAAGATAGGTAGGCAACTACAACACCAAGAGAGGGAGAGTTACTATTCTAAAGAGCGTTGAGAGCACAAAGCACAAGCACTGAGAGTAAAGCGCGGGTCGAGCGAGACGCAAGATAGACGATAGCCAACAACAACACCAAGAGAGGGAGAGTTAACTATTGTAACAGCGTTGAGCGCAAAGAAAAGCAAGTGAAAAAAGAAGAGCGCGAAAGTAAACAAAAATACAAAAACAAAGTGCAGCGGCAACGAAAACAGAATTGTTTTGCTAACAAAGCAAAGCAAAGTTTGACCACACAATTTGTTGTTATATTTTTAGAAAAATGATAATAATTTACTAAATACACGAAAGCACACAGCGATTTAACGATCAGTAGTTAAATACAAGTGAGAGAGTAAAATTAATGTTATAATAATTGTAAATAAATATGAAATTTAATGAAAAATCACAAATTTAAGAGGGAAGAAAAAAAAACACGTCCGACTGCGAATGCGAGAGCGAGCGAATCCAGGATTTGGCGCAATGTGAAGATCTGGTCTATGGTGGATTTACCAGGTCTGGAGCCGCACTGATAAGGTCCGATCAGTGTACTGGTGTACGGCTTCAGTCGTTCACATATTACGCTCGATAGGACCTTATGAGATGGCAATCAGGTACACTGCGTATCTGTAACCAGATTTTCATTTTCATCTCGACAGTTAGATGCTCCGGTCTTGAAACCTTGTGTCAGTCGGTTGACTTGTTGGTAAAATTTTCGAGCATCATTTCTGTTTTGCAACACCTAGAGTTCCTCGCACTCTCGCTTTTCTTGCTCCCGTTTTTTCCGTCTAAAAAGTCGCCTCTCTTCCTTCCTTTTCTCCCAGTAACGTTCACACGTAGCTCGCGTTGCGCCAAACTGAATCCAATGGCTGTTTCAGCGGCAACTCGCATGGAGTGGGATATGTGCGCCCAGAGTTCGCCGGCGTCAACAGGGAAAGGGGCAGGTTGGTGGAGCAGTTCCGAGAGGTGAGTGGAGTAGGCTGTTGCTGTCCGTTGTGATCGCAGCCTAGTGACGTCAAGCTTTCGTTGCGTGATGGGGCGTACGTTTTTCGCTCGGCATAGCCGCGTATCTTGGCTGCGGCAAGATAGTGGTCCGAGTCTATGTTGACTCCACGAAATGTTCGCACGTCCATCACGCTTGAGGCATGCCTTCCGTCCATCACAACGTGATCAATCTGGTTGCGCGTTTTTTAATCAGGGGATAGCCAAGTGGCCTTGTGGATGTCGAGGTGCCGAAATCTGGTGCTACTCACTACCATGTTTCGCGCCGCGGCGAAGTCAATCAGCCTGAAACCGTTGTTCGAGGTGGTCTCATGGAGGCTGAATTGACCGACGGTGCGGTCAAAGATGCGTTCGCGCCCAATCTTTACGTTAAAGTCCCAGAGGATGATCTTCACGTCGTGGTTTGGGCAGCGGTCGTATGTGTCCTCGAGTCTCGCGTAAAATACATCCTTAACAGCATCGTCCTTCTCCTCCGTCGGGGCGTGCGCGCAAATTATGCTAAGATTGAAAAATCTAGCTTTGTCGCGGATTGTAGCCAGCCGTTCACTCACTGGGGTGAAATTGGAGACGTGGTGGCGAAGTCTCCAGCTTACTACAAATCCGCATCCAAATTCGCGCCTCTCCGCATGGCAGCTGTAGTAGATATCGCAGTTTGCTCGCTTGGAGCAACCTTGTCCTGTCCATCTCATTTCCTGGACGGCGGTAATGTCAGCCTTTAATTTTTCGAGGGCATCCGCCAGTTGGATAGAGGCACCTTCCCAATTAAGGGTTCGGACATTCCAGGTAGGTAAATCGTAGTCCTTTTTCATTTTGCGGTGCTCGTAAAAATAAGGGGGGATCCTATCCGAGGCTTTCACTTTGGTTTTCCTTGGGCTTCTTTTTTCCGAGGCGGGTGCCAAACCCTGCGCTCAACCATTTACCGTCCGGATGACTTGCTGCACACATTAGCTCACTATCTAGCGGATGCTAAGATAGCTACCCAGGAGGTGTCACGAGGAGGCTGTGTGTCAACTTGCAATCATTCGTAGACAGGGATCGCACTGGCAGCCGCCAAGTTGACCGCAATCAGAAACTTTACTCTGTACGAATGAAAGCCAAACTCCTCCTGATCAGACAAATATCAGTTATTAAATGATCAGACAAATATCAGTTATTAAACAAATATTTTTGTATAGGGAAATTCGCCACCTACTAGACGTCTTAGTTGCCTTGGCTGACAATCTGGTATAATTTGCAATCTGTGGTATATTTTAAATGTGGTAATATCAATATACCAAATATGTCACTCGGCATTTTAAAGTATTTTTGTGATATATTTTAAGACTAATGGCGCGCTATTTGCTTTTATTCAAAATGGGTACAGTGTATCTTACAGTTGACCACACGCGACTGTAGCTTTCTTACTTGTTTTCATTTTAGTGTTTAGCCCTAATATCCAATCTATTTCATTGGGTAGATATGGAATGAACTGTAAAAGAAAATTCACGGTCTTTACAAAAAAAAAAAAAAATTTTAATTATTATTAATCTCTTTATTGAATTTATATAGTGTGCAATCTCATCCATATTGGCGTTCAGGCGATCTTTAGTCCGTCAAACTCGGCCTTGGCAGCCCATATCAATTCTATATGTGCGGAGCTTGATATACCAGATATAGGAACAGGTCGGTCAACCCAAGAATTTTCCATCAATGTACATCCATCAAAGCAATATGTAAATTACGCTTTCATCGATGTTATACAATATTTAAATTGGACAAGGTTTGGAATTTTATATGAAAAGAATTACGGTAAGCACTTATTTAATGTATTCTTCTGAAAAATATACAGAATATTTCACAGAAAAATGCAAATATTTACAATTTATACAGGTATATTAGCATTAAATCAACTTTCGCGTTCAGTTCAATCTGAACTGCACATTCGACAAGTATCGCCGACATCGTATTTTTCAGTTCTAAAGGAATTTAAACATAAGGAAATACACAATATAATTATTGACACTAATTCAGCTGATATTGCTATATTATTGAAAAATGTAAGTCAACAATAATATACCGGCAAAATGGCAATTTGCAAAACATCAATGTTAAGAAAAATTGTGTACTTGTTGTATTTAATGGAATAACCAACATTCCAAGGCGAATAATATCAACTCGTAATTTGGTCTGCACCTGTTTTTGAATGAGAAGTTTTTATACCCGCTTCCCATAGGGTACAAAGATATTATAACTTTGTGCTTATAAAGTATATACTTATATATTCATCATCAGCGTCAACAGCCGGGATGATATAGCAATGTCTGCCTGTCCACATGAACATCTAGAACATCTAGCACGCTTTTCCAGTTTGGGCAAAAAAGTTTAATTTCTACTTTCTATTTTGAACGTAATACAATATAAATATATAAAGCCGTTTTTTTGACTAAAAATGTGTAGCGGGTATCTTACAGTCGAGCACTCTCGACTGTAGCTGTCTTACTGGTTAATGTATTTGATAATACATTAATATTTATAGATTCTTCAGCAACAAATGAATGAGTACAAATATCAATACTTGTTTACAAGCTTCGATTTGGAAACGTTTGACCTAGAAGATTTTAAATATAACTTTGTAAATATCACATCATTTCGACTAGTCGATATGGGTGATGTAGCGGTCAAGGAAATTCTTAAGGACATTGATTTATATAATCGAAGAATATTTAAGCAAAATCAAACCGTTTTTAAACAACAAAAATCTGCTGTCATTGAGGTAAATATTTATAGAATTTATATTGATGACAGCTCTCAATATATTAAATTATTTTAGACAAATGCAGCATTAATGTTCGACTCAGTTTATGTGTTTGCCATCGGCTTACAATCAATATATCCTTTGATAAACCTATCAAACTCAACTTGCGACGATGAAGTACCGTGGAATGGGGGTCTAAGCTTAATAAATTATATTAATGCGGTATATTAATAAATACACATACATATATAAGTACTTAGTATTTCTTTTCGGATTTTATTAATTACGATAATTTCTACATGTATGTATTAGGTTGAGTGGAAAGGATTAACAGGTCCCATACAATTTAAGGAAGGACAACGAGTTCAATTCAAATTGGATTTGATCAAATTAAAGCAACACTCCATAGTTAAGGTTGGTGAATGGACGCCCCAAAACCATTTAAATATTACGGAACCATCATTATTCTTCGACACTGGGTCAATGAATGTGACATTAGTTGTTATCACAATACTGGTATGTATCATTTAAATATTATGTCTATAAGAAATACTGAGAGTTTTTTTGAGATTTGCATCTGAAACTCGACAAATTTGAGTTCAATATATTTCAATATAAATTTAGATGGGTAAAGTGTGTTTATACCCATTATTTAGAAGTTAAATGAAATCTTGAAAAATAAAAAAAATTTAAGTGAATAGTATAAGATCTTTGTGTATCATAAATTTGGATTTCGGTTGAAATTTGTTTGTTTTGTTTTTCTGTTTTTTGTTTATCATATGTATTCAATATTGTATAAACACTGAATATCCACTGCATTATTTAATATCTAATCGGTCTTCTTGCTATATTTAGTACATTAAATTATATTTTGGAGAATTTATTGGATACAGGGTACTGAGCTTAGCAAAATTTGATTTTCTAGCTTATAAAGATTAACATATAAGTTTAAGTTAGTGGTTTAATAAAACTTGCCATTCTTGTCTTTACCTTTTCGGCACCGGATCATTTCAGATACTCGGCTTGTGTCTTTCGGGTGGTTGTGCTTCGTGCACCCGATCATTTTTGCACACATGACACAATGGCTTGAGTCTTATGAATATCTGCTCAAATTCTGAAAATCATCCGAGTAATTTCTCAGACACTCGAGTGTTTTTCCACCACCTCCTCTCTTAATGCTTGTGAGTCGATGCGTCTCGCAGTTAGATCTTATGCCTATATATGATTTTGGCGAGTTGATACTTTGACAAATGGACAAACAAATAACTAACTAAAACTAATTCATAAAACAGAGAAATTTGCTAGTTCTTTATTTTCCACATATTATAATTTTACCGAGTGCTTGTGCGTTACCGAATACACACACCCGTAACCACCGGCACCGGCTTTACCCGAGTGCGTAAAAACACACATCGTAAATTGCCGAGTAATGCACCCTTTTTTGGTACAAAATAAGTAAGAAAGCTGCAGTTGAGTGTGCTCGACTGTGAGATACCCTCTACCCATTCTGAATAAAAGCTAAATATTATACTAAAACGTATATTTGGTGTATTAATATGGTACTACACACAGTATATACTATAGAGTGCAAAACATACCAGATTGTCAGCCAAATTTGAAAATTTGAAACAAACTTGATCTGCGTGCAATCATAACAAATACTGTCGAAAAAAATATAGTCTCTGGATTTAGTGTTTCATACGGACAGACGAACATGACTAGATCGTCTCGGCTGTTGACGCTGATCAAGAATATTTATACTTTATAGGGTCGGAGATGCCTCCTTTTACCTGTTAGATACATTTCCTGCCGGCACAAATTTATAATACCCTTCTAGCGGATATAAAAATATATTGCAACCAAGTTGTAATATCTCGAATGTTGTAGCCATTCAAATAGGCAATTGTTTGTGGTGGCGTCGAAGATTAATAAAACATTTTTTATTTGGAGGAAAAACGTTACTTTGAATGGATGACGGATGCTTTACTCCTGACTGACCCGGATAATTTGCTCCTTCACATGGGGGAGGCACCGTTCGTATACTGAATAACAGTGGTCGTATTTGGCCTTCATGGCCTCTATGCCTTAATTGTCGCCGCATCAGCGCACGTGGCATAATCGGGCTCGACATCCTAGAAAACTTGTCACCGGTCTGCCTCGGATGGTAATTTGTGAATTCCATCCCAAAAAAACTGCGCCGGCTTGACGGCAAGAACGAATCAGGCCAATTTCTGATACCCTGTTCTGTGTGAACCGTATTCCAATGAGGGCGTTCTGCATCGACCGAAACAAATGATAGTCAGAAGGGGCAAGGTCTGGGCTATAAGGCGAGTGGGGTTACAGTTCCCATTCATTGTTTTCCAAATAGTTTTTAACCGAAATGGAAACATGGGGCCAGCGTTGTCATGATGGAAAATAATTGCATCGTGCCTGGTCGCATATTCCGGCCGTTTTTCGGCTATTGCTCTCTCCGGTTGAGTTCATATGGAACCTATTTTCCATCCTTTCCAATGTATCCGGCTTCTTTCAAACGTTTTGCGATGGCTGCTTGACTGACTCCCAAAGAGCATGCTCACCATAAACTTAAACCAAAATAGGATGACTTTCGGCGGCAGTTTTCTTCATATTGAAGTAATGAAAAAGAATTCCCCTCAAAAACACTTTTCCAGGCACAAACATCGACATATTTAAGTGCATAAAAAATAATGTTCTTTACGCATCAATTGAATGACATATACTGAAACAGATGCACAATAACATTAGCTTTCCAACGCATGTCTGGAAACGATGAAAATTGAAACGATGGTAGAATAGTCATGCGACGCCATCTCTTAGCAAACCGCAATAAATTAAGTTATATACCCAATATTTTTCTTTTCCTATGATGGGAAATGAAAATAGACAAATTTGCTGGGCGTTGATGCTTTATCAGTTATATATGGCCCTAAGTTATAGTTATAGTATTCTACCATATAAAAAGTGAGTGTACAAATGGCTAAATTAATAATAATTGGCTTATTTAGCACGAAGTGATTTCGTGCTGGTTAAAAAATCAATTATGTAAATATATGAAATATTTTATTTACTCGTGTGTGATTCTATGATATTTTCAGGAAACGCCTTACGTTATGATGCGTTACGGAAAAAACTTTACTGGCAATGAACGTTTTTATGGGTTTTGTGTTGATATTTTGGAAACAGTAGCACGTGAGGTGGGATTCGACTACATATTGGACTTGGTGCCAGATCGGAAGTACGGCGCTAAAGATCCAGAAACTGGCCAGTGGAACGGCATGGTCGCAGAGCTTATGAAATATGTTCGTATTAATTTTGTATGATCTTAGATAGTTTAAAAATTTCTATAGAGTTAAGTTAAACGTATACGGTAATAGTATTCCATTTTGTCATGCACAATATAGTAGCACTTTAAAATTTATAGTATTAATAGTCTGTGTAAGCTTGGCTACCCTCGGATTAGAAGTTATCAAAGGAACCAGCTTAAACTTATAGTACTACATACAAAATATAGCTGATTGTCAATCAATGTCTACACCATAAAGTAAATATATTCTTTCGCAGATTCAACGACCGAGACGATTTACCATATCCGTCGTTTGCATACAAATCGATTTTGCTTAAACTTTTTCCCGCAGACAGTGACCAGTGTGAAATGCTCGGCATTTCAACTGTAGTCTTTCCTTGAAATCTGCATGACGTATTCGGTTAATTTTGAAGTTTTGCACGAGTTGGTATTACGCCAGCTCGCGTCCCACTGAAGTCTAGAGCGAACTTCAATTTCCCTGCCTAGAGATCTCAGGAATATCGGCATATTGCACTTGTTGCTGATATCAAGCCCCTCTTTGGCAGGAGTATCTGCGAACTCGTTATGCCTCGATGCCCTGGTGGCTTAGGATCCAGTAGTTACGCACGACCGCAGATGCGTTCAGCGACTCTACTGCCCATCTTCACCGTCCGTGAAGAAGTTAAGGGCTTCGGGGATGCATAACCCCTCCCGCCAGCAGCCCGATTCCACGTATACCGTGTTAATATGGTCAGTACAGGTAAGGGGGATAGCATAGTCAAAATCTATGCTAGTCTCCGTACCAATAGCGCTGTGGCCGTAGCAGGAAACCTAAAGGCCGATTATGATGCTATGGATTGCGCGTAAAGGTATAGGGGTTCGACGCCAGCTATTACATCGAGGGCTTTAGTGGGCGTCGACCTGATGGCG